>NC_079510.1:22539024-23147619 GCF_030052815.1 Hevea brasiliensis | reverse complement strand
GCAACAATTTAGTGTGGTTAGGGTTTGGATACTTAGGGTTTAGAGACAAAAATGTGAAAAATTGGTAAATGATACATTTGACCTAATTTGAAGTGGAAAATGGTCAATGGTGACCAAATAAAGTGTGTTGGAAGTGTTGGAGTTGAGATCAAATTCGGATTGAGTGTGGTCATGCTACTGGCAGCATGACCAAGTCCCCTTTGAGGGACCAAAAATGAAAATTTACAAGTCCAATTGGTATGAGACTAATTGGGAATGAAAATAGACACTAAATGACACAATTTTCATTTAGGAAGCATGCCTAAAAAGTGACCAAAACCTAGTGAATAAATTGACCAAATCCAAAAAATCTCAGTCTGCCCTGTACAAAATGATCAAATGAATATGTTCATTTGGCCATAACTTGAGCTAGGCAGGTCTAAATGACCTGAAAATTTTACCAGTGGATATTTGAGATATAGACCTAAAACTTTCATGAAGAACACAAATCCAAATTATACCATTAACCAAGTCATTTGGCCACCCAAATTTGGTGACCTAAAACTGCCAGAACCAAAATTTGCCCAGAAAACTGGGTTAAGTCCAATCCGGCAACCATGGTTCAAATGGCTATAACTTGAGCTACAAAACTCCAATTGGAGTGATTCAAAAAGGAGAATAAACTTATGATAATAGGAAACATTTTCTATGAAGAAAGTTTTGCCAAATTCTAACAGTAAAATGACCAATGGAACAGTGCAACCTTAGACACCAAAACTGAAAATTATCAAATTTGCCTAAAAGACTTAGAATTTGAATAAACAACCAAAACCAACAAATTTAGTGACCAAAATGTGGTATGTGGGTGAAGTTGGAATTACCATACCTATTAAGCCTTATAAAGTCAACAAATTGACTTGAATAGTATAGTGAATAGTAATCCCGAAACACAAAAATTAAAGAACATCAAGTTTAGCACGTTAGAGCTAGGTAAAAGTGAAGTTAAATTTATTTTTAGATTTATGTTAAGTTATGGTACTGAAACACTGTAAAATTGTGTATTTCAGTTGAAAAAAACACCAGGAAAGAACCCGAGGAATCAAGTCAAGGCCAAGAGGCGACTCGCTTGAGGTTTGTGCACAACGTATAACTTTTGTAAATTATCTTCTGCATATTGTTTTGAATAATGTGAGATATTGAATTGTGACATTGTTATGATGCTTTTGATTTAAATTGTTAAAAATTATTTGTGTATATTTTAAATGACAATATTTAGTAAATTGTTAAGATAAGTTTTGAAACCACAGTGTCATGACCATATATTTGAACACCTCACTAGCATGACTAGTGAGGATAATCAGTTTCAAATTTTGATTCCTTCTCTGGATGAAGTGTTGAGGTGTGTGCCAGTAGAAGAGAAAATTGAATGGATATCCATATATTTGAGCTAGCTAGCCTTGTGATATGATTTCTCCTTAGCCTCTAGCTATTGAGATTATATTCGTTTCAAATGGCATGATATAACTATGGGTTTTATGAAATGTGTGTTAGCACTTCGAAATGAACTTGTTTGGTTTAAAATCTCATATTTTATGCTTGAATTAAATTCTCATGTTCAGTCCAATTTTTGAATAAATGTGATTTAAATTCTGCATAAAGATTATTTTAGTATGTTGTGCGCTACTGAGTCTTAGTACTCAGTGATAGCTGTTATTGCTGTCGCAGATATAGAGACTAGAGGAGCAGCAGATTGAGCTGCTGAGGACAGGGGAGCTACCTGCTTGAAGTTATCGGATATAATTTATACCCTGATTGTAAATATTCATTTTGATGTATGTATTGCATGTAACTGTATGGACATGTAAATTCGGTCTTGAGCAGCTTGTACAAAGCTTATATTAAGTTTGTATAAAGTTTGTAATAAAATTTAGTTTGAATTTCTTTTAATATAAATATTTGCAATGATTAATATAAATATTGAGCTAGCTAGCCTTGTGATGTGATTTCTCCTTAGCCTCTGGCTATTGAGAATATATTCGTTTCAAATGGCATGATATAACTATGGGTTTTATGAAATGTGTGTTAGCACTTCGAAATGAACTTGTTTGGTTTAAAATCTCATATTTCATGCTTTGAATTTAATTCTCATGTTCAGTCCAATTTTTAAATAAATGTGATTTAAATTCTGCATAAAGATTATTTTAGTATGTTGTGTGCTACTGAGTCCTAGTACTCAGTGATAGCTGTTATTGCTGTCGCAGATATAGAGACTAAAGGAGCAGCAGATTGAGCTGCTGAGGACAGGGGAGCTACCTGCTTGAAGTTATCGGATATAATTTATACCCTGACTGTAAATATTCATTTTGATGTATGTGTTGCATGTAACTGTATGGACATGTAAATTCGGTCTTGAGCAGCTTGTACAAAGCTTATATTAAGTTTGTATAAAGTTTGTAATAAAATTTAGTTTGAATTTCTTTTAATATAAATATTTGCAATGATGTATATAAATTACCTTGTCATTAATGAAATATGAATGGTAGTATTTCATTTTGAATTAAATGAAATTCATTAATGGTGGATTTGAATTTTTGGAAGTTGTTAAATATGTTGAAATTGATTGAGATGATTGTGAATTTGAAGAAGTGGTTGAGAAAAATTATTAGAAGTGCTTTTTTCAGGTATTTGAAGAACTGTTTTCTCAAAATACAGACGGAATTTTGGCAAAATTTTTATAAAATTTGAGGAAAAATAAAATGGGCAAAAAATATTCACTAGTTTTAATTTTAATTAAATGTTTTAAATACCTATTAGAAAATGCTCACCACTTATTAAAAATAAGAAAATTGCTTTAAAATCCCTTGTAAGGTACTTAATGAGTTATCGGTAGGTGAAGTTCGGTAGTTCATTGGGTATTCTACGGGATCATGTTATGCCTTACAGAGGGGTAAGGTGTGACAATCCACTTACCTATAAAAAAGCTATATTAGATATAGACTCTTCAAAATGGATTGAAGCTATGAAATCCGAAATTGATTCCATGCATAAGAATTAAGTTTGGGATCTTGTTGACCCACCTGAAGGTACTGTACCTATAGAGAATAAATGGGTTTTCAAGAAGAAAATTGGTTCTGATAGAAAGATAGAGACCTATAAAGCAAGTCTAGTAGTGAAAGGGTTTCGCTAAAGGCAAGGAATCGACTATGAGGAGACTTTCTCGCCTGTTGCCATGCTTAAATCAATTAGAATTCTATTAGCACTAACTGCATAATATGATTATGAGATTTGGCAAATGGATGTCAAAACAGCTTTTCTCAATGGATACATTGAAGAAAACATTTTCATAGAACAACCTAGGGGTTTTGAATCCCAAGATGGTTCCAAGGTATGCAAGCTAAAGCAATCCATTTATGGGTTGAAACAAGCTTCGAGGAGTTGGAACATCCGTTTTGATAAAGCCATTAAGTCATTTGGTTTTATAAAAAATGTGGATGAGCCATGTGTATATAAGAAGGTTAGTGATAGTGCTATCACTTGTCTTATATGTGGATGATATTCTCTTGATAGGTAATGACATAGGTATGTTGACAGCTGTAAAGGTATGGTTGTCAAATACATTCTCCATGAAAGACTTATGGGAGGCAACCTATATTCTTGGAATTTGCATCTATAGAGATAGAGCGAAAAGAATAATTGGTTTATCCCAAAGTCTATACTTGGAAAAGGTGTTAAAGAGGTTTAACATACTTGATTCCAATAGAGGATCGTTACCAGTGAGACATGGTATCCACCTTTATAAAGAGATGTCTCCAAAGACACCTGAAGAAAGAGATAAAATGGCCAGGATTCCATATGCTTCGGCTATTGGAAGTTGATGTATGTAATGATGTGTACTAGGCTGGATATTGCACATGATGTTAGTTTGACTAGCAGGTCTCAATCTAATCCAGGTTTAGAACACTGGATAGTTGTCAAGAATATCCTTAAGTACTTGAGAAGAACTAAGGATTTATTCTTGATTTATGGAGGTGGTGACTTACAATTGGATGGTTATACTAATTTCTAATCAGATATCGATGATATAAAGTCTACCTCTGGGTTTGTGTTCATTTTTAATGGAGGTACTGTCAGTTGGAAGAGTTCCAAATATAGTACGACTACTAATTCCACTACAGAGACTGAGTATATTGCTGCATCAGATGCTGTAAAAAAAGCTGTTTGGATAAAGAAGTTTGTGACAGAACTTGCAATAGTTCCTTCCATTAAGTCAGCAGTTCCACTCTACTGTGACAACAATAGAGCAGTCATACAGGCTAAGGAACCCTGGTCTCACTAGAAATCCAAACACATAGAAAGGCGTTGCCATATTATTAGAGAAATAGTTGGGCGAAGCAATGTAGCTATGTAGAAAATAGCATCAGCTGAAAATCCAGCTGATCCATTCACGAAGCCTATATCACAAGCTCAGTTAGACGACATCTTGAGAAGATGGGTCTAAGATATTGTAATAAATGGCTCTAGTGCTAGTGGGAGATTGTTAGTAGTATGCCCTAGAGTATATCATTTAGTATGTATCCTGTACATATTTTATTAATAAAAGGTAATTTCACTTTTTCGTTTACATAGTGTATTTATGTGTAATAGAAAAGGTCCATTGATATTTTGTTAGAAATTATATTCTTAAGTTATTAAGAATATGAGTGATAGTATTTCTAGCACAAAGTATCATAAATTGGTTCACAATCAAGGATACTTCAAAATAAGGACATGATTTATCTAGAAAGATTGTAATCATGTTTGTTCCCAAGGTATTTATATGAGATATAAATAAGATGGAATGGTGAGTCTCATGCCTTATAAAAAACATGATAGGCACTTATACATGATAAGTAAGCCGAACCAGTGACGTATATGATAAGCACATGGAGTTTACTCTTGTCAATGCATTGTCATATGTCATATCAGTGCATATAATCTTTAGACCTGAGATAACACAGTTATCCTGTATATAGGTGGTTTGAGTTTGATACTGCTTTTATACTTGTACTGTGTATGGGTATATGGGCATATGTTGGCTCCTACTAGTTATATATGGAGGTAGGTGTTGATCAAGATGGAATCTGTTACCCTAAGTAAATAGGGATAAAGTCCTATGTTCATTTAATTGTTCTTGATGTTTCAATTTCTTAGCCAGGACAGACAGATTTAGTCAGAAAAGAGTTTCTGACAAGAAAATTTAATTAATCAAGAACTAGAATTAAAAGAGAATATAATATTCATAGCAAATAAGGTTTGATATAAAACATGACTCCAGCTCGAATTGAGATTTTATAATAGAGAGATTCTAGTGCTTGGTAACATATGATTATAGGTTCATTTAAGGTATTCCTTGTTACTGATTGGGCGGCCATGGCACGCTATGCTAGGTGTCAACCATGGTCTATGAGATGCCTAAAATGATTTAAAGATATCATTTATGGTAAGAAAGAGTTCTGATGATATTAAGAGTTAATATCATATCTCATTGCCAATTAGTGATGAGCCTAGTAAGTCACACACATACACAAGATAATCATCAAGTAAAATGTGATTTAATTGATTAATTAAGGAGTTTAATTAATTAATTAAATAGGTTTGGTTTGTAATAAGATTGCAAAGTCCTTAGCATGACTTGAGACAAAATCTAGGTTATTGGATGTATAGTATAAGTTAAATTTATATTTAAAGTGTTTAAATATGAATTTAATTATGAGAAATTAATTAATGGAGATTAATTAATTAATTTATATTTGATATAAATTGATTAGAAGAGAAGAAATAATGATTTTGGGTTGAGAACTCAAAATTATAACATAAGGGTAATTTGGTCATTTCACAGGGTGACATGTGGCACCATGAGATGGTGACACATGGCACCATATAAGTTTGCCATGTGTCTTCCTATCATGCAAGTTGATCAAAGTCAAGATTAAGTCTAGCCTTGACACTTGGTTTAATGTGATTAAGTCAATTAAAATTTAGATGCAATGTGGATGACATGTGGCAAGGGTTTTAAGTGATGACCTAATTATAAATGGGAAAAGAAAGGAAGAAACAAAATAATTTTCAGCCTAGCCTCACAAGTGTGGTGGCACCTCTTCCTCTCCCTCTCATCTTCATCTTTTCTCATCAATTCAAAGAGAATTGCCCAAATTCCTTTGAATTAAAATTGCTAGAAAAAGTCTAGCCTTGACACTTGGTTTAATGTGATTAAGTCAATTAAAATTTAGATGCAATGTGGTGATGACATGTGGCAAGGGTTTTAAGTGATGACCTAATTATAAATGGAAAAGGAAAGGAAGAAACAAAATAATTTTCAGCCTAGCCTCACAAGTGTGGCGGCACCTCTTCCTCTCCCTCTCCTCTTTATCTTTTCTCATTAATTCAAAGAGAATTGCTCAAATTCCTTTGAATTAAATTTGCTAAAAATTGTTTCTAATGTCCTATACACACATACAACCTCTCTAAAAGGTAAGAACCCAATTTATAATTGGTTAGCAAAGGCTTGAGAAGCAAATTGGGGGCTGCCCATTGGTGATCTAGGTGTGGATAAGCTAGAGGGACAACACTTGGGGTCCTAGGTGCTTCCTAAAGGTGCCAATCACATCCATAGTGTATCAAAGAGGTTAGTGCTCTAACTCCTCTTTTAAACTAGGGTTTAAATGAATTAATTTGTTAATTCACAATCTTGAATGACAAACATAGATCCTAATACATATTAAAAGTGTTTTAATATGCAATTGAGCATTGAACTTAATTAGGCACATAAAAGATGTGGTATGACGCATGTAACCCTAGAAGAAAATTTTTGAAATTCAATGCTCTAATGAACAACTTTCATGCTTCCGCTCCTTCAGTAATTTGACCTTTTGGAAATGAAATGAAGTTTTGTTTATTCAAAATTGATTGTTTATTTTACTTTATGATTGCATTATTTTTCTGATCTCTTATAACTGTGTCCAATCTGATCTCCCAAATCACACTCATTGACCGATCTCTTGTAACTGACCTTTAACTATTCGATCTCCCTGCCATGTTTCTAGAATCTCTTTTGATGAGTCATCAAAATAGTCAAATGCCGCTAACCGATGCGTCACTTGTGGCTTCATGAGCATTTAATGTTTAAGCAGGTATAAATAGGAAAGAGTATTGGCCATTTGCCCAATTACGCTATTTTCAGATTCCCTGAGTAACTACGGCATTCTCTCTCGTTTTCTAAAATTTTTTGGCACCTATTTACACTCTGGTAAGAGCTTTAATCTTTTTCCAATCAATTTTATCTTTATCTTTGAAAATGAGCGATGCCAACGGTCAGAGAGTTGCAAGCCCTCCCTCAGTTCACATTTTATGGAAATTGGACGAAGGTGATGTGGTCAGACCAAGTGAGCGACCTGAACCTTCTACAGCCACTATCTCAGTCCATGGTCAAGCGACTAGGTCAAAACAAGCGTCAACTTCAAGGAAAGAGAACTTACCGGTGGATGAGTTGCCATCGGTCCTCGAGGGAGGCCAATCTCCAGTCTATTAGACAAGAGTACAATCTTCCGATTGACTCTTTTAAACTTATTAGATGCCATGGCGATCTTTGGGCTGACCATTTCTTTGATGAAACCGACCTGATCATGGTGTATGAAGAGCAATTAAATACTGGGATTCAATTTTCCCTAGATGAATTCTATAAAGCTGTTCTAAAGTTTCACAGTGTCTGTGTAGCCCAGGTGCGTCTGAACTCTTGGCGGACCCTGGTGGCCTTTATGCTGGGCTAAAAAGCTTGAGCCCACGATGAAGGTTTTTGCTGAATTGCATAGGCTCGCTCGGCAAAAAGATGACGAATATTGGTTTTTCCAAGCCAAGTTGAACTGCAGGCTCTTCACCGATCTCCCCTACTCGCTGAAGAATTAAAAAGATTGATTTTTTATACTGAGAAGCATGGATCCAAATGGCTTTGAGGGCATTTCACGTAGCTGGCAATATTTAGTTCCTAAAGTATTGAAGAATATCGTCCTAAATTGTGACACCCCTTACCCGTCTACAGTGTAGCCGAGCAAGTTATGCCACTCAGTTTGTCGGAGCACCAATTTATGTTTCTATTACAATTTATCCCTTTATAATTCATTTATTTTCAATTTTGATAAATCTGAATTTATCCGCAAATTTTATAGAAAATTCGCAGAGTGCCGGCTGTAAATTGGAAAAACAGTTCTTCTAAACCTGTTTAAAAACACTTCCAAAATAATTTCCAATTCCAAACTCCATTATATATATTCAAGTCAATCACAAAATCTCAATCTCAATGACGATATTATTTTCAAAACTTTTCTGTTCACTTCATCACCTGAAGCATATTCACAAATAATTCTCAACATTTCATTTATCAACATACATAATGTAGAAAATCTCAATAATATGAAATTTCATATATTTACATTAATACATAATTACAGGAGTTTATAGTTACAATCCAAACTAATACAAAATGCAAAATATAAAAGAGCCACCTATAGTCCTAATGTCCTACCATATGCAGTGCAGATGTGAGGTGACTCTGAACTCCTGATGCAGCTCTGTAGGCTCACACTGTCTAGTGTCTGCTGGGCTCCCCAGCTAGGTCTCCAGTACCTGCGTGTGGCAAAAGCGACGCGCTAAGCAATTCTGCTTAGTGGTGACAATATAAAATAAAATAGAATAAAATAATTATGCAGAATGTATGATTTCATTTTTTTTATAGACTTAATTTCTGGTATTATTGCATTATTATACGATTTAAAATTTTTGTAAGGTTCATTAACATTGCCCGAGTAACCCATACTAATTGACTGGACTGGATAAATGGGTAAACTGGCACTGGGTACTACGTACCTCGGACCATCACACGATTGGTCACATTATGTCTCCCGGTGTGCAACAGAATAGCTAACAAGCTATAATAATTATTAGGGTCAAAGCCCAAGTATATTAACTCAATAACATAGCCAAAGGCTATTATGTCACAGAATGGCATGGGAAAGCCATGAAACACAGAATGGCATGAAGCCATATGCAGTACTGCTAACAAAACCCTATTGGCATGCCAAGCTATCCAAACCAATCTTGTTAGGTATACTAGGGCATTTTACACTTTTAAGTTTTACAATTTTTGAATTTCAAGTTTTGGTGGTACTATTCACTTCATTAGTCAACCAAAATATTGACTTTTGCATAGACAATAAGTACATTGGTTTTAACACTCCCAACATACCACATTTTGCATTCAAAATTTGTTGGTATTGGTTGTTAATACCATTTCCAAGCTTAAAGTTAATTGAGCAGAAATTTCAGTTTTCATACCTTATATTTACTGTTCCATTGGTCATCTTTGTAGTGGGAATTTGGCAAAATGATCAACATGAAAGTTGTTCCTTATTTTGTCTAGTTGAATTTCCTTTTTTGAATCACTCCATTTGGAGTTTTATATCTCAAGTTATGGTCCAAAAACCACAACTGGCCGGATTGAAATTTTTCTGGACTGACCATATCTACAGTCTGATGAGCGATGCTTGCAACTCCCTTGTTGGATAGGTTTTGGTCATAATTTGGGGTAGGTTTCTTCATGAAAGTTGTTGATCTATATCTTATCTTGTTGCTAGTAAAATTTCAGGTCAATTGGACCTTTCTACCTTTCTACATTGAGTTATGGCTAAATAAACAATCACTGTTCATTTGGTTATTCTGCAGAATCAGACTGCAGGTCACCCGGATCAAGGCAAGCTTTTGATCCACTTGGTTTGGTTTTATGGGCATGGTTTCTTCACCAAAGTTGTGCCATTATGTGTCTAGTTTTATTTCCAATTGGCCTTGCACCAATTGAATCTCTACAATTTAAGTTATGGCTTCCCAAACCTGCTGGACTCATGTCCAATTCTGCAGGTCACCATGGGCAGCCACACTAATCTCAATTCCCACTACACAAACCACTTCATTTCTTATTTACCCATATCCAAATGGTCACTATTTGACCATTAAAACTCACTTTAACCATTACACGATCAAAGTCTCCATTTTATACCCAAACCCTAACCCATTCCATCTCAATTCATGCATTCACTTACCTTTCACCATTCTAAATAATAGGTTAGTGTTATGGGCAGCCACAATACCAAATTTATTCAAGGAAAACAATCAAAACCCTACCCTTCACATAGCTACTGAAAATGAGGGTTTACATAATTATCAATTTCATTTAAGTTTCTCTCATTTTCTAGCTCAATTTTTGTCCCTAAACATGCATTTCAAAAAGAAAGCAAGGATTGGTCACTAACCTCTTTGGAACTAAGTTTGGGTCTTGCAAAACTTCAATTTTTCTTCAAAAATTTGCTTCCCAAAGCTTCCTCAAGGTGTGGGGTGAATTTTTTGTGAAGACAACTAGGGTTTTTATGGTGAGAAAGGGTGTGGATTCAAGCTTTGTAAGCATGAAAATGGAGAAGGGAAAAGAGGAGCATTAAACGTCTTCTTGGGGAAGAAGAGTGGCTGCATAAAATTCTCTTGAATTGTCTTTTTTTCTGCCCATTTATGTATTATAAATGTCTTCCTTTAATTTAATTGGCCATCCCTTTTTAATTACCTCATGCTTACATAAGCATGAGGTAATAAATCCCATTTTCTTTTCTTTTCTTGCTTACTTAATTTCAATTGAATTTTTAATAATATTTATTCATATTTTATGTCATATAAATTATTTATTTAACTGGACAAGTTGGCCCAAAAATCATCTCCAAAGACGAAATGACCAAAATGCCCTCCATTTGGCTTAACGGGCTAAAATTATCTGTACTGATTGAAAATTATTTTTAAGTATTTTCTTGACATTCTAATGCCATAAGAACCTCAATGGAGTCCCAAAAATTATTTTATAATTTTTTCTAATTTTTTTTTTATTAATATTTGAGTAAATTTTTAGTTCCTTACTTTAGTTTAAATATTTTTTCCGAACGTTCTAGCTGTCCGAACCGACATTGGTCACCAGAACAGTAGACTGTACGGACTAGCTAAAATAAGGATGTTACATAAATAAAGAC
Source organism: Hevea brasiliensis (assembly GCF_030052815.1). NCBI lineage: Eukaryota > Viridiplantae > Streptophyta > Magnoliopsida > Malpighiales > Euphorbiaceae > Hevea > Hevea brasiliensis. The sequence goes on along the minus strand of NC_079510.1, from coordinate 23,136,547 downwards.
GAGGATAAGGATTAGGCGATCACTCATAAGTATTCATGTTTGGATGTGGTTATGGCTGAACTAAAATGGTGGATAATGCAAGTGATCGCTCGTGAGGACTACGAGCTGCAACTCTCTGACCTTAGACCCGTGATCAGTATAATCTAGACCCTTAGTCTCTTAACCTTAGTGATCTCACTAACTTGTTCTTTGTACAGGTATGGCAAGAGGTGAGACTGCAAAGGAGAGCTATAAGTGAAAGAGGTAGCTCGCTCGAAAAGTACAAGTGTCACACCTTACCCCTCTGTAAGGCATGACATGTTCGCGTAGAATACCTAATGAACTACCGAACTTCACCTACAGATAATTCATTAAGTACACTACAAGGGATTTTAAAACTATTTTCTTACATTTTGGAAGTGGTGAGCATTTTGGTATGAATTAAAATCATTTATTCAAAGCTTAAAAAAACTAGTAAAAATTTTTCTCCATTTTTATTTTTCCACAAATTTTATAAAAATTTTGACAGAGTTTCATTTGTATTTGGAGAAAACAGTTCTTCAAATACTTGTAAAAAAGCACTTCCAATAATTTTCTCAACTCCCAACCTCCAAATAATCTCAAATCAACACAATTCAAAATATTCCACAGTTCAACCAACAATTTATCAACTTAAGATATTTCATAATTCCATCCACAATGCATATAGTATGAAATTCACAAATATAAATCTTAATTTACAGAAGAAAATCCAAAAATAATATTATTACAATTTATTATATAACTGCTCAACTTTACATTGATACATAAAACATTACAATATTTACATCAAAATTAACTACAATGGTATAAAACAACACCCGTACAAAAAGATTAGTGTAGTCCTCAATTCAATAGTAGCTCACTCTGCTGCTTTCTCTTTACTCTTATCTGTGACAGCAAAATAAGCTATCGCTGAGTATAAAAATACTCAGTGGTGCACAATAAAAATTTTAAATACAATACATAAATCATTCATTAACAAAACACAATTTAGATATTTCTCAATCACATTTCACAAATTATCAAAACTCATAATAACACAATTTGGTCAAATAATTCAATAAACACAGTGTTGCCAAGTCATACACAACTTAAGCCATGACACAAAATTTTCGATCAATGCCGTGTTGTACACCACGATAAAGCAATCTACAACCCCACTAATCGAAATCAATGAGGGAGGTGGCTAGCTACCTAATGAGTACTCATCCGATCTACAACCTCAACTGGTAAACCAGAGAGGGAGGAAAAATAATCGATCTCACCCCATAATTGGAGGAGGAATAATAAGGCCCTGGCATGCTAAGTGTGAATTAGAAAATCAATTAAAAACAATTTAATCAAATAATTTGTGAGAAATCTGATCAATTTCCAAAGTCATATTTGCGATCATAAAATGGCTACACAATACATAATTAATCACAAAAGTCAAATTTTCAAGGATAAAATATTTAAACAAGAATTATTGTGCACAGACCTGACTTGAGTCACCTCTAGGCCTTGACTCAATCTCTCAGACCTTCAAAGTCTTTTTCAGCTGAAACACACAGTTTCACAGTGTTTCAATACCATAACTTAGCATAAATCCAAAAATAAATTCAATTTCACTTTTATCTAGCTTATATCTGCTAAACTCGACATCCTTTAAAATTTGTGTGTCGGGGTTACTATACGCTATACTATTCAAGTCAATTTGTTGACTTTCTAAGGCTTAATAGGTATGGGAACTCCAACTTCACCCACATACCACATTTTGGTCACCAAACTTGTTGGTTTTGGTCATTTTCTCAAAACTTAAGTCCTTTAGGCAAAATTGCAAATTTTCAGTTTTGGTGTTTTAGGTTGTACTGTTCCATTGGTTACTTTACTGTTAGAATTTGGCAACACTTTCTTCATAGAAAATATTCCCTAATGTCTTAAGTTTATTCTACTTTTTGAATCACTCCAATTGGAGTTTTGTAACTCAAGTTATAGCCATTTGAACCATAGCTGCCGGATTGGACTCAACCCAGATTTTCTGGGCAATTTTTGGTGCTGGCAGTTTTAGGTCACCAACTTGGGGTGGCCAAATGACTTGGTTAATGGCATAATTTGGATTTGTGTTCTTCATGAAAGTTTTAGGTCTATATCTCATCTAACCACTGGTATAAGTTTAGGTCATTTAGACCTTCCTAGCTCAAGTTATGATCAAATGAATAAATACTGTTCATTTGGTCAGTTTGTACAGTACAGACTGTGATTTTTCAAGTTTGGTCAATTTGTTCACTAGGTTTTGGTCACTTTTTGGGCATGCTTCCTAAATGAAAATTGTGTCATTTAGTGTCTATTTTCATTCCCAATTGGTCTCATACCAATTGGACTTGTAAAATTTCATTTTTGGTCCCTCAAAGGTAACTTTTTTCATTCCCAATTGGTCTCATACCAATTGGACTTGTAAAATTTCATTTTTGGTCCCTCAAAGGTAACTTGGTCATGCTGCCAGCAGCATGACCACACTCCATCCGAATTTGGCCTTAACTCTAACCATTCCAACACACTTCATTTGGTCACCATTGACCATTTCCCACTTCAAATTAGGTCCAAGACATCATTTACAAGTTTCTCACATTTTTGTCTCTAACCCTAAGTGTCCCAAAACCCTAATTCACAATATCTTTGCATTTAACCAATTCCCTGCCTTTAACCATAGTCACCCAACTAATTAAGGTTCATATAGCCATTCTAATCAATCAAACCATGAAAATTATACTCTCTACCATGCTGGCCGAAATTTAGGTTGGTCCTTTATCTTAACATTTTTTTTCAACTTTCATCAAATTCCAACTTAATACAAGTATTTAATCATTAATATAAAGAAAAGTTTAAGGAATAACACTAACCTTGCTTGGAGGGTTTTAGGCTTTACTTTCTTCAAGTCTTTAGTGACCAATCTCCTTCTCAAGTGACTAGAACAAGTTTTTATGAGGCCATTATGGGAGAAGTTGAGGTTTAGTAAGGATTTCAAAGCTTGAGTGCAAGCTCTAAAGGAGGAAAATTCATGGAGATGAGAGGGAGAGTGAGGCGGCACAAGGTAAGGGAGACGACCAAATGATATTTTCTTTTTCTTTTTATTTCTTTTATGTAATTTGTCTTATGAAAGACCAAAAATTCAATTTAATTAATTTATTTATTATAGGATTTATGGCATCATGCATGATGCCATGCATGATGTCATCTCCCTACACCTTTTTCATTTTCTCTTTTTTTTCTTTTATTTTTCTATTAGTTCTTTAATTTAATTTCCGAATAAAAAATTTTCTTTTCTCCGATTTTATTTGACAGTTAAATTAAGAGTCAGCTCTCGGGGTCAATTGACCAAATTGCCCCTCGCCGGTTCAACCCGGTTTGCAAATAATTCACTATTTCTTTCGGTTCCCTAACCTAATTATTTGACTGGCTTAACAGTTCTTTTTCGTGATTTTCTATTTTCCACTGTGTTCATAATGGTCCTAAGGACCGCAGAGTGACATTTTATAGTTCGAAATTTGAGTTTAAATCAACTTCGCAGTCGTTCCCGAGAAGGTCACCCATCGCTGTGACTATCGGCTCGTTTAACTTCTTATGTTCCATTTTTCTTGTTTATACTTAACTAATTAGCAATTACTAATTAGGTCCAAGACATCATTTACAAGTTTCTCACATTTTTGTCTCTAACCCTATGTGTCCCAAAACCCTAATTCACAATATCTTTGCATTTAACCAATTCCCTGGCTTTAACCATAGTCACCCAACTAATTAAGGTTCATATAGCCATTCTAATCAATCAAACCATGCAAATTATACTCTCTACCATGCTGGCCGAAATTTAGGTTGGTCCTTTATCTTAACATTTTGTTTCAACTTTCATCAAATTCCAACTTAATACAAGTATTTAATCATTAATATAAAGAAAAGTTTAAGGAATAACACTAACCTTGCTTGGAGGGTTTTAGGCTTTACTTTCTTCAAGTCTTTAGTGACCAATCTCCTTCTTAAGTGACTAGAACAAGTTTTTATGAGGCAATTATGGGAGAAGTTGAGGTTTAGTAAGGATTTCAAAGCTTGAGTGCAAGCTCTAATGGAGGAAAATTCATGGAGATGAGAGGGAGAGTGAGGTGGCACAAGGTAAAGGAGAAGACCAAATGATATTTTCTTTTTCTTTTTATTTCTTTCATGTAATTTGTCTTATGAAAGACCAAAAATTCAATTTAATTAATTTATTTATTATAGGATTTATGGCATCATGCATGATGTCATGCATGATGTCATCTCCCTACACCTTTTTCATTTTCTCTTTTTTTTTCTTTTATTTTTCTATTAGTTCTTTAATTTAATTCCCGAATCAAAAATTTTCTTTTCTCCAATTTTATTTGACAGTTAAATCAAGAGTCAGCTCTCGGGGTCAATTGACCAAATTGCCCCTCGCCGGTTCAACCCGGTTTGCAAATAATTCACTATTTCTTTCGGTTCCCTGACCTAATTATTTGACTGGCTTAATAGTTATTTTTCGTGATTTTCTATTTTCCACTGTGTTCATAATGGTCCTAAGGACCGCGGAGTGACATTTTATGGTTCGAAATTTGAGTTTAAATCAACTTCGCAGTCGTTCCCGAGAAGGTCACCCATCGCTGTGACTATCGGCTCGTTTAACTTCTTATGTTCCATTTTTCTTGTTTATACTTAACTAATTAGCAATTACTAATTATTTGTGTCTATAGCTTATCTAGTTATCTTAAGTGTGGTTCTAATCCCCTTAATTGTTCGGTCCGACTCCGGTCACCGGAATAGTGAAATATACCAGGCTATACAAATGGGGGTGTTACAATTCTCCCCCCCTTAAAATAAATTTCGTCTCAAAATTTTACCTGGTATCAATTTCTGAACAGCTGTGGGTGTTGTCTCCTCATGTCCTCCTCTCGTTCCCAAGTAGCCTCCTGGCCCGAATGATAGTTCCACAGCACTTTTACCAACGGTATCTGCTTATTCCGTAGCTACTTTACCTCATAAGCCAGAATCTCTATGGGTTCCTCCTCATATGTGAGGTCTGGATTCACTTCAATTTCCTCTACTAGTAGCACATGAGATGGGTCTGATCGATACGTCCTCAACATAGACACATGGAAGACATTATGTATCTTCTCCAACTCTGGAGGTAGTGCCAAATGATATGCCAAAGGACCCACTCTTTCCAGAACCTCATATGGCCCAATGAAGCGAGGACTCAGTTTCCCCTTTCTGCCGAATCTCATAATCCTCTTCTAAGGAGAAACCTTGAGGAATACTTTGTCACCCACTGCATATTCAATATCCCTTCTCTTCGAATCAATGTAGAACTTCTGACGGTCTAATGCAGTCTTAAGTCGACCTCTTATCACCCTGATCTTCTCCTCAGTTTGCTGAAGAATTTTGGGTCCAATCATCTTTCTTTCACCCACGTTATCCCAACATAACAAGGTTCTACATTTTCTGCCATACAAAGCTTCATATGGAGGCATCCCAATACTGGATTGGTAGCTGTTATTGTAAGCAAACTCAATCAAAGGCAAGTGTGTATCCCAACTACCCTCAAACTCAATCACACAAGCCCATAGCATGTCCTCCAAGATCTGAATTACCCTCTCAGACTGGCCATCTGTCTGTGGGTGGAATGCAGTATTGAAGTTCAATCTAGTTCCTAAGGCTCTCTGAAGAATACCCCAGAATCTAGAAGTGAACCTAGGATCTTTGTCTGATATAATGGATTCTGGCACTCCATGAAGTCTCACAATCTCATCAATATACAACCTGGCCAATCTGTCTAAACTGTAGTCCATTCGGACTGGCAGAAAATGAGCAGACTTAGTCAGTCTGTCGACAATGACCCATACTGCATCATGACTCTTCTGTGTCTTTGGAAGTCCCATCACAAAATCCATTATTATTCTCTCCCATTTCCATTCTGGTACTGGTAGTGGATGTAACAACCCAGTGGGTACTTGATGCTCTGCCTTTACTTGCTGATAAGTTAGGCATTTGGAAACAAACTCTGCCACATCTCTTTTCATATCCATCCACTAGTAATGCTCCTTTAGCCCTCTATACATTTTTATACCACCAGGGTGCATGGCAAAAGGAGACTCATGTGCTTCTTTCAAAATGATCTACCTCAAATCAACATCATTAGGAATATACATTCTGCCCTGGTGTAGCAATAGACCATCATCTCTTATTGAGAATTCTGGTTTCTTACCCTGCTGGACTTCTTCCAACAATCTCTGATACTTCTGGTCATTCTGAGCAGCCATTCTAATCTGATCAATCAATACTGGCTGTACATGCCATGCAACTACTGTCTGTCCCTCATCATTAATCTCTAAATTGGCATGTAATGATCTCAACTCATGTACCATAGATAAAGGAGTAACCTGTAGACTTGCCACAGTCTTGCGACTTAAGGCATCAGCCACAACATTAGCTTTCCCTAGCTGATAGTCTATCAGACAATCATAGTCTTTTATCAACTCTAACCATCTCCTCTGTCTCAAATTTAACTCTTTCTGGGTGCCCAAATACTTCAAACTCTTATGATCTGTGTAGATGTAACACTTTTCCTCATACAAATAGTGTCTCTAGATCTTAAGAGCAAACACAATGGCTGCAAGCTCCAAATCATGTGTTGGATAATTCCTTTCATGCAGTTTCAGCTAGTGTGATGCATAGGCAATGACATTCCGATCTTGCATCAACACACAACCTAGCCCATTGTGAGAAGCATCGCTGTAAACTGTATATTCTTTACCCGATGTAGGTAAAGTCAGGACTGGAGCCTCAGTCAAACATTTCTTCAATTCATCAAAACTCTGTTAGCATTTATCCGTCCACTGAAATTTCACATCCTTTCTAAGCAGCTTAGTCAATGGAGATGCCAACATGGAGAATCCCTTCACAAATCGACGGTAGTATCCCGCTAAACCTAAAGCGCAAATTTACGTGACATTTCGGTGGCCTCCATTGGGACGACTTCTATCTTACTTGGATCTACCTTGATGCCCTCTTCTGATACTACATGCCCCAAGAAAGATATTTCTTTCAGCCAAAATTCACATTTTGATAATTTGGCGTATAGCTATTTCTCTCTCAAAGTCTATAGTACAACCCGCATATGTCTATCATGCTCTTCTGCACTCCTCGAATAGACCAATATATCATTTATAAATACCACAACAAACTGGTCGAGGTATGGTCTGAAGATAGTGTTCATTAGATCAATAAAAGCAGCCGGAGCATTAGTTAACCCGAATGGCATGACCAAGAACTCATAATGGCCATAGCGGGTTCTAAAGGCAGTTTTAGAAATACTCTGCTCTTGTACTTTCAGCTGATAATAACCTAATCTCAGGTCAATTTTGGAGAACACAGCTGCACCCCTCAACTGATCAAACAAGTTATCAATGCGGGGCAATGGGTATCTGTTCTTTATTGTCATCTTATTCAACAGCCGATAGTCAATGCATAACCAGAGAGTGCCATCTTTCTTCTTTATAAACAATACTGGCGCTCCCCAAGGTGACACACTAGGGCGGATAAAGCCCTTCTCAAGCAACTCTTGCAACTATACTTTCAATTCTTTTAGTTCTGTTGGTGCCATTCTGTATGGCGTTATGAAGATTGGGTCCACACCAGGCATAACATCAATTTCAAACTGCACTTCTCTTTCTGGAAGTAATCCTGGCATTTCATCAGGAAATACATCCGGAAAGTCACATATAGTAGGAATGTCCCTCAGTGCTGGACTATCCACTTGGGTGTCTATCACATGTGCCAAGTACACCTCACACCCTTTCCAAATCATTTTTCTGACCAGTGCAGCTGAAATGATGTTTGAAGGCAATAACTGCCTCTCCCCATGTATTACTACATCACCATACTAAGGAAGACCAAAGGTCACTATCTCCAGTCTACAGTCAATCATCGCATGATGCCTGGCTAACCAATCCATGCCCAAGATAATGTCATAATCTTTGAAGGGCATTTCAATCAAATCAGACCAAAAAGTATGTCCTTGGATCACCAAAGGACAATCCCTATATAATTTATTTACCCTGACCTCATGGCCTAATGAACTAGTTACTAGCACATTATAGTCCATTGGTACACACTGAATAATAGTAGAATACATCACACTAGCACTAACATACGAATGTGTGGAGCCAAGATCAAATAACACATGTACATCTTGGTCAAGGATGGAGAAAATACCAGCTACTATGTCTGATGTTTCAGCCTCCTCCCTTTGACGCATGGTATACACTTTGACTGGTGCGCCACTAGGTACTGGCTGGTTAACAGTGCTTTGACTTCCAGGAGTGTTACTAGGACCCCTACCTTTGCCTCTACCTCTAGCAGCTGGCTATGATCCACTAGGTGCAGAGACTTAGGCTGATCCCTCAGATATAGCAGAAGGTCTAGACCAGCGTGGACTAGTACAATCCTTAGCTAAATGTCCTCTCCCTCCACAGTTAAAACATGCATCAATGGCCTTAAAACACACCCCACCGTGTGTTCTACCACAAGTTTCACACTATCGTACTGATAGAGCTCCTCGGGGTGCTTGCTGGGTCTGCTGACCAGATCGGAGTAGTCTTTGGCCAGAGAATCTGCCTTTGCCAGATCTACGGGAGCTGGATCTCCCAAACTATTTCCTCTTCCTAGAACCACTCTCAGGTGTTTGTCCAGTAGTCCTTTCAGTCTTCTCTTTCTCTTGTGTACCCTTCTTCACTGCCCCTTATGATTCTATCCTTTCCAATTCCAGGGCTTGTGAGATCAACTCAGAGAAATTCTGATGTCGAAAGCCCACAACTTGCATTCTCAGATTTGGCCTTAACCTAGCCTCAAACCTCTTACATCTATCTCTAGGGGTGGAGACTAAGCTTCCAGCGTAGTGGCTCAGTCGAGAGAAGTCTCTCTCATATTCTGCTATGGTTCTGTCCCCTTGTTTCAAACTCAAGAATTCTTGTAACTTCATATCCACATATGCATCGGGGACCCACTTCTGTCGAAACTCCCTCAAAAAGTCTGACCAAGTAAGGACTGGAGGTTCTACCAGGCTGTGAGGGATAGTCTTCCACCATTCATACGCATCCCTTTGCAACAAGGAAATATAATACTCGAACTTTAGCTCTTGTGCACATTGTAGCTTCCTGAAAACTCGTTCCATTCGCTCTAACCACTGTTCTGCCTCCAATGGATCCACAGTGCCCTTAAACTCGGTGGCCCCAAATTTCATCAATTTTTCATATTGTCGAGCTGAGGGTTGTGGTTGTGCTATAAGTGCTTGCATCTAAGCTTGGGGTGGCACATTTCCCGCCATTTGCTAGAAAAACGTAGCCATCTGCTGTGCAAACTGAGCAAGAAACTGCGGTGCTAGAGTAGGAGCTGGAGTGGCTGACCCACTCACGTTCTGGAGTGCTGGGGCTTCCCCTTGAATCTCAGCCTTAACAGATTGTTCCACAGAATGATCTCCTTCTTCCATTCTGTTTTCCCAAAATTTCTACTTCCTGAGATCAAACACAAGGAGTTTGACCTTCGTTAGTGCATATTCATAATGTAAATATGTCATATGTATCAATTAAAGACACTTGAGTTGTTGTACTTATCAAAGAAATATTCATACACATAGTCAAAATTTTTTGAAAAACCATGCTCTGATACCACTAAAATATGTCACACCTTACCCCTCTATAAGGCATGACATGTTCGCGTAGAATACCTAATAAACTATCGAACTTCACCTACCGATAATTCATTAAGTACACTACAAGGGATTTTAAAACTATATTCTTACATTTTGGAAGTGGTGAGCATTTTGGTATGAATTAAAATCATTTTATTCAAAGCTTAAAAAAACTAGTAAAAATTTTTGTCCATTTTCATTTTTTCGCAAATTTTATAAAAATTTTGACAGAGTTCCGTTTGTATTTGGAGAAAACAGTTCTTCAAATACCTGAAAAAAAGCATTTCCAATAATTTTCTCAACTCCCAACCTCCAAATAATCTCAAATCAACACAATTCAAATCATTCCACAGTTCAACCAACAATTTATCAACTTAAGATATTTCATAATTCCATCCACAATGCATATAGTATGAAATTCACAAATATAAATCTTAATTTATAGAAAAAAATCCAAAAATAATATTATTACAATTTATTATATAACTGCTCAACTTTACATTGATACATAAAACATTACAATATTTACCTCAAAATTAACTACAAGGGTATAAAACAATACCCGTACAAAAAGATTAGTGTAGTCCTCAATTCAATAGCAGCTCACTCTGCTACTTTCTCTTTGCTCTTATCTACGATAGCAAAATAAGCTATCCCTGAGTATAAAAAATACTCAGTGGTGTACAATAAAAATTTTAAATACAATACATAAATCATTCATTGACAAAACACAATTTAGATATTTCTCAATCACATTTCACAAATTATCAAAACTCATAATAACATAATTTAGTCAAATAATTCAATAAACACAGTGTTGCCAAGTCATACACAACTTAAGCCATGACACAAAATTTCTGATCAATGCCGTGTTGTATACCACGACAAAGCAATCTACAACCCCATTAATCGAAATCAATGAGGGAGGTGGCTAGCTAGCTAATGAGTACTCATCCGATCTACAACCTCAACTGGTAAACTAGAGAGGGAGAAAAAATAATTGATCTCACCCCATAAATGGAGGAGGAATAATAAGGCCCCGTCATGCTAAGTGTGAATTAGAAAATCAATTTAAAACAATTTAATCAAGCAATTTGTGAGAAATCTGATCAATTTCCAAAGTCATATTTGCGATCATAAAATGGCAACACAATACATAATTAATCACAGAAGTCAAATTTTCAAGGATAAAATATTTAAACAAGAATTATTGTGCACAGACCTGACGTGAGTCGCCTCTAGGCCTTGACTCAGTCTCTCAGACCTTCCAAGTCTTTTTCAGCTGAAACACACAGTTTCACAGTGTTTCAGTACCATAACTTAGCATAAATCCAAAAATAAATTCAATTTCACTTTTATCTAGCTTATATCTGCTAAACTCGACATTCTTTAAAATTTGTGTTTCGGGGTTACTATTCGCTACACTATTCAAGTCAATTTATTGACTTTCTAAGTTTTAATAGGTATGGGAACTCCAACTTCACCCACATACCACATTTTGGTCACCAAACTTGTTGGTTTTGGTCATTTTCTCAAAACTTAAGTCCTTTAGGCAAAATTGCAAATTTTAAGTTTTGGTGCCTTAGGTTGTACTGTTCCATTGGTTACTTTACTGTTAGAATTTGGCAAAACTTTCTTCATAGAAAATGTTTCCTAATGTCTTAAGTTTATTCTACCTTTTGAATCACTCCAATTGGAGTTTTGTAGCTCAAGTTATAGCCATTTGAACCATAGCTGCCGGATTGGGCTCAACCCAGATTTTCTGGGCAATTTTTGGTGCTGGCAGTTTTAGGTCACCAACTTGGGGTGGCCAAATGACTTGGTTAATGGCATAATTTGCGTTCGTGTTCTTCATGAAAGTTTTAGTTCTATATCTCATCTAACCACTGGTAAAATTTCAGGTCATTTAGACCTTCCTAGCTAATGTTATGACCAAATGAACAAACACTGGTCATTTGGTCAGTTTGTACAGGACAGACTATGATTTTTCAAGTTTGGTCAAATTGTTCACTAGGTTTTGGTCACTTTTTGAGCATGCTTCCCAAATGAAAATTGTGTCATTTAGTGTCTATTTTCATTCCCAATTGGTCTCATACCAATTGGACTTGTAAAATTTCATTTTTGGTCCCTCAAAGGTAACTTGGTCATGCTGCCAGCAGCTTGACCTCACTCTATCCGAATTTGGCCTTAACTCTAACCATTCCAACACACTTCATTTGGTCACCATTGACCATTTCCCACTTCAAATTAGGTCCAAGACATCATTTACAAGTTTCTCACATTTTTGTCTCTAACCCTAAGTGTCCCAAAACCCTAATTCACAATATCTTTGCATTTAACCAATTCCATGCCTTTAACCATAGTCATCCAACTAATTAAGGTTCATATAGCCATTCTAATCAATCAAACCATGCAAATTATACTCTCTACCATGCTGGCCGAAATTTAGGTTGGTCCTTTATCTTAACATTTTGTTTCAACTTTCATCAAATTCCAACTTAATACAAGTATTTAATCATTAATATAAAGAAAAGTTTAAGGAATAACACTAACCTTGCTTGGAGCGTTTCTAGGCTTTACTTTCTTCAAGTCTTTGGTGACCAATCTCCTTCTCAAGTGACTAGAACAAGTTTTTATGGGGCAATTATGGGAGAAGTTGAGGTTTAGTAAGGATTTCAAAGCTCGAGTGCAAGCTTTAATGGAGGAAAATTCATGGAGATGAGAGGGAGAGTGAGGCGGCACAAGGTGAGGGAGAAGATCAAATGATATTTTCTTTTTCTTTTTATTTCTTTTATGTAATTTGTCTTATGGAAGACCAAAAATTCAATTTAATTAATTTATTTATTATAGGATTTATGGCATCATGCATGATGTCATGCATGATGTCATCTCCCTACACCTTTTTCATTTTCTCTTTTTTTTTTCTTTTATTTTTCTATTAGTTCTTTAATTTAATTCCCGAATCCGAAATTTTTTTTTCTCCGATTTTATTTGACAGTTAGATCAGGAGTCAGCTCTCGGGGTTAATTGACCAAATTGGCCCTCGCCGATTCAACACGGTTTGCAAATAATTTAATATTTCTTCCAGCTCCCTGACCTAATTATTTGACTGGCTTAACAGTTCTTTTTCGTGATTTTCTCTTTTCCACTGTGTTCATAATGGTCCTAAGGACCGCGGAGTGACATTTTATGGTTCAAAATTTGAGTTTAAATCAACTTTGTAGTCGTTCCCGAGAAGGTCACCCATCGTTGTGACTCTCGGCTCGTTTAACTTCTTATGTTCTATTTTTCTTGTTTATGCTTAACTAATTGTCAATTACTAATTATTTGTGTTTATAGCTTATCTAGTTGTCTTAAGTGTGGTTCTAATCCCCTTAATTGTCCGGTCCGACTCCGGTCATCGAAATGGTGAAATATACCAGGCTATACAAATGGGGGTGTTACAACGAGAGATGAAAGAAGCTACTACTGCTACTACTGCTACTGCCCAGACGTTGAAGCGAGCTTGGTAGAAGTACCGAGCTCTCCGTTCCGACCTCCAAAGTAGCCAACCTCGGAGGTAGAGGTCATTCCTTCTCCACCTCGATAGGCTGAACCCCACCTCCCCCATTCTCTTCAAGTGTAAAAGGGGGCCTTCCAGACCAGTTGTTAAGATTTCTCGAGGTGCTCAGGTCCTTCTTCATTCTCTAGAAAGGAATCGCTCAGTTCGGGGCAATCCTGATCTAACTAAGGTCCTAGGTGCTACCATTTATTTTCAAGAAGATCAGAATAGGATGACCCAGGATAGTATTGGTGATCTTTTGACTCAGACGATGAGCTTAGGTTTGGAGACTATTGCGAACCAGCATATGATCAGAGAAAAAGCTCATCTCTTAAGATGAGAGATTATGAAAGCGGTTCAGGACGCAGCAGTTGCCAAAGCCCAACTCTCAACTGCCAATGATCACATTGCTAAGATAGAAGATCAGGCGAAGTCTTATGAAGAAAGGATAGCCAAATTGGAGCAAGAACTTGAAGACGCTCGGGCCTGCCGATCTGCCGATCTTGCTCGATTTACTGAAGAGATCAAAGCGAAGGAGGAAGAGGCCTTGGCGAGAGAGGCTGGTGCCTATGTGAATGCCCATGGCGATCTTTTGGCCGAACTCGTGAAGCGCTATCCTGAAGAAGACTTCTCCTGGATGGAGGAGCTCATCCCGAAAGCTAAAGATGAGAGTGAGGAAGAGCCTGAAAGGGAGGAGAGAGGGAATGTTGAGATCAAAACTGTAACTAAAGGGCAGGTTAGAGAGGACCCTCCTGCCAAATAACTTTTGTATAATTTTCTTTGGAATGAATTTTAATTTCTTCGGTGATTGATTCCTGATGAGATTGAAAAAATACCAAACTAAGAGCAAATTAGCATTAACTCAATCCCCAATTAATTGGATAAGTCTAAACATAAAGTTTAAGATTGGTTATCGAGCATGACTGCCTAAAGAGCTCGATAAACATTAAGCGCAAAGATGAGATTAGAAAACCTATGAAAATAAGTGATTTGAGACCAAGTCTCGGTCCAATTTTCCTAGGTTCAAGATCACTTATAAATCGGATAAGATATTAATTTACGAGCGAGACATGATCCTAAAACTACTTGGAACTACTTAAAGTTTGGGGTTAGGGGATTAGAAAACACAATGCAAATTCTGGTGGTTCGACAACAGGTCGAATAAACATGGGGATCGAAAAATACTTAATTTGTTCATGAGATCGGATAGACTCTGGATTTACTATTCATCTGGAAATAAGTTATTGTGAATTCGGAGAAAATGACTTGTGGTCAAGTAAATGGTAGAGATCGGGTAAAACGCCTATAAGGGAGATTGGCTGAAATGTGAGTCGTGACTTGAGATCAGCCCAAAATGTGGTGCCTACGTGAATGATTAAAAGGTGAAGATTAATATTAGAAAATCAAGATTTTGAACTTAGGGTTCTTGATCTAGATATAGGCTGAAACTCTATGTGGATTTAACAATTAATCAAAGAACATAATGGGTTTTAATTAATTTAATTGCCACGAAAGTAGGGTTTAGGTTAATTAATATACACCTTGAGTGTCTTGAGAGAGGACTTAAGATAACTTATAATTAATTTCCTTCAAAGTAATAATCCCCCATTTATTTAATGAATTAGATTAATTCTATAATTGAATGAAGTGTAACACCCTATGTAACACCCTCATTATAGCAATTCTGTACATTCTACTGTTCAGGTGACCGGTGTCGGTCCGGACAGTTAGAACGTCTGGAAAAATATTTAGACTAGAGTGAAGAATCATAAATAATTCAAATACGAATAAGAAAAATGTAGGAAAAAATTTAGAAATAAAATACAATGAAGTTAAAAGAGCCGGCGCCCTAGCGATGGGTAACCCAGTGGGAAGTTACAGTCCTCGCAGTTAAAAGCTCTAAACCCAAGAGAAAATTCATAAAATAATTTTTGAGACTCCAGAGAAGAGTCATTGAAGTTTCTATGGCATTAGAATGCCAAGAAAAGGCTTAGAAAAATTTTTCGATCGGTACAGACGATTTTGGCTCCATAAGCCAAACGGAGGGCATTTTGGTCATTTCGTCTTTAGAGATGATTTTTGGCCGACTTGTCCAGTTATGTAAATAATTATTATGACATATAATATGAATAAATATTGCTAAAAATTAAATTAAAATTGAGTAAAAAAAAAGAAAAATGAAATTAAATTAAATTTATGACATCATCCACATGTAAAGATGATGCAATTAAAATCTATTAACCAATCAACATAAGACAACCACTTATAAAAAACCTAAAAGGAGATAAATAAAACCTAAAATTCACTCATCTTCTTCCATTTTCTAAAGTTGGCCAAACCACTCTTTCTACACTCATCCACCATTTTTGTTTCCTTAAGCTCAATTTCCCTTAGGTTTTCACTATAATTTCTATAACTTCTAACACAAAACATTGATTTTCAACCTTGCTTAACACTTTGGGAGCAAAAAGAAGAGGAGAAGTGAAGGTTTAACAAGTGGGGAAAATTCACCAATTCAAGGTTAGTGCCTAATCTCATTAACTCTTTTGTTTCATGCTTGATTTGGACTTAAGAAGAGTTGAAATTACTTGAAATAAAAAGAAAATGACAACTTTGTGAGGGATTAAATTTTTAGTAGCAATAAGAATTGATGGGATTTTGATGAAATGAAGGTTATACTTGTGGTTACAAGTGCTGATTAACAAGTGAATGTGATTAGCATGGTGATTTACATGTGGTGTGCATAAATGGAAATTTTGATTTAGGGTTTATGATCATGAATTAAGGCTTTGTGAAATTGTTGGAAATTGACCTAATTGAGCTTGTGTGTTGATCATTTAAAGTGCCTTATATGTCAATTGAAGTAAGGGAGTTGGTAGATTGAATATTGGGAGTGCTTCTCTTATGCAGGAAATTCAGACCTATGAGCCCAGGGTATTTTTTTGACCTATAACTGAAGTTGTGTGACTCCAATTGGTATACCAATTGGAGGTGAAACTAGACTCAAAATACTCCATTTTTCATGAAGAAACCCTGCCCAAATTCTGTCCATAAGTTGACCAATTTGCTGGTCCAATCCAGATATCCAAACACTAAACCCAAAAAAATGACCAAATGAACATGTACATGTTCATTTGGCCATAACTCTCTTTAGACAGGTGCAAATGACCTAAATTTTATATCATTGGAAAGCTTAGACATAGCACTACAGCTTTCATTGAGAACACCAAGCCCAGAAATGCCCCTAACCTAAAGAAATTGTTGACTCAAATTAGGACACCAAACTAACCTGAACCATTCTGCCCAGAATTTTCTGGACATAGACTACCCTACCAGTTTTGGCAAAATGGCCATAACTTGGCCTATAAAAATTTAAATGTAATGAAACAAATGGCAAAAGTTTTATAAGACATAGGTCTACAATATTAGTCTTTTGACCAAAACTCAGAACCTAAAGGAACTAGGTCAAATGGTTATAAGAAATTAACACATTATAACTTGGAGTTTGACTAAATCACAATTGACCCTAGAATAGTGTTTATAGCATATCTCCCACTAGGAAACTCTAATTAGGTTGAGCCATACTGATCTGGAACCCTAAGAAACAGGGCTCCAACTTTGTCTTAGACATTATCCTTAAATTATGAACATTAGAACCGTAAAATGGAGGTCAAATTTACTGATCTGAACCTGGACCCTGAAGACATAGGGTACTGGAGTCTAGGCTAATTAAATTAGTATAATTAATTCTACAAAACTTGAAAAATTGTAATTAAAATTTTTGAGTAACTATAAGACGTAGGACAACAAATTATATGAAGAACGCTAAGCCTAAATACAACATGTCCAATTCAATTGCAATTAAAATCTATTAACCAATCAACATAAGACAACCACTTATAAAAAACCTAAAAGGAGATAAATAAAACCTAAAATTCACTCATCTTCTTCCATTTTCTAAAGTTGGCCAAACCACTCTTTCTACACTCATCCACCATTTTTGTTTCCTTAAGCTCAATTTCCCTTAGGTTTTCACTATAATTTCTATAACTTCTAACACAAAACATTGATTTTCAACCTTGCTTAACACTTTGGGAGCAAAAAGAAGAGGAGAAGTGAAGGTTTAACAAGTGGGGAAAATTCACCAATTCAAGGTTAGTGCCTAATCTCATTAACTCTTTTGTTTCATGCTTGATTTGGACTTAAGAAGAGTTGAAATTACTTGTAATAAAAAGAAAATGACAACTTTGTGAGGGATTAAATTTTTAGTAGCAATAAGAATTGATGGGATTTTGATGAAATGAAGGTTATACTTGTGGTTACAAGTGCTGATTAACAAGTGAATGTGATTAGCATGGTGATTTACATGTGGTGTGCATAAATGGAAATTTTGATTTAGGGTTTATGATCATGAATTAAGGCTTTGTGAAATTGTTGGAAATTGACCTAATTGAGCTTGTGTGTTGATCATTTAAAGTGCCTTATATGTCAATTGAAGTAAGGGAGTTGGTAGATTGAATATTGGGAGTGCTTCTCTTATGCAGGAAATTCAGACCTATGAGCCCAGGGTATTTTTTTGACCTATAACTGAAGTTGTGTGACTCCAATTGGTATGAGGCCAATTGGAGGTGAAACTAGACTCAAAATACTCCATTTTTCATGAAGAAACCCTGCCCAAATTCTGTCCATAAGTTGACCAATTTGCTAGTCCAATCCAGATATCCAAACACTAAACCCAAAAAAATGACCAAATGAACATGTACATGTTCATTTGGCCATAACACTCTTTAGACAGGTGCAAATGACCTAAATTTTATATCATTGGAAAGCTTAGACATAGCACTACATCTTTCATTGAGAACACAAAGCCCAGAAATGCCCCTAACCTAATGAAATTGTTGACTCAAATTAGGACACCAAACTAACCTGAACCATTCTGCCCAGAATTTTCTGGACATAGACTACCCTACCAGTTTTGGCAAAATGGCCATAACTTGGCCTATAAAAATTTAAATGTAATGAAACAAATGGCAAAAGTTTTATAAGACATAGGTCTACAATATTAGTCTTTTGACCAAAACTCAGAACCTAAAGGAACTAGGTCAAATGGTTATAAGAAATTAACACATTATAACTTGGAGTTTGACTAAATCACAATTGACCCTAGAATAGTGTTTATAGCATATCTCCCACTAGGAAACTCTAATTAGGTTGAGCCATACTGATCTGGAACCCTAAGAAACAGGGCTCCAACTTTGTCTTAGACATTATCCTTAAATTATGAACATTAGAACCGTAAAATGGAGGTCAAATTCTTCGATCTGAACACGGACCACGAAGACACGAGTCTGGAGTCTAGGCTAATTAAATTAGTATAATTAATTCTACAAAACTTGAAAAATTGTAATTAAAATTTTTGAGTAACTATAAGACGTAGGACAACAAATTATATGAAGAACGCTAAGCCTAAATACAACATGTCCAATTCAATTGGAAAAAGGTAATGCCAAAATCTGCCTAATTAAAGAGACAGAATTAGGAAATGAACCAGTTATGGTTATTTAACCATAACTTGAGCTACAAACTCCAAATGGAGTGATTTAAAAAGGAAATTAAAAAGACAAAATAAGGAACAACTTTGATGAAAAAAAGTAAGCCCAGCTTCCACTAAAAAATTGACTAATGGAACAGTAAACAAGTACTTAAAATCTGAAAATTTTAAATAACCAACCCTAAGCTTTGAAATGGAATTGGCAACCAATGCCAACAACTTTAGAATGCAAAATGTGATATATTGGTGATATTAGAACCAATATACCTATTGTCTATTAAAAAGTCAATATTTTAGTTGACTAATGAAATGAATAGTAGCCATAAAATTTCAATTTCAAAGAATTACATAAATTAAAAGTGTTAAATGCCCTAGTAGGCCTAGTGTGGTTGGTTTGGATAGGTTGGCATGCCAATAAGGTTCTGATAGTAGTACTGCATATGATGTATGGCTCCATGCCATTCTGTGATATAATAGCCTATGGCTGTACTGATTATGATGTTATACTTGGCTTTATGCCTTATTGCTTTTATGGCTTATTAGCCATTCTGTCTGCACACCGAGATACACATTGTGACCAATGATGTAATGGCCCGAGGTACTTGGTACCCAGTGCTAGTTTACCCATTTCTAGTCCGGTCAATTTGTATAGGTTACTTGGGTATGGAAAAGTATAAATATAATTGAATTGATTATTAAAGGAAGTAAGGAAATTAAATATCAAGATAAAGAACAAGAATGATTACAATAAAAAGAGGCTCAAAATCATTAAGAAAATAATTAATAAAATGCTAGAAAGAATTGAAATGAACTGGACTGATGATAAAAAAAAAAGTTATCTATTATTTAATGCACTGGGAACTTTAATTATTATGAAATAATTTAAGATAACCTAGAATGTTTTGAATTAAAGGATACAAAAAGATTAATAATAGAAATATAATGTAAATAAATGTTACAAATGTATCTTTCATAATAATATTAAGTTAAGAATAATGCTATTAGAATATTAGTATATTGTATATTCTTACTGTAACCTTATGAATTAAGCACCTCGAAAGAGGATTAAATTAGAAAAAAAAAAGGGATATTAAATTTTAGCAACCTTATTGAAGCATAATTAGATCTAAATTATCTGAACCATGTTTTATTTCCATCTGTATTTTGTATATTATTTTCTTTATTATATTATTGCACCACTAAGCAGCAATGCTTAGCGTGATGGATTTGTTTCCTTCACGTAGGTACTGAAGGTAAAGCCCAGCGAATATTAAACAGAGATTTTGGAGTTCTGATCTGCAGAAGTGTCTGAAGTATTCAAGGTTATCACCTCCTCAGCAATGCATGTAGATAGGGCCCAAATAGGTCATAATTTGTATGTTGTATAAAATGCTTAGTTATAGTATTGTAATGTAAATTATGAAAATGTAATTAATAGGTATGTGATGTAAATTAATAAATCGGTTAGTTCATAAGTGATAAAATTGTATATCATGCAAATTAATGAAGATTGAAAATTCTCACATATGAGTTGAGCATGAATGGGAATGTATGGGAATGGATATGAAAGAAATTGTATGGATTTGAATATAGAATTGAAATATATAGATGATGCATGCAATGATGAGATTTTTATTTTAAAATAATATGTTGAATTTCAAATAGGTGAATAGTGAAACACGTCAAACGTTAATAAAATAGGGGAAACTCCGTTAGTTTCTCCATTGAAAAATAATTGATATTAAAAGATAATAACTTGAAAATGATTAAAGAAACAAAGTAAGATAAGTTAGAGTGCTCCGACATCGAATGTAGTATGCCTTGCTCGGCTACACTGCAGTCGGGTGAGGGGTGTCACATTTAGTGGTATCAAAGCACAGTTAAGGCGTTCCTAGGCATAGATAGATAGAAAGGGTTAGTGTGCATAACATGCATTGCATTCATATGAGTTGAGGTGACACTAATGCAGATCTGTTTTCTCTGGTAAGGTGAAAAAATGAGGAAGTAGCAGCTCCTTGACTATTCACACCGAGTAAATTTCGAGGATGAAATTTTTGTTAGAGGGGAAGAATTGCTCACTGTAGCAATTCCGTACATTCTACTGTTCAGGTGACCAGTGTCGGTCTGAATAACTAGAACATCTAGAAAAATATTTAGACTAGATTGAGGAGTCATAAATAATTCAAATACGAATAAAAAAAATTTAGGAAAAATTTTAGAAATAAAATACAACCAAGTTAAATGAGCCAGTGCCCTAGAAATGGGTAACCCAGTGGGAAGTTGCAGTCCTCGCAGCTAGAAGTCTTAAACTCGAGAGAAAATTCATAAAATAATTTTTGAGACTCTAGAAAAGAGTCATTGAGGTTTCTATGGCATTAGAATGCCAAGAAAAGGCTTAGAAAAATTTTTTGATCGGTACAGACAATTTTGCCTCAATAAGCCAAATGAAGGGCATTTTGGTCATTTCGTCTTCAGAGATGATTTTTGGCCAACCTGTCCAGTTAATTAAATAATTATTATGACATAAAATATAAACAAATATTGCTAAAAATTAAATTGAAATTGAGTAGAAAAGAAAAGAAAAGAAAAGAAAAATGAAATTAAATTAAACTTATGACATCATGCACATGTAAAGATGATGCAATTAAAATCTATTAACCAATCAACATAAGACAACCACTTATAAAAAAGCTAAAAGGAGATAAATAAAACCTAAAATTCGCTCATCTTCTTCCATTTTTTAAAGTTGGCCAAACCACTCTTTCTACACTCATCCACCATTTTTGTTTCCTTAAGCTCAATTTCCCTTAGGTTTTCACTATAATTTCTATAACTCCTAACACAAAACATTGATTTTCAACCTTGCTTAACACTTTGGGAGCAAAAAAAAGAGGAGAAGTGAAGGTTTAACAAATGGGGAAAATTCACCAATTCAAGGTTAGTGCCTAATCTCATTGCTCTTTTGTTCATGCCTAATTTTGACTTAAGAAGATTTGAAATTACTTGAAATAAAAAGAAAATGACAACTTTGTGAGGGATTAAATTTTCAGCAACCATAAGAATTGATGGGATTTTGATGAAATGAAGGTTATACTTGTGGTTACAAGTGTTGATTAACAAGTGAATATGATTAGCATGGTGATTTACATGTGGTATGCATAAATGGAAATTTTGATTTAAGGTTTGTGATCATGAATTAAGGCTTCGTGAAATTGTTGGAAATTGACCTAATTGAGCTTGTGTGTTGATCATTTGAAGTGCCATATATGTCAATTGAAGTAAGGGAGTTGGTAGATTAAATATTGGGAGTGCTTCTCTTATGCAGGAAATTCGGACCTATGAGTCTAGGGTCTTTTTTGAACTATAACTGAAGTTGTGTGACTCCAATTCTTATGAGGCCAATTAGAGGTGAAATTAGACACAAAATATTCCATTTTCATGAAGAAACCCTGCCCAAATTCTATCCATAAGTTGGCCAATTTGCTAGTCCAATCCGGATATCCAAACACTGAACCCAGAAAAATGACTAAATGAATAGTATATGTTCATTTGGCCATAACTCTCTTTAGACAAGTCCAAATGACCTAAATTTTATACAATTGGAAAGCTTAGACATAGCACTACAACTTTCATTCAGAATACTAAGCCAAGAAATGCCTCTAACCTAATGAAATTGTTGACTCAAATTAAAACACCAAACTGACCTGAACCATTCTGCCTAGAATTTTCTGGACATAGACTACCCGACCAGTTTTGGGAAAATGGCCATAACTTGGTCTATAAAAATTTAACTGCAATGAAACTAATGGGAAAAGTTTTATAAGATATAGGTCTACAATATTGGTCTTTTGACCAAAACCTAGAACCCAAAGGAACTAGGTCAAATGGTTAGAAGAAATTAACACATTAAAACTTAGAGTTTGACCAATTCACAATTGACCTCAGAATAGTTTTTATAGCATATCTCCTGCTAGGAAACTCTAATTAGGTTGAGCCATACTGATCTGGAACCCTATGAAATAGGGCTCCAACTTTGTTTTAGACATTGTCATCAAATTATGAACATAAGAACCCTAAAATGGAGGTCAAATTTACTAATCTGAACCTGGACCTTGAAGACACAGGGTACTAGAGTCTAGGCCAATTAAATTAGTATAATTAATTCTACAAAACTTAGAAAATTGTAATTAAAATTTCTGAGTGACTATAAGACATAGGGCAACAAATTATATGGAGAATGCTAAGCCTAAAAGTAACTACAACATGTCCAATTAAATTTGAAAAAGGTAATGCCAAAATTTGCCTAATTAAAGAGACAGAATTAGGAAATGAACCAGTTATGGCTATTTGACCATAACTTGAGCTACAAAACTCAAAATGGAGTGATTCAAAAAGGGAATTAAAGAAGACACAATAAGGAACAACTTTGATGAAGAAAAGTTAGCCTAGTTTCTACTGAAAAATTGACCAATGGAACAGTAAACCAAGTACTTAAAATCTGAAAATTTTAAATAACCAACCCTAAGCTTTAACATGGAATTGGCAACCAATGCCAACAACTTTAGAATGCAAAATGTGATATGTTGGTGATATTAGAACCAATATACCTATTGTCTGTGAAAAGGTCAATATTTTAGTTTACTAATGAAATGAATAATAGCCATAAAATTTCAATTTCAAAGAATTACATAAATTAAATGTGTTAAATGCCCTAATAGGCCTAGTGTGATTGGTTTGGATAGGTTGGCATGCCAATAGGGTTTTAATAGTAGTACTGCGCATGATGTATGGCTCCATGCCATTCTGTGATATGATGGCCTATGGCTATACTGATTATGATGCTATACTTGGCTTTATGCCTTATTGCTTTTATGGCTTATTAGCCATTCTGTCTGCACACCGAGAGATACATTGTGACCGATGGTGTGACACCCGAGGTACCTGGCACCCAGTGCTAGTTTACCTGTTTATCCAGTCCAGTCAATTTGTATAGGTTACTTGGGTATGGAAAAGTATAAATATAATTGAATTGATTATTAAAGGAAGTAAGGAAATTAAATATCAAGATAAAGAACAAGAATGATTACAATAAAAAAGAGGCTCAAAATCATCAGGAAAATGATTAATAAAATGCTAGAAAGAATTGAAATGAACTAAACTGATGATAAAAAAAAAAGTTATCTATTATTGAATGCACTGGGAACTTTAATTATTATGAAATAATTAAAGATAACCTAGAAGGTTTTGAATTAAAGGATACAAAAGTATTAATAATAGAAATATAACGTAAATAAATGTTACAAATGTACCTTTCATAATAATATTAAGTTAAAAATAATGCTATTAGAATATTAGTATATTGTATATTCTTACTGTAAACTTATGAATTAAGCACCTCCAAAGAGGATTAAATTAGGAAAAAAAAAAGGGATATTAAATGTTAGCAACCTTATTGAAGCATAATTAGATCTAAATTATCTGAACCATGTTTTATTTCCATCTGTATTTTGTATATTATTTTCTTTGTTATATTATTGCACCACTAAGTGGCAATGCTTAGCGCGATGGATTTGTTTCCTTCACGCAGGTACTAAAGGTAAAGCCCAGCAAATATGAAATAGAGATTTTAGAGTTCTAATCTGTAGAAGTGTCTGAAGTATTCAAAGTTGTCACCTCCTCAGCAATGCATGTAGATAGGGCCCATATAGGTCATAATTTGTATGTTGTATAAAATGCTTAGTTATAGTATTGTAATGTAAATTATGAAAATGTAATTAATAGATATGTGATGTGAATTAATAAATCGGTTAGTTCATAAGTGATTAAATTGTATATCATGAAAATTAATGAAGATTGAAAATTCTCATATATTAGTTGAGCATGAATGGGACTGTATGGGAATGGATATGAAAGAAATTGTATGGATTTGAATACATAATTGAAATATATAGATGATGTATGAAATGATGAGATTTTTGTTTTAAAATAAATTTTAAATAGGTGAATAGTGAAACATGTCAAACGTTAATAAAATAGGAAAAACTCCATTAGTTTTTCCATCAAAAAATAATTGATATTAAAAGATAATAACTTGAAAATAATTAAAGAAATAAAGTAAGATAAGTTAGGGTGCTTCGGCACCGAATGTAGCACATCTTACTTGGTTACACTCTAGTCGGGTGAGGAGTGTCACATCCTAGCTCTAGAATGTTTTTATTAATTAATATTCAAGTTTAGTTAATTGTTTTCGATTTTATTTCTTTTAATTTAGATTTAATTACTATTTTTCTACAACTCGATCATCTAGATAATTAAAATTATTATAGTTTGGTACTCAACATGGTCCTCGTGGAAACGATGCTCTACTTATCACTTTATTACTTATTAATGATCCATGCACTTACGAGATTGTAAACCAGCAAACATCCCTCTATAGGATTTTGAGTTCTCATAGTGGTACAAGAACTTTGGAGGTACTGCAGTAGAGGGTACATGGGATATGGGTTGTATCAAAGTAAAGTGGGTAGGGCGTAAAAAGAGGATATTGGGGGGGTAGCCCATAAACCCAGGGTTTCCAAAACTCCCCTAGTGCGGTATTGATACCTAAAGCTATACTCCAATTCTAGCTATGGAAGAGATATGAACTCTGACTCATCTCCTCCCTCATAAAAACTATCTTCTCTCATCCGTCCCACACCAGAAGGCTTAGGATTCTCAAGCTGTTAGGAGAAACCATAAGAGCTCTTTTGAGCAGCAATGACAATCTAGGTGCCTGCGTAGTCTCCCTGCTGACTTCAAAGGACCTTTTAAAACCACTTGAAGATTCTCCCCTTCCACGTCTGCTTACTCTTTCCTTGGCAACAAGGTTGGTGGGTAATGCTCCAAAACCCTTATTTTCGAGTGGAGCGCTAGTTAACCTAATGGACTGTCTTAAACTTTGCATTTCTGAAAGCAAACAAGAAGTGTTGATTGTGAGTAGTATGCCCTAAAGCATATTATTTAGTATGTATCTTATACAACTTTTATTAATAAAAGGCATTTTCACTTTTCCATTTACATAATACATTTATGTGTAATAGAAAAGGTCCATCGATATTTTGTTAGAAATTCTATTCTTAAGTTGTTAAGAATATGAGTGACAATATTTCTAGTACAAAGTATCATAAATAGGTTCACAATCGAGGATACTTCATAATAAGGACATGACTTGTCCAGAAAGATTGTATTCATGTTTGTTTCTAAGTTATTTATATGAGATATAAATAAGATGGAATGGTGAGTCTCATGCCATATAACAAACATGATAGGCACTTATACATGATAAGTAGGCCGAACTAGTGACGCTTATGATAAGCAAATGGAGTTTACTCTTATCAATGCATTGTCATAAATCATATCAGTGCATATAATCTTTAAACCTGAGATGGCACAGTTATCTTGTATATAGGTGGTTTGAGTTTGATACTGCTTTCATACTTGTACTGTGTATGGATATATGGGCATGTGTTGGCTCCTAATAGTTATATATGGAGGTAGGTGTTGATCAAGATGGAATCTGTTCCTCTAAGTAAATAGAGACAAAATCCTATGTTCATTTAATTGTTCTTGATGTTTCAAGTTCCTGGTTAGGACAGATAGATTTATTCAGAAAGAGTTTCTGCTCAGAAAATCTTTTTAACCAAGAACTGGAATTAAAAGAGAACATAATATTCATAGCAAATGGGGTTTGACATAAACCATGACTCCAGCTTGAGTTGGGGTTTTATAACAGAGAGATTCTAGTGCATGGTAATATATGATTATAGGTTCATTTAAGGTAAATCTTATTACTAATTGGGTGGCCATGGCATGCTATGCTAGGTGTTAACCATGGTCTATGAGATGCATAAAATGATTTGGAGAAATTATTTATGGTAAAAAAGAGTTCTGATGATATTAAGAGTTGATATCATATCTCATTGCCAATTAGTGATGAGCTTAGTAAGTCACACACATACACAAGTTATCACCTAATTAAATATGATTTAATTAATTAATTAAACAGTTTAATTGATTAATTAAATAGGTTTGGTTTACAATTAGATTGCAAAGTCCGTAGCATGACTTGAAGCCAAATCTAGGTTATTAGATGTACAGTATAAGTTAAATTTATATTTAAAGTGTCTAAATATGAATTTAATTAATGATAAATTAATTAATAAAGATTAATTAATTGATTTATATTTGATATAAATTGATTAGAAGAAGAGAAATAATTATTTTGGATTGAGAACTCAAAATTAAGACACAGAGGCATTTTGGTCATTTCACAGGGTGATATGTGGCACCATGAGATGGTGACACATGGCACTACACATAAGCTTGCCAATTTTTTTTAATCATGTAAGATGATTAAAATTAAGATTAAATATAGGTTTGATACTTGGCACAATGTGATTAGGTCAATTAAACCTACAACCAATCAGAGGGTGACATGTGGCAAGGGTTTAATGTGTTGACTTAGCTATATAAGTGTTGTTATCAAAAGAAAACAACACAACCAGTAGCTATCCTCTTTGTGCCGCCACGCAAAGGCTCCTCTCCCTCTCTTCTTGTTCATCTCTCATTAATTCCAAGAGATTAGAAAACAATCTCTTGAATTAAAAATACTAGAAATTATTTCTAGTGTCCTGTTTACATCTTTAATCTCTTAAAAGGAAAAACTTGATTTTCGAATTAATAGAAAAAGCTTTAGAAGCTGTTCAAGGGCTGCCATAGGTGAACTTGGTGTGGACAAGCTAGAGGGACAACATCTAGTGTCCTAAAGACGCATCCAAAAGGCGTAAATATATTGTAGTGCATTAAGAGGTTAGTGTATTTATTCTTGATCTAATCTAGGGTTCTAAAATTAATCTGATTAATTTTAAAATCTTAAATAGCAAATACATATCTAAAAACATATTAAAAGAGTTTTAATATGTTGTTTATCATTGAAATCAAATAGATAAAAATAAATCTTGCATGATACATGTGACCCTAGGTGAAAATTTTTTGATTTTAATGGTATAAACTTGTGTTTTTCATGCTTTCGCTCCTCCAATTAGTATCAGAGCCATTATATTTGCCATTTAGATTATTCAATATATGATTTAATTGTGTGTTTTGATCATGAGATGATTTATCCATTGCTAGTTACAATGGATGTGTGGCGGCATGCTTGAAGAACACCAACATGGTGCGCAAGGTTTGTGGAGTCATAGGTGGTGCAAGGTTTGGCTTTTTTAATTCTGCAATTGTTGTATGATCTAAGGCCTATCCTATGACTAATTAAAGTGTTTAATTAGTAGTTTTAATTACACAATTAAATTTTGATTCAAATTAGAATTTTAAAAATTGTTTGAATGTGATTCAAATCTGAATTTTAAAAGTTGTTTGAATGTGATTCAAATCTAAATTTTTAAAGTTGTTTGAATCATATTCAAATCTGAATTTTTAAAGATATTTGAATAATATTCAGATCTGAATTTTTAAAAAATTGTTTGAATGTGATTCAAATCTGAATTTTTAAGGTTGTTTGAATGTGATTCAAATCTGAATTTTTAAATTTGTTTGAATGAAATTCAAATATGAATTTTTAAATTTATTTGAATCATATTAAAGTCTGAATTTTTAAGTTGAATATGAGATATTCAATTTAATTTAATTATGTATGTTTTATTTAATTGTTAAATTGTGATATGCATGATGGATGATCATGGACTATAAAAGGCCAATGCGATTGGATTTATTTCTTTTATGTCTCTTTGGGATTGTAAATTAATTAATTTATTTTAATTTATTTTGGGCATGTATTATTAAGTTTGTAATATTTTTTGGGTTGTAATTTCATTTATTTAAGTTCTTGTAAATTCGCCTTGGTATGCCAAGGATTACTATGTAATTGGATTGTAAGAAGTTCAAGGAGGTCAAGAGCATTGGTGGGACCAGTGGGAGGAATTCAAGATCAAGTGTTGATTATGTACTCCTTCAGCAACTCTTATAAAATGAATGAATGAAATGCACCTAGAAATGCCCTGATTCAATTCTTAGTGGCTCAGAATTGAATCCCTTAGAAAGTCCATGATCATACCATATATATTAATTGTCCATGAATGCATGAGATGTATATGAATGTATGTAGTATATGATATATACATGCTAAATGGATAATGTGCAAAGTGAGACCTTAATAGTAATTAGGATGACCATAAAATCTTCCGAATAAATGATTAAGTTGGAAATGCTATAATTAAATTAATTATAACATGGGCCCTCCATTGGGGGCAATTATTTTAAGAAATTTTAAATAGTTGCATAAGATGCAATTAATTTAAGAGATTTTCTTAATAATAATTGTTAAGCATGAGATGTTGTAAATATATAAATGGTTTGGTACCCAATATTGGATGTACCTGAGGACATTAAAATTATTTGCATAATTACTGGCTCAATGGGATCAGCTTAACTAATGCAAGATAAGTCAATAATGGATGTACTTGAGATTTTAAGCATCAAGGGGTAGGTAAAGGATTGAACCTCACATGAGATGTGATGGGCAAGGAGTTGCTCACTTATAGTTTATTGTAATTCCAATATTGGATGTACCTGAGGATGATCAATAGAATTATAAGAATTCAATTACCCACTAGAAATCCATCCAACTAGGATTTTCGTTTTCTACTATGGAAGTGTAAGATTCGCTAAGTTAGTGGGAGGACCAATTTGATTAAAAGACCATAATCATTTTGGTTAATTACATTATACATTTACTAATTAATCTGGTTATTTTCTGCAGTTAATTTTCTGATAAATAATGAGCACAGAACAACCACCACTATTCAATATCCTTGCAAGCATACTTGATCGCAATAGGTTAACAGGACCAAATCTGTCTGATTGGCTAAAAAATTTGAAACTTGTCTTGAACCTTGAACATATAAGATATGTTCTAGATTCAAATGTTCCTGGTCCTTTACCTCCAGAGGCCACTCAAGAGGAACATAAAACTTTGGACAAGTGGAAGGAGTACGATATGAGAGCTAAGTGTTACATGCTTGCTTCAATGAGTAATGAGTTACAGAAGCAGCATGAGAACATGCAGAGTGCGAGTGAGATCCTCCTTCACCTATAAGAGTTGTATGGTGAGCACAGCAGGAATGCTAGGTATGAGATATCTAAGCAGCTATTCTGCATGAGGATGTTTGAGGGACAGAATGTTGGGGATCATGTCCACAAGATGATTCGGCTGATTGAGAAGTTGGAACATCTTGACTTCAACATGGATTTCCAACTACAGACGGATTAGATCCTTCAGTCCCTTCCTGAGTCTTTTGGGAATTTTGTCACAAATTTCCATATGACTAAACAGGAAAGCACCTTAGCTGGTTTACTCAACATGCTAGTTATTGCCCAAAAGAATATGCCGGGCAATAAAGGAAAAGAGGTAGCTTTGATTGCATCTTCTTTTACTGGAAAGTCCAACAAGAAGAAGGGCAATAAGAAAAAAAAACCTCAGATTCTTGGTCCTTCCAAGAAAATAGCTAAACAGAAAGGGAAGACTAAAGCTGATGGAGGCAAAGGAAAGTATTTCCACTGCCAGAAGGATGGGCACTGGAAAAGGAACTGCCCAGAGTATTTTGCTTCTCTGAAGGACAAGAAGGATACACCTTTAGAAGGTATGTCCATATGTTGTTATTTAGATTCTGATGATACTCATAGTTCATCTACTTTGTATATTCTGAATAGGATTCCATCAAAATCAGTTTCTTCCACACCTTATGAGATATGGCATGGAAGAAAACCAAGTCTTAAGCATGTTAAGATTTGGTGTTGTTCAGCTTATATCAAAAAGCTGAACACTGATAAATTGGAAACCAGATCAGAAAAAGGTTGATTTGTTGGATATCCAAAAGATAGTTTTGGATATTATTTTTATTTGCCTACTTCACAAAAGGTTGTGATAAGTAGAGATGCCACATTTCTTGAACAATAGTTTGTTTAAGAAGGAGACAAAGGAAGGCAAATAGAGTTGGAATTGGAGAATTCTGACCAACCAACAGATCAGATGGATATAGATCCATCTAGTCAACCTACACCCATTAATGAAATATCTACAGCTGTTCTCATAGAACAGCCAGGGTATCTCACCCACCAGTGAGATATGGTTTCCTTCATGAAGAAGAACAAGAGTTGTCTACTTATGAAGAAGTAGATCATGGAGATGATCCACTTGCCTATGAAGAAGCTATATCAGACATAGACTTTTCAAAATGGATTGATGCTATGAAATCCGAGATTGATTCCATGTATAAGAATCAAGTTTGGGATCTTGTTGACCCACCTGAAGGTATTGTACCTATAGGGAACAAATGGGTTTTCAAGAAGAAAATTAGTTCTAATGGAAATGTAGAGACCTATAAGGCAAGGCTAGTAGCGAAAGGGTTTCGCCAAAGGCAAGGAATCGACTATGAGGAGACTTTCTCACCTGTTGCCATGCTTAAATCAATTAGGATTCTATTAGCAATAGTTGCATACTATGATTATGAGATTTGGCAGATGGATGTCAAAATGGCTTTTCTCAATGGATACATTGAAAAAAACATGTTCATGGAACAATCTAGGGGTTTTGAATCCCAAGATGGTTCCAAGGTATGCAAGCTAAAGCAATCTATTTATGGGTTGAAGCAAGCTTCAAGGAGTTGGAACATCCGTTTTGATGAAGCCATTAAATCATTTGGTTTTATCAAAAATGAGGATGAGCCATGTGTATATAAGAAGGTTAGTAACAGTGCTATCACTTTCCTTATCTTATATGTGGATGATAGACTGCTGATGGGAAATGACACAGGTATGTTGACAACTGTAAAGGTATGGTTGTCAAATATATTCTCCATGAAATAATTAGGGGAGGCAACCTATATTCTTGGGATTCGCATCTGTAGAGATAGAGTGAAAAGAATAATTGGTTTATCCCAAAGTCTATACTTGGAAAAGGTGTTAAAGATGTTTAACATGCTTGATTCCAAGAGAGGATTGTTACCAGTGAGACATGGTATCCACCTTTCTAAAGAGATGTCTCCAAAAACACTTAAAGAAAGAGATAAAATGGCCAGGATTCCATATACTTTGGCTATTGGAAGTTTACTGTATGCAATGTTATGTACTAGGCCAGATATTGCATATGCTATTAGTTTGACTAGCAAGTATCAATCCAATCTAGGTTTGGAATACTGGATAGCTGTCAAGAATATCCTTAAGTACTTGAGAAGAATTAAGGATTTATTCTTGATCTATGGAGGTGGAGACTTGCAATTGGATGATTATACTGATTCTGATTTCCAATTAGATATCGATGATAGAAAGTCTACCTCTGGGTATGTGTTCATTTGTAATGGGGTGCGATCGGTTGGAGCAGTTCCAAGCGAGCACATCGCAGATTCCACTATAGAGGCTGAGTATATTGCTACATCAGATGCTGCAAAGGAAGCTATTTGGATAAATAAGTTCATGACAGAACTTGCAGTAGTTCTTTTCATTGAGTCAGCAGTTCCACTACACTGTGTCAACAATGGAGTAGTCATATAGGCTAAGGAACCAAGGTCTCACCAAAAATCCAAACACATAGAAAGGCGCTACCACATTATCAGAGAAATAGTTGGGCGAGGCAATGTAGCCATGCAGAAAATAGCATCAGCTGAAAATCCAGCTGATCCATTCACTAAGCCTATGTCACATACTCAGCTAGACCAACATCTTGAGAAGATGGGTCTAAGATATTATAATGAATGGCTCTAGTGCTAGTGGGAGATTGTTAGTAGTATGCCCTAGAGCATATTATTTAGTATGTATCTTGTACATGTTTTATTAATAAAAGGCATTTTCACTTTTCTGTTTACATAATATATTTATGTGTAATAGAAAAGGTCCATTGATATTTTGTTAGAAATTCTATTATTAAGTTGTTAAGAATATGAGTGACAGTATTTCTAGTACAAAGTATCATAAATAGGTTCACAATCGAGGATACTTCATAATAAGGACATGACTTGTCTAGAAAGATTGTATTCATGTTTGTTTCCAAGTTATTTATATGAGATATAAATAAGATAGAATGGTGAGTCTCATGCCATATAACAAACATGAAAGGCACTTATACATGATAAGTAGGCCGAACCAGTGACGCTTATGACAAGCACATGGAGTTTACTCTTGTCAATGCATTGTCATAAATCATATCAGTGCATATAATCTTTAGACCTGAGATAGCACAGTTATCTTGTATATAGGTAGTTTGAGTTTGATACTGCTTTTCATACTTGTACTGTGTGTCACACCTTACCCCTCTGTAAGGAATAACATGATCCCGTAGAATACCTAATGACTACCGAACTTCACCTACCGATAACTCATTAAGTACCCTACAAGGGATTTTAAAATAATTTTCTTATTTTTGATAAGTGGTGAGCATTTTCTAATAAGTACTTAAACATTTAGTTAAAATTTAAAACTAGTTAATATTTTTGGCCCATTTTATTTTTACGCAAATTTTATAAAAATTTTGATAGAGTTCCCTCTGTATTTTGAGAAAACAGTTCTTCAAATACCTGTAAAAAGCACTTCTAAAAATTTTTTTTAACCATCACTTCAATTTCACAATCAAACTCAATCAATTTCACAATCATTTCAAAAAATTTCTCAAGTTCAAAATTCAATAATCCTCAGCATACTAGCAATACATTTCATTTAAATTAAATAAAATAGTTGTACTTATGTTTCATTAGAGACAAAACAATTTATATACATTCTTACAAAATTTACATAAAAAAAAAAACTAAACTTTATTACAAACTTCATACAAATTTTTGTACAAGCTGCTCAAGACCCATTTGCATGTCCATACATTTATATGCAATACATACATGAAAAGAAATATTTACAATTAGGGTATAAATTATACCCGATGACTTTAAGCTGATAGCTCCTCACACCTCAGCAGCTCAGTCTGCTGCTCCTCTAGTCTCTGTATCTGCGACAGCAATAGAAGCCATCGCTGAGTACTAGGACTCAGTGGTGCACAACATACTAAAATAATCTTTATGCAAAATATAAATCACATTTATTCAAAAATTTGACTAAACATAAGCATTAAACACA
The DNA here is from genome assembly GCF_030052815.1 of Hevea brasiliensis. NCBI lineage: Eukaryota > Viridiplantae > Streptophyta > Magnoliopsida > Malpighiales > Euphorbiaceae > Hevea > Hevea brasiliensis. Next base: position 23,102,533 of record NC_079510.1, on the reverse strand, counting down.
AAACATGAATTATGAGGTTTTAATGCAAACCAAGTTCATTTCGAAGTATCAAAACACGTTTCATAAAACCCACAGTTAGATCATGCCATTCGAAACAAATAGAATCTCACTAGCCAGAGGCTAAAGAGAAATCACATCACAAGGCTATCTAGCTCAAATATATGGATATCCATTCACATTCTCTTCTACTGGCACACCTCAACACTTCTCCAGAGAAGAAATTAAAATTCGAAACTAATTACCTCCACTAGTCGTGCTAGTGAGGTGTTCAAATATATGGTCATGACACTGTGGTTTCAAAACTTATCTTAACAATTTGCTAAACATTGTCATTTCAATATACATAATAACTTTCAATAATTTAAATCAAAACATCATAAGAATGCCATAATTCAATATTTCACATTATTCAAAACAATATGCAAAAGATGATTATAAAAAGTATACGTTGTGCACAAACCTCAAACGAGTCGCCTGTTGGCCTTGACTCGACTCCTCGGGTTTTGTCCCGGTATTCTTTTCCACTGAAACACACAATTTCATAGTGTTTCAGTGCCATAACTTAGCATAAATCCAATAATAAATTTAACTTCACTTTTACCTAGCTCTAACGTGCTAAATTCGACGTTCTTGAAATTTTGTGTTTTGGGTTACTATTCACTACACTATTCAAGTCAAATTATTGACTTTCTAAGGCTTAATAGGTATGGAAATTCCAACTTCACCCACACACCACATTTTGGTCACTAAACTTGTTGGTTTTGGTCATTTTCTCAAAACTTAGGCCTTTTAGGCAAAATTGCCAAATTTTCAATTTTGGTGTCCCTAATTTTATTGTTTCATTGGTCAGTTTACTGTTAGAATTTGGCAAAACTTTCTTCATAGAAAATGTTCCTTATTGTCTCAAGTTTATTCTCCTTTTTGAATCACCCCAATTGGAGTTTTTTAGCTCAAGTTATAAGCAAATTATGTTTACTGTTCATGCTGCAAAATTTTATTCTGGCAGATTATTGATTCCCAATTCGTTCAGCAATTTGATCAAGTTAGGTCCATAATTTGGTCTAATTTTCTTCATATGAAATGTTCTACTATGTCTTAGGTTTCCATCGGTTAAAGAATCACCTAAATCGGAGTTTTCTAGAGAGAGTTATAACCATTGAAACTTTACTGTTCATATGGCAATTTGCAGTTCTGCAGATTCAGGTCACCAAATTTGCTCAGTATTTTGATTGGGTTAATGGAATAATTTGCATTGGTGTTCTTCATAAAAGTTTTAGATCTATATCTTATCTAATTACTGGTAAAATTTCAGGTCATTTTGACCTGCCTAGCTCAAGTTATGACCGAATGAATAAACACTGTTCATTTAGCCAGTTTGTGCAGAGGCAGCTTGTGATTTTCCGACTTCGGCCACTTTGTTCACTAGGTTTTAGTCACTTTTTGGGCAGGATTCCTAAATGAAAATTGTGTCATTTAGTGCCTATTTTCATCCCCAATTGGTCCCATATCCATTGGACTTGTAAATTCCATTTTTGGTCCCTCAAAGTTGACTTTTGGTCATGGTGCATGCCCAATCCGAATTTGACTTTGAGTCAAACACTTCTAACACACTTAATTAGGTCGCAAATGACCATTTCTTTCCTTAAACTATGTTAAAGACATCATTTAGCACTTCTTCACATTTTTGTTCTCTAAACCCTAAGTATCCAAACCCTAACCACACTAAATTGTTGCATTTGATTGATTCCATGCATACATACATGTTTCTTCATCTCAAACAAGCTCACATATGTATTTAAATCTATCAAACCATGCAAATATACCCTTATACACATGCTGGCCGAATTTCACTGATGGTCCCTCAACAAATTTTTCTTTTATTTAAAATTTATTTACAAGTTCAATAAGTTAAAAATGTAGAAATCAAACTAAAATCATCAAGTTTGCTTACTAACCTTTTTTTTTTTTTTTTGAATTTCTCCCTCTTCAAACTCCTTCCTTTCTTTTTCTTTTTGTTGTCAAGCTCCTTATCTAGGTCTAACTACAAGATTTAATGTTGGAGAGTAAGGTTTTTATGGTGGGATTGAAGGTTTATGAAGCTTGACTTAAGAGCTCTAATGGAGTTTGAGAGAGAGAGCTAAGGGAGAGAGAAAACGTCTTGGAAGGGAAGAAGAAGACAATGAAAATTTTTTTTCCTTTATTTTATTTATTTTGTCTTATGGAAGACCCCAAAAATTCATTTAATTAATTTATTAATTATATGACTTATGGCATCATGCATGATATCACGCATGATGTCATCTTCCTACACCTTTTTAACTTTTTCATTCTCTTCTTTTTTTTTTCCTATTAGTTCTTTAATTTAATTCTCAATCCCAAAGTTTTCTTTTCTCCGATTTTATTTGGCAGTTAGGTCAGGAGTCAACTCTCGGGGTCAATTGACCAAATTGCCCTTCGCCAGTTCAACCCGGTTTGCAAATAATTCTATATTTCTTCTGGCTCCCTGACCTAATTATTTGACTGGCTTAACAGTTCTTTTTCGTGATTTTCTCTTTTCCACTGTGTTTATAAGGGTCCTAAGGACTGTGGTGTCACATTTTACGGTTCGAAATTTGAGTTTAAAATGACTTCGCAGTCGTTCCCGAGAAGGTCACCCATCGCTGTGACTCTCGGCTCGTTTAACTTCTTATGTTCTATTTTTCTTGTTTATACTTAACTAATTGGACATTACTAATTATTTGTGTTTATGGCTTCTCCAGTTGTCTTAAGTATGGTTCTAATCCCTTTAGTTGTCCGGACTGACACCGGTCACCGAAATAATGAAATATACTAGGCTATACAAATGGGGTGTTACAATTCTCCCCCCCTTAAAATAAATTTCGTCTCGAAATTTTACCTAGTATCAATCTCTGAACAACTGTGGGTGCTGTCTTGTCATGTCCTCCTCTCGTTCCCAAGTAGCCTCCTGGTCCGAATGATGGTTCCACAGCACTTTCACCAATGGTATCTGCTTGTTCCGTAGCTGCTTCACCTCATAAGCCAGAATCCCTATGGGTTCTTCTTCATATGTGAGGTCTGGATTCCCTTCAATTTCCTTTACTGGTAGTACATGAGATGGGTCTGATCGGTACCTCCTCAACATAGACACATGGAAAACATTATATATCTTCTCCAACTTTGGAGGTAGTGCCAACCGATATGCCAAAGGACCCACTCTTTCCAGAACCTCATATGGCCCAATGAAACGAGGACTCGCTTCTTTCTCTCGCGAATCTCATAATTCTCTTCCAAGGAGAAACCTTGAGGAAAACTTTCTCACCCACTGCATACTCAATATCCCTTCTTTTCAGATCAATGTAGGACTTCTGACGGTCTGATGCAGTCTTAAGTTGATCTCGAATCACCCTGATTTTCTCTTCAGTTTGTTGAACAATTTCGGGTCCAATCATCTTTCTTTCACCCACGTCATCCCAACACAACGGGGTTCTACATTTTTCTGCCATACAAAGCTTCATATGGAGGCATCCCAATGCTTGATTGGTAGCTATTGTTGTAAGCAAACTCAATCAAAGGCAAGTGTGTATCCCAACTACCCTCAAACTTAATCACACAAGCCCGTAGCATGTCCTCTAAGATCTGAATTACCCTCTCAGACTAGCCATCTGTCTGTGGATGGAATGCAGTACTGAAGTTCAATCTAGTTCCTAGGGCTCTCTGAAGACTACCCCAGAATCTAGAAGTGAACCTAGGATCTCTGTCTGACACGATGGATACTGGCACTCCATGCAGTCTCACAATCTCATCGATGTATAACTTGGCCAATCTTTCTAAACTGTAGTCCATCCGAACTGGCAGAAAATGAGCAGATTTAGTCAGTCTGTCAATAATAACCCAAAATGCATCATGACTCTTCTGTGTCCTTGGAAGTCCCATCACAAAATCCATCGTTATTCTCTCCCATTTCCACTCTGGTACTGGTAGTGGATGTAACAACCCAGCGGGTACTTGATGCTCTACCTTTACTTGTTGACAAGTTAGGCATTTAGAAATAAACTCTGCCACATCTCTTTTCATACCCATCCACCAGTAATGCTCCTTTAGCCCTCTATACATTTTTGTGCCACCAGGGTGCATGGCAAAAGGAGACTCATGTGCTTCCTTCAAAATGATCTTCCTCAATTCAACATCATTAGGAACACATATTCTGCCCTGGTGTAGCAGCAGACCCATCTCTGATTGAGAATTCTAGTTTCTTGCCCTGCCGGACTTCTTCCAACAGCTTCTGATCATTCTGAGCAGCCATTCTAATCTGATCAATCAACACTGGTTGTACATGCCATGCAACTGCTATCTTCCAATCATCATTAATCTCTAAGCTGGCATGTAATGATCTCAAATCATGTACCAAAGACAAAGGAGTAACCCGTAGACTTGCCATAGTCTTGCGACTTAAGGCGTCAGCCACAACATTAGCTTTCCTTAGCTTATAGTCTATCAGACAATCATAGTCTTTTATCAACTCTAACCATCTCCTCTGTCTCAAATTCAGCCCTTTCTAGGTACCCAAATACTTTAAACTCTTATGATCTGTGTAGATGTAACACTTTTCCCCATACAAATAGTGCCTCCAGATCTTAAGAGCAAACACAATAGCTGCAAGCTCCAAATCATGTGTTGGATAATTCCTCTCATGCGGTTTTAGCCAGCGTGATGCATAAGCAATGACATTTCAATCTTGCATCAATACACAGCCTAACCCATTGTGAGAAGCATCACTATATACTGTATATTCTTTACCTGGAGTAGGTAAAGTCAGGACTGGAGCTTCAGTCTAATATCTCTTCAATTCATCAAAACTCTGCTGGCATTTGTCCGTCCACTGAAATTTTACATTTTTTCTAAGCAGCTTGGTCAATGGAGATGCCAACATGGAGAATCCCTTCACAAATCTATGGTAGTATCCAGCTAAACCCAGAAAACTACGAATTTCTGTGACATTTCTGGGTGGCCTCCAATTAAGGACAGCTTCAATCTTACTTGGATCTACTTTAATGCCCTCTTCTGATACTACATGCCCTAAGAAAGATATTTCCTTCAGCCAAAATTCACACTTCGACAATTTGGCATATAGCTGTTTCTCCCTCAAAGTTTGCAGTACAATCCGCAGATGTCTATCATGCTCTTCTGCATTCCTCGAATAGACCAATATATCATCTATGAATACCACAACAAACTGGTCAAGGTATGGTCTGAAGATAGTGTTCATTAGATCCATAAAAGCAGCCGGAGCATTAGTTAACCCGAATGGTATAACTAAAAACTCATAATGGCCATAACATATGATTATAGGTTCAGTTAAGGTAAACCTTATTACTAATTGGGTGGCCATGGCATGCTATGCTAGGTGTTAACCAAGGTCTATGAGGTGCATAAGATGATTTAGAGAAATCATTTATGGTAAGAAAGAGTTCTAATGATATTAAGAGTTGATATCATATCTCATTGCCAATTAGTTATAAGCCTAGTAAGTCACACACATACACAAGTTATCACCTAATTCAATATGATTTAATTAATTAATTAAAGAGTTTAATTGATTAATTAAATAGGTTTGGTTTGCAATTAGATTGCAAAGTCTGTAGCATGACTTGAAGCCAAATCTAGGTTATTGGATGTACAGTACAAGTTAAATTTATATTTAAAGTGTTTAAATATGAATTTAATTAATGAGAAATTAATTAATAAAGATTAATTAATTGATTTATATTTGATATAAATTGATTAGAAGAAGAGAAATAATTATTTTGGGTTAAGAACTCAAAATTAAGACACAGGGGCATTTTGGTCATTTCACAGGGTGACATGTGGCACTATGAGATGGTGACACATGGAACTACACATAAGCTTACCAAATGTTTTTTAATCATGTAAGATGATTAAAATTAAGATTAAATATAGGTTTGACACTTGGCACAATGTGATTGGGTCAATTAAACCTAGAACCAATCAGAGGGTGACATGTGGCAAGCTTTTTATGTGTAGACCTAGCTATATAAGTGTTGTTATGAAAAGAAAACAACACAACCAGTAGCTATCCTCTTTGTGCCTCCACCCAAAGGCTCCTCTCCCTCTCTTCTTCTTCATCTCTCATCAATTCTAAGAGATTAGAAAACAATCTCTTGAATTAAAAATACTAGAAATTGTTTCTAGTGTCCTGTTTACATCTTTAATTTCTTAAAAGGAAAAACTTGATTTTCTAATTAATAGAAAAAGCTTTAGAAGCTGTTCAAGGGCTGCCATAGGTGAACTTAGTATGGACAAGCTAGAGGGACAACATCTGGTGTCCTGAAGACGCATTCGAAATGCACAAATACACTGCAGTGCATCAAGAGGTTAGTGTATTTATTCTTAATCTAATCTAGGGTTCTAAAATTAATCTGAATAATTTTAAAATCTTAAATGGCAAAAACAGATCCAAAAACATAGTAAAAGAGATTTAATATGTTGTTTATCATTGAAATCAAATAGATAAAAATAAATATTGCATGATGCATGTGACCCTAGGTGAAAATTTTTTGAATTCATTTTGGTATAAAGTTGTGTTTTTCATGCTTACGCTCCTTCATTGAGCACATAAAGCTTATGTGCATTCACATGAACACTCAACACATAATTAAACATAACATGCACATACATTCATCACATAACATACGGGACTCAACCCCATTGAACATGTATTTCCCTAACTATGTTGGTCAGCAAACTTTCTTTCACCTTTCTTCTATACTCTTACTAGCATTTAGGTCCACTCATCTAACCTAGAGCTCTGATACCAACTTTGTAATGACCCAAGCTAAAGGTCATTACTGGCGTTAAGGATCAAGTCAGCTTAAGGCTGCTAGAACCCATAGCAAGCCTGAAACCTGAGAAATATACATATATTCCTACATCTCACCATTTAAACACACTTCAAAACCCACATACATTCATTAAAAACTCAAATCCTAGGTTTTTTCCAAACCCAACATTGCATATGCATGGATATCTTTAAATCCATCATGGGAAATTAGCCATTTAAGGCCCATAATACATAAACATAACTATTTTAACCATAAAACAATCAATTTCAATATCAAATCAAAAACCCTAACCCTAAAATGAATCAATTTCCCTAAAAACTTAACTTAAAATAACTTTTCATGAAATTGAAGTTATAAAAACCTCATCCCTTATCAACTTTCTTAGATCTACCCATTAAATCAAGAAGAAAAGAAAGTTACCTCTTTTCTTGGAGCTTAGAGGTGGGAGAACCAAAACTTAAAAATTTAAATATACTCTTTCACACTTATAAATGGAAGAATCCTCTTCTAGATATTTAAAAATCAAAGGAAATCTCTTTAAAGAATTCCTTATATGCCTCAGTAGTTGAGAGAGAGAGGAAAGCAGAAAACCCTAAGTGTTTTGGCAGCAAAAGAAGCTTTGGACCCTTTTTATACCCTCTTTATCAAGGAACTTTTGGCTGTCGAATGTTTAACTTTTGGCTGTCGGAGTCATTTCTATCCAAAAAAGCATTTGGGCAGAAAAAAGGGCTTTAACTACTGAAAATCCATACTTTTGTTGCCAAAACTGCTTCTATGAGAAACCTTTACTTAAAAACTTTTTAGAAATAAAACCTTTAAAACTTTTTTTTTCTTAAGTACATTTTGAACAAATTACACATACATAAACACATTTTCACATGTCATCGCCACTCCCTTGTCAGTGAAGTTTACTTTTCACTAGAATGTCCCATCAAGGATAGATATTCCAACATTAAAAAATGGCAGGTATTACAACTACCTTCATTTGGGTCTTGCTCCTTCGTGTTAGTAGTATGCCCTAGAGCATATCATTTAGTATGTATCTTGTACATATTTTATTAATAAAAGGCATTTTCACTTCTCGATTTACATAATATATTTATGTGTAATAGAAAAGGTCCATTGATATTTTGTTGGAAATTCTATTCTTAAGTTATTAAGAATATGAGTGACAGTATTTTTAGCACAAAGTATTATAAATTGGTTCGCAATTGAGGATACTTCATAATAAGGACATGACTTATCCAGAAAGATTGTAATCATGTTTGTTCCCAAGTTATTTATATGATATGTAAATAAGATGGAATGGTGAGTCTCATGCCATATAACAAACATGATAGGCACTTATGCATGATAAGTAGGCCGAACCAGTGATATTTATGAAAAGCACATGGAGTTTACTCTTGTTAATACATTGTCATAAATCATATCAGTGCATATAATCTTTAGACTATTAGTAGTATGCCCTAGAGCATATCATTTAGTATGTATATTATACATGTTTTTATTAATAAAAGGCTTTTCCACTTTTCTGTTTACATAATATATTTATGTGCAATAGAAAAGGTCCATTGATATTTTGTGAGAAATTCTATTCTTAAGTTGTTAAGAATATGAGTGACAGCATTTCTAGTACAAAGTATCATAAATAGGTTCACAATCGAGGATACTTCACAATAAGGACATGACTTATCCAGAAATATTGTAATCATGTTTGTTCTCAAGTTATTTATATGAGATATAAATAAGATGGAATGGTGAGTCTCATGCTATATGACAAACATGATAGGCACTTATACATGATAAGTAGGTCTAACCAGTCACACTTATGACAAGCACATGGAGTTTACTCTTGTCAATGTATTGTCATAAATCATATCAGTACATATAATCTTTAGACCTGAGATAGCACAGTTATCTTGTAAATAGGTGGTTTGAGTTTGATACTGCTTTCATACTTGTACTGTGTATGGGTATATGGGCATGTGTTGCCTCCTACTAGTTATATATGGAGGTAGGTATTGATCAAGATGAAATCTGTTCCTCTACGTAAATAGAGATAAAATCCTATGTTCATTTAATTGTTCTTGATGTTTCAAGTTCCTGGCCAGGAAAAATAGATTTAATCAGAAAATAGTTTCTGATGATAAAAATCTTTTTAATCAAGAACAGAAATTAAAAGAGAACATAATATTCATAGCAAAAGGGATTTGACATAAACCATGACTCCAGCTTGAGTTAGGATTTTGTAATAGAGAGATTCTAGTGCATGGTAACATATGATTATAGGTTCATTTAAGGTAAACCTTTTTACTAATTGGGTGGTCAAGGCATGCTATGCTAGGTGTTAACCATAGTCTATGAGGTGCTTAAAATGATTTAGAGAAATTATTTATTGTAAGAAAGAGTTCTGATGATATTAAGAGTTGATATCATATCTCATTGCCAATTAGTGATGAGCCTAGTAAGTCACACACATACACAAGTTATCACATAATTAAATATGATTTAATTAATTAATTAAAGAGTTTAATTGATTAATTAAATAGGTTTGGTTTGCAATTAGATTGCAAAGTCCGTAGCATGACTTGAAGCCAAATCTAGGTTATTGGATGTACAGTGTAAGTTAAATTTATATTTAAAGTGTTTAAATATGAATTTAATTAATGAGAAATTAATTAATAAAGATTAATTAATTGATTTATATTTGATATAAATTGATTAGAAGAAGAGAAATAATTATTTTGGGTTAAGAACTCAAAATTAAGACACAGGGGCATTTTGGTCATTTCACAGGGTGACATGTGGCACTATGAGATGGTGACTCATGGGACTACACATAAGCTTGCCAAATGTTTTTTTAATCACGTAAGATAATTAAAATTAAGATTAAATATAGGTTTGACACTTGGCACAATGTGATTGGGTCAATTAAACCTAGAACCAATCAGATTGTGACATGTGGCAAGCTTTTAATGTGTAGACCTAGCTATATAAGTGTTGTTATGAAAAGAAAACAACACAACCAGCAGCTATCCTCTTTGTGCCGCCACCCAAAGGATCCTCTCCCTCTCTTCTTCTTCATCTCTCATCAATTCTAAGAGATTAGAAAACAATCTCTTGAATTAAAAATACTAGAAATTGTTTCTAGTGTCCTGTTTACATCTTTAATCTCTTAAAAGGCAAAACTTGATTTTCCAATTGATAGAAAAAGCTTTAGAAGCTGTTCAAGGGCTGCCATAGGTGAACTTAGTGTGGACAAGCTAGAGGGACAACATCTGGTGTCCTGAAGACGCATTCGAAAGGCGCAAATACACTATAGTGCATCAAGAGGTTAGTGTATTTGTTCTTAATATAATCTAGGGTTCTAAAATTAATCTGAATAATTTTAAAATCTTAAATGGCAAATACAGATCCAAAAACATATTAAAAGAGTTTTAATATGTTGTTTATCATTGAAATCAAATAGATAAAAATAAATCATGCATGATGCATGTGACCCTAGGTGAAAATTTTTTGAATTCAATGGCATAAAGTTGTTTTTTTCATGCTTACGCTCCTTCATTGAGCACATAAAGCTTATGTGCATTCACATGAACACTCAACACATAATTAAACATAACATACACATACATTCATCACATAACATAAGGGACTCAACCCCATTGAACATGTATTTCCCTAACTATGCTGGTCAGCAAACTTTTTTTCACCTTTCTTCTATACTCTTACTAGCATTTAGGTCTACTCATCTAACCTAGAGCTCTGATACCAACTTTGTAATGACCCAAGCTTGGTCATTACCGGCATTAAGGATCAAGTCAGCTTAAGGCTACTAGAACCCATAGCAAGCCTGAAACCTGAGAAATATACATACATTCCTACATCTCACAATTTAAACACACTTCAAAACCCACATACATTCATTAAAAACTCAAATCCTAGGTTTTTTCCAAACCCGACATAGCATATGCATGGATATCTTTAAATCCATAATGGGAAATTAGCCATTTAAGGCCCATAATACTTAAACATAACTATTCTAACCATAAAACAATTAATTTCAATATCAAATCAAAAACCCTAACCCTAAAATGCATAAATTTCCCTAAAAACTTAACTTAAAACAACTTTTCATGAAATTGAAGTTATAAAAAACTCATCTCTTATCAACTTTCTTAGATCTACCCATTAAATCAAGAAGAAAAGAAAGTTACCTCTTTTCTTAGAGATTAGAGGTGGGAGAACCAAAACTTAAAAATTTAAATCTACTCCTTCACACTTATAAATGGAAGAATTCTCTTCTAGATCTTTAAAAATCAAAGGAAATCTCTTTAAAGAATTCCTTATATGCCCCAATATTTGAGAGAGAGAGGAAAGCAGAAAACCCAAATTGTTTTGGCAACAAAAGAAGCTTTGGACCCTTTTTATACCCTCTTTATCGAGGAACTTTTGGCTGTCGAACGTTTAACTTTTGGCTGTCAGAGTCATTTCTATTCAAAAGAGCTTTTGGGCAGAAAAAAGGGCTTTAACTACTGAAAATCCATACTTTTGTTGCTGAAACTGCTTCTATGAGAAACCTTTACTTAAAAACTTTTTAGAAATAAAACCTTTAAAACATTTTTTTTTTATTAAATACATTTTGAACAAATTACACATACATAAACACATTTTCATATGTCATCGCCACTCCCTTGTCAGTGAAGTTTACTTTTCCCCAGAATGTCCCATCAAGGATAGATATTCCAACATTAAAAAATGGCAGGTATTACAGCTACCTTCATTTGGGTCTTGCTCCTTCGTATTAGTAGTATGCCCTAGAGCTTATCATTTAATATGTATCTTGTACATGTTTTATTAATAAAAGGCATTTTCACTTCTCGGTTTACATAATATATTTATGTGTAATAGAAAAGGTCCATTGATATTTTGTTAGAAATTCTATTCTTAAGTTGTTAAGAATATGAGTGACAGTATTTTTAGCACAAAGTATCATAAATTGGTTCACAATTGAGGATACTTCACAAAAAGGACATGACTTATCCATAAAGATTATAATCATGTTTGTTCCCAAGTTATTTATATGAGATATAAATAAGATGGAATGGTGAGTCTCATACCATATAACAAATATGATAGGCACTTATGCATGATAAGTAGGCCGAACCAGTGACATTTATGACAAGCACATGGAATTTACTCTTGTTAATACATTGTCATAAATCATATCAGTGCATATAATCTTTAAACTGTTAGTAGTATGCCCTAGAGCATATCATTTAGTATGTATCTTGTACATGTTTTTATTAATAAAAGGCATTTCCACTTTTCCGTTTACATAATATATTTATGTGTAATAGAAAAGGTCCATTGATATTTTGTTAGAAATTCTATTCTTAAGTTGTTAAGAATATGAGTGACAGTATTTTTAGTACAAAGTATCGTAAATAGGTTCACAATCGAGGATACTTGACAATAAGGACATGACTTATCCAGAAATATTATAATCATGTTTGTTCCCAAGTTATTTACATGAGATATAAATAAGATGGAATGGTGAGTCTCATGCTATATGACAAACATGACAGGCACTTATGCATGATAAGTAGGTGGAACCCGTGACACTTATGATAAGCACATGGAGTTTACTCTTGTCAATGTATTATCATAAATCATATCAGTACATATAATCTTTAGACCTGAGATAGCACAGTTATCTTGTAAATAGGTGATTTGAGTTTGATACTGCTTTCATACTTGTACTGTGTATGGGTATATGGGCATGTGTTGCCTCCTACTAGTTATATATGGAGGTAGGTGTTGATCAAGATGGAATATGTTGCTCTAAGTAAGTAGGGATAAAATCCTATGTTCATTTAATTGTTCTTGATGTTTCAAGTTCCTAGCGAGGACAGATAGATTTAATCAGAAAAGAGTTTCTGATGAGAAAATCTTCTTAATCAAGAATTGGAATTAAAAGAGAACATGTTATTCATAGCAAATGGGGTTTGACATAAACCATGACTCCAGCTCGAATTGAGATTTTGTAACAGAGAGATTCTAATGCATGGTAACATATGATAAAAGGTTCATTTAAGGCATTCCTTATTACTGATTGGGTGGCCATGGCATGCTATGCTAGGTGTTAACCATGGTCTATGAGGTGCATAAAATAATTTAGAGAAATCATTTATGGTAAGAAAGAGTTCTGATGATATTAAAATTTAATATCATATCTCATTGCCAATTAGTGATGAGCCTAGTAAGTCGCACACATGCACAAGTAATCACCAAGTTAAATGTGATTTAATTAATTAGTTAAAGAGTTTAATTGATTAGTTAAATAGGTTTGGTTTGCAATTAGATTGCAGAATCCCTAGCATGGCTTGAAACTAAATCTAGGTTATTGGATGTATAGTATGAGTTAAATTTATATTAAGGTGTTTAAATATGAATTTAATTATGAGAAATTAATTAATAGAGATTAATTAATTAATTTATATTTGATATAAATTGATTAGAAGAAGAGATAATTATTTTGGATTGAGAACTCAAAATTAAGACGCAGGGGCATTTTGGTCATTTCACAGGGTGACATGTGGCACCATGAGATGGTGACACATGGCATTACACATAAGCTTGCCAAATATCTTTTAATTATGTAAGATGATTAAAATTAATATTAAATATAGGTTTGACACTTGGCACAATGTGATTGGGTCAATTAAACCTAGAGCCAATCAGAAGGTGACATGTGGCAAGGGTTTTAAGTGGTGACCTAGCTATATAAGTGTTATTATGAAAAGAAAAATCATAACCAGCTGCTGCCTCCCTTTGTGCTGCCACCCTTGAGGCTCCCATTCTCTCTTCTTCTTCATCTCTCACTAATTTCGAGAGATTAGCAAACAATCTCTTGGATTAAAAATACTAGAAATTCTTTCTAGTGTCTTGTTTACATCTTTAATCTCTTAAAATGCAAAACTTGATTTTCTAATTAATAGAAAAAGCTTTAGAAGCTCTTCAAGAGCTGCCATAGGTAATCTTAGAGTGGATAAGCTAGAGGGATAACATCTGGTATCCTGATGACGTATCCCAAAGGCACCAAACACACTACAGTGCATCAAGAGGTTAGTGCACTTGTTCTTGATCTAATCTAGGGTTCTAAAATTAATCTAATTAATTCTAAAATCTTGAATGGCAAATAAAGATCCAAAAACATATTAAAAGAGTTTTAATATGTTGTTTATCATTGAAATCAAATAGATAAAAATAAATTTTGCATGATGCATTAGACCCTAGGTGAAAATTTTTTAATTCAATGATATAAAATTGTGTTTTTCATGCTTCCGCTCCTTCAATTGGTATCAGAGCCACTATATTTGCCATTTAGATTGTTGATTATATTATTTAATTGTGGTATGATCATGAGATGATAGATCCATTGCTGGTTGCAATGAAAGGTGGCAACATGGTGGAGTGCACCATGGGTGCGCATGGTTTTGCTTCTCCCATGGTGTGCGCAACGTTTGGCTTTTTAATTTGCAATTGTTGTATGATCTAAAAGCTCATCATATGTCTAATTAAATTGTTTAATTAGAGTTTTAATCACACAATTAAATTTTGATTCAAATCAGAATTTTAAAAATGTTTGAAATTGATTCAAATTTGAATTTTAAAAGTTGGTTGAATGTGATTCAAACCTAAATTTTTAAAGTTGTTTGAATCATATTCAAATATAAATTTTTAAAGTTGTTTGAATAATATTCAAATCTGAATTTTTAAAACTTGTTTGAATATGATTTAAATTTGATTTTTAAAAATTGTTTGAATGTGATTCAAATCTGAATTTTTAAGGTTGTTTGAATGTGATTCAAATTTGAATTTTTAAATTTGTTTGAATGTGATTCAAATCTGAATTTTTAAATTTGTTTGAATCATATTCAAATCTGGATTTTTAAGTTGAATATGAGATATTCAATTTAATTTAAGTATGTATGTTTTATTTAATTGTTAAATAGTGATATGCATGATGGATGATCATGAACTATAAAAGACCAATGTGATTGGATTTATTTCATTTATGTTTCTTTGGGATTGTAAATTAATTAATTCATTTTAACTTATTTTTGGCATGTATTATTAAGGTTGTAATAATTTTGGGTTGTAATTTCATTTATTTAAGTTCTTATAAATTCGCCTCGGTATGCCAAGGATTACTATGTAATTGGATTGCAAGAAGATCAAGGAGGTCAAGAGCATTGGTGGGACCAGTGGGAGGAATTCAAGATCAAGTATTGATTATGTACTCCTTCAGCAACTCTTGTAAAATGAATGAATGAAATGCACCTAGGAATGTGCTGATTCAATTCTTGGTGGCTCAGAATTGAATCCCTTAGAAAGTCCATGATCATACCATATTTATTGTTTATCCATGAATGCATGAGATGTATGGGAATGTATGCAAGTATATGATATATGCATGCTAAATGGATAATGTGCAAAGTGAGACCTTAATAGTAATTAAGATGACCATAAAATCTTCCAAACAAATGATTAAGTTGGAAATTCTATAATTAAAGTAATTATAACATGGGCCCTCCATTGGGGCAATTATTTTAAGAAATTTTAAATAGTTGCATATGATGCAATTAATTTAAGAGATTTTCTTAAGAATAATTGTTAAGCATGAGATGTTGTGAATATGTAAATGGTTTGGTGCCCAATATTGGATGCACCTGAGGACATTAAAATTATTTGCATAATTACTAGCTCAATGGGATCAACTTAACTAATGCAAGATAAGTCAATAATGGATGTACCTTAGATTTTGAGCATTAGGGGCTAGGTAAAGGATTAAACCTCACATGAGATGTGATGGGTAAGGAGTTGCTCACTTATAATTTATTGTAATTCTAATAATGGATGTACCTGAGGATGATCAATAGAATTATAAGAATTCAATCACCCATTAGAAATCTATCCAACTAGGATTTCCGTTTTCTACTTTGGAAGTGTAGGATTCGCTAAGTTAGTGGGAGGACCGATTTGATTAAAAGACCATAATTATTTTGGTTAATTACATGATATATTTACTAATTAATCTGGTTATTTTCTGTAGTTAATTTTCTGATAATAATGAGCACAGAACAACCACCACCATCTAATATCCTTGCAAGCATACTTGATCGCAATAGGTTGACAGGATCTAATATGTCTGATTAGCTAAGAAATTTGAAACTTGTCCTGAACCTTGAACATATAGGATATGTTCTAGACTTAAATGTTCCTGGTCCCTTACCTCTAGAGGCCACTTAAGAGGAACATGAAACTTTGGACAAGTGGAAGGAGTATGATATGAGAGCTAAGTGTTACATGCTTGCTTCTATGAGTAATGAGTTACAGAAGCAGCATGAGAACATGCGGAGTGCGAGTGAGATCCTCCTTCACCTATAAGAGTTGTATGGTGAGCACAGCAGGAATGCTAGGTATGAGATATCTAGGTAGCTGTTCTGCAAGAGGATGTCTGAGGGACTTGACTTGATATTGGGGATCATGTCCACAAGACTTGACTTAAAAATACTAGAAATTGTTCATCAATTCCGAGAGATTAGTAAACAATCTCTTGAATTAAAAATACTAGAAATTGTTTCTAGTGTCTTGTTTACATCTTTAATCTTTTAAAAGGCAAAACTTGATTTTTTAATTAATAGAAAAAGCTTTAGAAGCTCTTCAAGGGCTGCCATAGGTGATCTTAGTATGGACAAGCTAGAGGGACAACATTTGGCATCCTAAAGACGCATCCAAAAGGCGCCAAACACACTGCAGTGCATCAAGAGGTTAGTGCACTTGTTCTTGATCTAATCTAGGGTTCTAAAATTAATTTCATTAATTCTAAAATCTTGAATGGAAAATACAGATTCAAAAATATATTAAAAGAGTTTTAATATATTGTTTATCATTAAAATCAAGTAGATAAAAATAAATCTTGCATGTTGCATGTGACCCTAGGTGAAAATTTTTTAATTCAATGATATAAACTTGTATTTTTCATGCTTCCGCTCCTTCATAGACCTGAGATAACACAGTTATCTTGTATATAGGTGGTTTGAGTTTGATATTGCTTCCATACTTGTACTGTGTATGGGTATATGGGCATGTGTTGGCTCCTACTAGTTATATATGGAGGTAGGTGTTGATCAAGATGGAATCTGTTACCCTAAGTAAATAGGGATAAAATCCTATGTTCATTTAATTGTTCTTGATGTTTCAAGTTCCTAGCCAGGACAGATAGATTTAATTAGAAAAGAGTTTCTGATGAGAAAATCCTTTTAATTAAGAATTAGAATTAAAAGAGAACATAATATTCATAGCAAATAGAGTTTGACATAAACCATGACTCCAGCTCGAATTGGGATTTTGTAATAGAGAGATTCTAGTGCATGGTAACATATGATTAAAGGTTCATTTAAGGTATTCCTTATTACTAATTGGGTGGCCATGGCATGCTATGCTAGGTGTTAACCATGGTCTATGAGTTGCCTAAAATGATTTAGAGAAATCATTTATGGTAAGAAAGAGTTCTGATGATATTAAGAGTTAATATCATAACTCATTGCCAATTAATGATGAGCCTAGTGTGTCACACACATACACAAGTAATCACCAAGTTAAATGTGATTTAATTAATTAGTTAAAGAGTTTAATTGATTAATTAAATAGGTTTGGTTTGCAATTAGATTGCAAAGTCCCTAGCATGGCTTCAAACCAAATCTAGGTTATTGGATGTATAGTGTAAGTTAAATTTATATTTAAAGTGTTTAAATATGAATTTAATTATGAGAAATTAATTAATAGAGGTTAATTAATTTATTTATATTTGATATAAATTGATTAGAAGAGGAGAAATAATTATTTTGGGTTGAGAACTCAAAATTACAATACAAGGGTAATTTGGTCATCTCACAGGGTGACATGTGGCACCATGAGATGGTGACACATGGCACCATATAAGCTTGCCATTTGTCTTCCAATCACGTAAGATGATCAAAGTCAAGATTAAACCTAGCTTTGACACTTGGCTTAATGTGATTAGGTCAATTAAAATTAAGGTGCAATCAGAAGATAACATGTGGCAAGGGTTTTAAGTGATGACCTAATTATATAAAGTGATGACCTAATTATATAAAGTGATGTTATGAAAGAATGAATATACAATCTGATTATTCTCTCATATATGCCGCCACCTCTAAGCCTCTCTTCCTTTCTTCTTCTTCATTTCTCATCAATTCAAAGAGAATTATTCATATTCTCTTGAATTAAAATTGCTAAAAATTATTTCTAGCGTCCTATATACACCTACAACCTCTCTAAAGGCAAATTCCTAATTTCTAATTGGTTGGCAAGGCTTTAGAAGCTGTTCAACGGGCTGCCATTGGTGATCTTGGTCTGGACAAGCTAGAGGGACAACATCTGGGGTCTTGGGTGCTTCACAAAGGTACCGAACACATCTACAGTACATCAAAAGGTTAGTGCACATGTTCTTGAATTAATCTAGGGCTCTAATGAATTAATTTGTTAATTCTAAAATCTTAAATGGAAAATGTAAATCCTAATACATATTAAAAGTGTTTTAATATGCAATTGAACTGTAACACCCCTATGTTCGGTAGTGCGTTCTACTGTTTCGGTGACCAGTGTCTGTCCGGACAGCTAGGATGCCTAGAACTACACTTAAATATTGATGAGGAGACATAAAATAATGAAATACAAGAAAATAAAATACAAAAAAAAACAAAGGAAAAATAATAGTAATGAAATATAATCAAGTTAAACGAGCCGAGAACCCTAGCGATGGGTGACCACACCGGGAAGTTACGGCGTGGACCGTTGATTAGCCCTGGACCGCGGGGAACCCTAAAAAATATTTTTAAGACTTAAATAAACATCTATTGAAGTATAAATGTCATTAGAAATATCAAAGAAAAATTAAATAATTAGTACAAAGAAAAATGAGAAATCGAGAAAATGACAAAACTCGGTGTTACCGAAAAATCGGGAATGCAACCCGAACAGGGGCATTATGGTCATTTGACACCCTGAGTTATCTTTTAACTTAAATTTCCATTAAAAATAAATGATATTACACTTGGAAAATGTCATGAAAATTAAAATTGAAGTACATAATATAAATGATGGAAGTTTGGGGCATAAAAATGAAAATTTAGAAAGTTAGAATAATTAAACATTAAAATCATGTAAGTGCTCCACTAAGGCAGATTTGGGACCACTATATAAGCTAAATGGATAGCTGAACATCATCTTCAACCTTCAGAAACCACACCAGCCGAATTTCTCCCAAGGGTCATCCATGGCCGCCCACCATGCAAGGACCAACTCACCATGATCAAGCCACCCAATCCTCAAGTTGTCTTCATCAAAATTATAGTACACACCTTGGGCAGCAATACGGGAGCAAGAAAGACAAGTTTTGGTGGAGTTTTGAAGAAGTCTAAAAGTGGTAAGTGAGTGTTTTCAAATCTTACTTCATTAAACTTTGAATGGTTGTGGTGGGTAGTTGTTTTGTAGAGGAATTTTTTATGTTTGATAAATTAATGGAGGGGTACATTTCGGCAGCCATGAGGACTCACCATGAACAACTTTTTCTTGTATGTAAATAGTGGTTTAGATGATGATTTAAATGTTTAATTATATTGAAGTTGAATTCCATGTGTAAGGTTTGAATTGTAAGCTTGAAAAGTGAAAGTGAAAATTGATGGATATGTGTAAACTTGTGGCAGCCTTATGAAGAAGATCAAAATGTATTGTTTCATGGTTTGGTTTATGGAATTATATTGTTGAATTAGGTTGTTATGGATGGCAGCTTGTATGTGTGTATTAAGGTTTGAATTTGGACATGTAAATGAGGTGCATTCATGTATTTAATTGTTGTAATTGGACTTGGAAAATTCTGGGTTATAATTGTTAGTAGTATGCCCTAAAGCATATCATTTAGTATGTATCTTGTACATATTTTTATTAATAAAAAGGCATTTCCACTTTTCCATTTACATAATATATTTATGTGTAATAGAAAATGTCCATTGATATTTTTTTAGAAATATTATTCTTAAGTTGTTAAGAATATGAGTGACAATATTTCTAGCACAAAGTATCATAAATAGGTTCACAATCGAGGATACTTCATAATAAGGACATAACTTATCCAGAAAGATTGTATTCATGTTTGTTCCCAAGTTATTTATATGAGATATAAATAAGATGGAATGGTGAGTCTCATGCCATATAACAAACATGATAGGCACTTATAAATGATAAGTAGGCCGAACCAGTGACACTTATGACAAGCACATGGAGTTTACTCTTGTCAATGTTTTGACATAAATCATATCAGTGCATATAATCTTTAGACCTGAGATAGCACAGTTATCTTGTATATAGGTAGTTTGAGTTTGATACTGCTTTCATACTTGTACTGTGTATGGGTATATGGGCATGTGTTGGCTCCTACTAGTTATATATGGAGGTAGGTGTTGATTAAGATGGAATCTGTTCCTCTAAGTAAATAGAGATAAAATTCTATGTTCATTTAATTGTTCTTGATGTTTCAAGTTCCTGGTCAGGACAGATAGATTTATTCAGAAAAGAGTTTCTGATGAGAAAATCTTTTTAATCAAGAACTGGAATTAAAAGAGAACATAATATTCATAGCAAATGGAGTTTGACATAAACCATGACTCTAGCTTGAGTTGGGATTTTGTAACAGAGAGATTCTAGTGCATGGTAACATATAATTATAGGTTCATTTAAGGTAAACCTTATTACTAATTGGGTGGCCATGGCATGCTATGCTAGGTGTTAACCATGGTCTATGAGGTTCATAAAATGATTTAGAGAAATCATTTATGGTAAGAAAGAGTTCTGATGATATTAAGAGTTGATATCATGTCTCATTGCTAATTAGTGATGAGCCTAGTAAGTCACACACATACACAAGTTATCACCTAATTAAATATGATTTAATTAATTAATTAAAGAGTTTAATTGATTAATTAAATAGGTTTGGTTTGCAATTAGATTGCAAAGTCCCTAGCATGACTTGAAACCAAATCTAGATTATTGGATGTATAATATAAGTTAAATTTATATTTAAAGTGTTTAAATATGAATTTAATTAATGAGAAATTAATTAATAGAGATTAATTAATTAATTTATATTTGATATAAATTAATTAGAAGAAGAAAATAATTATTTTGGGTTAAGAACTCAAAATTAAGACACAGGGGCATTTTGGTTATTTAGTAGTGTAACACATGGCACCATGAGATGGTGACACATGGCATAACACATAAGCTTGCCAAATGTTTTTAATCATGTAAGACGATTAAAATCAAGATTAAATATAGGTTTGACACTTGGCACAATGTGATTGGGTCACTTAAACCTAGAGCTAATCAAAGGGTGACATGTGGCAAGGGTTTAATGTGTTAACCTAGCTATTTAAGTGTGGTTATGAAAAGAAAAAATAACCAGCAGCCACTCCTCTCCTTTGTCACGCCACTTTGGGGTTTTCATCTATTCTTCTTCATCTCTCATCAATTCAAAGAGATTAGCCATCAATCTCTTGAATTAAGAATGCTAGAAATTGTTTCTAGTGTCCTGTTTACATCTCTAATCTCTTAAAAGGCAGAACTTGAATTTCTAATTAATAGAAAAAGCTTTAGAAGCTGTTCAAGGGCTGCCATAGGTGTTCTTGGTGTGGACAAGCTAGAGGGACAACATCTAGTGTCCTGAAGACGAATCTCAAAGGCGCAGACACGCTGTAGTACATCAAGAGATTAGTGTAATCGTTCTTGATTTAATCTAGAGTTCTAAAATTAATCTGATTAATTTTAAAATCTTAAATGGCAAATACAGATCCAAAAACATATTAAAAGAGTTTTAATATGTTGTTTATCATTGAAATCAAATAGATAAAAATAAATCTTGCATGATGCATGTGACCCTTGGTGAAAATTTTTGAATTCAATGGTATAAACTTGTGTTTTTCACGCTTTCAATGGTATAAACTTGTGTTTTTCACGCTTCCGGAAGCGTGAAAAACACAAGTTTATACCATTGAATTCAAAAATTTTCACCAAGGGTCACATGCATCATGCAAGATTTATTTTTATCTATTTGATTTCAATGATAAACAACATATTAAAACTCTTTTAATATATTTTTGGATCTGTATTTGCCATTTAAGATTTTAAAATTAATCAGATTAATTTTAGAACCCTAGATTAAATCAAGAATGATTACACTAACCTCTTGATGTACTACAGCGTGTCTGCGCCTTTGAGATTCGTCTTCAGGACACCAGATGTTGTCCCTCTAGCTTGTCCACACCAAGAACACCTATGGCAGCCCTTGAACAGCTTCTAAAGCTTTTTCTATTAATTAGAAATTCAAGTTCTGCCTTTTAAAAGATTAGAGATGTAAACAGGACACTAGAAACAATTTCTAGCGTTCTTAATTCAAGAGATTGATGGCTAATCTCTTTGAATTGATGAGAGATGAAGAAGAATAGAGGGAGGGCTGCAAAATGGCGTGACAAAGGAGTGTGGCTGCTGGTTGTATTTTATTTTCTCATAACAACACTTAAATAGCTAGGTTAACACATTAAACCCATGCCACATGTCACCCTTTGATTAGCTCTAGGTTTAAGTGACCCAATCACATTGTGCCAAGTGTCAAACCTATATTTAATCTTGATTTTAATAATCTTACATGATTAAAAAAAAATTTTGGCAAGCTTATGTGTTATGCCATGTGTCACCATCTCATGGTGCCACGTGTCACACTGCAAAATGACCAAAATGCCCATGTGTCTTAATTTTGAGTTCTCAACCCAAAATAATTATTTTCTTCTTCTAATTAATTTATATCAAATATAAATTAATTAATTAATCTCTATTAATTAATTTCTCATTAATTAAATTCATATTTAAACACTTTAAATATAAATTTAACTTATATTATACATCCAATAATCTAGATTTGGTTTTAAGTCATGCTAGGGACTTTGCAATCTAATTGCAAACCAAACCTATTTAATTAATCAATTAAACTCTTTAATTAATTAATTAATTAAATCATATTTAATTAGGTGATAACTTGTGTATGTGTGTGACTTACTAGGCTCATCATTAATTGGCAATGAGACATGATATCAACTCTTAATATCATCAGAACTCTTTCTTACTATAAATGATTTCTCTAAATCATTTTATGAACCTCATAGACCATGGTTAACACCTAGCATAGCATGCCATGGCCACCGAATTAGTAATAAGGTTTACCTTAAATAAACCTTTAATCATATGTTACCATGCACTAGAATCTCTCTGTTACAAAATCCCAACTCAAGCTGGAGTCATGGTTTATGTCAAACTCCATTTGCTATGAATATTATGTTCTCTTTTAATTCCAGTTCTTGATTAAAAAGATTTTCTCATCAGAAACTCTTTTCTGAATAAATCTATCTGTCTCCGCCAGAACTTGAAACATCAAGAACAATTAAATGAACATAGGATTTTATCTCTATTTACTTAGAGGAACAGATTCCATCTTGATCAACACCTACCTCCATATACAACTAGTAGGAGCTAACACATGCCCATATACCCATACACAGTACAAGTATGAAAGCAGTATCAAACTCAAACTACCTATATACAAGATAACTATGCTATCTCAAGTCTAAAGATTATATGCACTGATATGATTTATGACAAAACATTGACAAGAGTAAACTCCATGTGCTTGTCATAAGTGTCACTGGTTCTGCCTACTTATCATTTATAAGTGCCTATCATGTTTGTTATATGGCATGAGACTCACCATTCCATCTTATTTATATCTCATATAAATAACTTGGGAACAAACATGAATACAATCTTTCTGGATAAGTTATGTCCTTATTATGAAGTATCCTCGATTGTGAACCTATTTATGATACTTCGTGCTAGAAATATTGTCACTCATATTCTTAACAACTTAAGAATAATATTTCTAACAAAATATCAATGGACCTTTTCTATTACACATAAATATATTATGTAAACGGAAAAGTGGAAATGCCTTTTATTAATAAAAATATGTACAAGATACATACTAAATGATATGCTCTAGGGAAAACTACTAACAATCTCCCACTAGCACTAGAGCCATTCATTACAATATCTTAGACCTATCTTCTCAAGATATCGGTCTAACTGAGTCTGTGACATAGGCTTAGTGAATGGATCAGCTGGATTTTCAGTTGATGCTATTTTCTGCATGGCTACATCGCCGCCCAACTATTTCTCCGATAATGTGGTAGCGCCTTTCTATGTGTTTGGATTTACGGTGAGACCTTGGTTCCTTAGCTTTGTATCGCTCCATTATTGTCACGGTGTAGTGGAACTGGCGACTCAATCGAAGGAACTATGTAAGTTTTGTCACGAACTTCTTTATCCAAAGCGACTTCCTTTGCGACATCGATGCAAAGAATATACTCGACCTCTGTAGTGGAATCTCTGATCGTGCTCTATTTGGAACTCTTCCAACGATCGCACCCCATTACAAATGAACACATATCCAGAGGTAGACTTTCTATCATCGATATCGATTGGAAATCGAGAATCGATATAACCATCCAATTGCAAGTCTCCACCTCCATAAATTAAGAATAAATCCTTAGTTCTTCTCAAGTACTTAAGAATATTCTTGACAGCTATCCAGTGTTCCAAACCTGGATTGGATTGATACCTGCTAGTCAAACTAACAACATATGCGATATCCAGCCTAGTACACAACATTGCATACATTAAACTTCCAATAGCCGAAACATATGGAATCCTGGCCATCTTATCTCTTTCTTCAGGTGTCTTTGGAGACATCTCTTTAGAAAGATGGATACCATGTCTCACTGGTAACAATCCTCTCTTGGAATCAAGCATGTTAAACCTCTTTAACACCTTTTCCAAGTATAGACTTTGGGATAAACCAATAATTCTTTTCGCTCTATCTCTATAGATGCGAATCCCAAGAATATAGGTTGCCTCCCCTAAGTCTTTCATGGAGAATGTATTTGACAACCATACCTTTATAGTCGTCAACATACCTGTGTCATTACCCATCAACAGTATGTCATCCACATATAAGACAAGGAAAGTGATAGCACTGTCACTAACCTTCTTATATACACATGGCTCATCCTCATTTTTGATAAAACCAAAGGATTTAATGGCTTCATCAAAACAGATGTTCCAACTCCTCGAAGCTTGTTTCAACCCATAAATGGATCGCTTTAGCTTGCATACTTTGGAACCATCTTGGGATTCAAATCCCCTAGGTTGTTCCATGAAAATGTTTTCTTCAATGTATCCATTGAGAAAATGTTTGACATCCATCCGCCAAATCTCATAATCATAGTATGCAACTATTGCTAATAAAATCCTAATTGATTTAAGCATGGCAATGAGAAAGTCTCCTCATAGTCGATTCCTTGCCTTTGGCGAAACCCTTTCGCTACTAGCCTTGCCTTATAGGTCTCTACCTTTCCATCAGAACCAATTTTCTTCTTGAAAACCCATTTGTTCCCTATAGGTATAATACCTTCAGGTGGGTCAACAAGATCCCAAACTTGATTCTTATACATGGAATCAATCTCGGATTTCATAGCTTCAATCCATTTTGAAGAGTCTATATCTGATATAACTTCTTCATAGGTAAGTGGATCATCTCCATGATCTACTTCTTCATGAGCAGACAACTCTTGTTCTTCTTCATGAAGAAAACCATATCTCACTGATGGGTGAGATACCCTGGTTGTTCTATGAGGAACAGCTGTAGATGTTTCATCAACGGGTATTGGTTGACTAGATGGATCTATATCCATCTGATCTGTTGGTTGGTCAGAATTCTCCAATTCTAACTCTATTTGCCTTCCTTTGCCTCCTTCTTGAACAAACTGTTGTTCAAGAAATGTGGCATCTCTACTTATCACAACCTTTTGTGAAGTAGGCAAATAAAAATAATATCCAAAACTATCTTTTGGATATCCAACAAATCGACCTTTTTCTGATCTGGTCTCAATTGGTATCAGAGCCACTATATTTGCCATTTAGATTGTTTATTATATGATTTAATTGTGTGATTTGATCATGAGATGATTGATCCATTGCTGGTTGGATCAAGAGGTGTGGCGGCATGCTTGATGAACTCCAACATGGTGCACATGGCTTTGGAAGATCATGGCGCGCATGCTTGTTATTAAATTCTACAATTGTTGCATGATGAAAGGTTCATCATATGACTAATTAAAATGTTTAATTAGGATTTTTAATCACACAATTAAATTATGATTCAAATCAGAATTTTAAAAATTGTTTGAATGTGATTCAAATCTGAATTTTTAAAGTTGTTTGAATCATATTTAAATCTGATTTTTTAAAATTGATTGAATAAAATTCAGATCTGATTTTTTAAAAAATGTTTGAATGTGATTCAAATCTGATTTTTTAAAAAATGTTTGAATGTGATTCAAATCTGAATTTTTGAAATTGTTTGAATGTGATTCAAATTTGAATTTTAAAATTTGTTTGAATGAGATTCAAATCTGAATTTTTAAATTTATTTGAATCATATTCAAATCTGGATTTTTAAGTTGAATATGAGATATTCAATTTAATTTAAGTATGTATGTTTTATTTAATTGTTAAATAGTGATATGCATGATGGATGATCATGGACTATAAAAGACCAATGTGATTGGATTTATTTATTTTATGTTTCTTTGGGATTGTAAATTAATTAATTTATTTTAATTTATTTTGGGCATGTATTATTAAGTTTGTAATAATTTTTGGGTTGTAATTTTATTTATTTAAATTCTTGTAAATTCGCCTTGGTATGCCAAGGATTACTATGTAATATTGGATTGCAAGAAGTTCAAGGAGGTCAAAAGCATTGGTGGGACCAGTGGGAGAAATTCAAGATCAAGTGTTGATTATGTACTCCTTCAGCAACTCTTATAAAATGAATGAATGAAATGCACCTAGAAATGCCCTGATTCAATTCTTGGTGGCTCAGAATTAAATCCCTTAGAAAGTCCATGATCATACCATATTTGCTGCTTATCCATGAATGCATGAAATGTATGGGAATGTATGCAATTATATGATATATGCATGCTAAATGGATAATGTGCAAAGTGAGACCTTAATAGTAATTAGAATGACCATAAAATCTTCCAAACAAATGATTAAGTTGGAAATGCTATAATTAAAGTAATTATAACATAAGCCCTCCATTGGGGCAATTATTTTAAGAAATTTTAAATAGTTGCATGAGATGCAATTAATTTAAGAGATTTTCTTAAGAATAATTGTTAAGCATGAGATGTTGTAAATATGTAAATGGTTTGGTGGCCAATATTGGATGTACCTGAGGACATTAAAATTATTTGCATAATTACTGGCTCAATGGGATCAACTTAACTAATGCAAGATAAGTCAATAATGGATATACCTGAGATTTTGAGCATTAGGGGCTAGGTAAAGGATTGAACCTCACATGAGATGTGATGGGCAAGGATTTGCTCACTTATAGTTTATTGTAATTCCAATAATGGATGTACCTGAGGATGATCAATAGAATTATAAGAATTCAATCACCCACTAGAAATCCATCCAACTAGGATTTCCGTTTCCTACTTTGGAAGTGTAGGATTCGCTAAGTTAGTGGGAGGACCAATTTGATTAAAAGACCATAATCATTTTGGTTAATTACGTGATACATTTACTAATTAATGGTTATTTTCTGCGATTAATTTTACGATAAAAATGAGCACAAAACAACCACCACCATCCAATATCCTTGCAAGCATACTTGATCACAATAGGTTGACAGACCTAATCATCGATTGGCTAAGAAATTTGAAACTTGTCCTGAACCTTGAACATATAGGATATGTTCTAGATTCAAATGTTCCTGGTCCCTTACCTCCAGAGGCCACACAAGAGGAACATGATACTTTGGACAAGTGGAAGGAGCATGATATGAGAGTTAAGTGTTACATGCTTGCTTCCATGAGTAATGAGTTACAGAAGCAACATGAGAACATGCAGAGTGCAAGTGAGATCCTCCTTCACCTGCAAGAGTTGTATGGTGAGCACAGCAGGAATGCTAGGTATGAGATATCTAGACAGCTATTCCGTATGAGGATGTCTGAGGGACAGAATGTTGGGGATCATGTCCACAAGATGATTCGGCTAATTGAGCAGTTGGAACATCTTGACTTCAACATGGATTTCCAACTACAGACGAATTTGATCCTTCAATCCCTTCCTGAGTCTTTTGGGAATTTTGTGACAAATTTCCATATGACTAAACAGGAATGCACCTTAGCTGGTTTACTCAACATGCTGGTTATTGCCCAAAAGAATATGCCAGGCAATAAAGGAAAAGAGGTAGCTTTGGTTGCATCTTCTTCTGCTGGAAAGTCCAACAAGAAGAAGGGCAATAAGAAAAAGAAACCTCAGATTCCTGGTCCTTCCAAAAAAAATAGCTAAACAGAAAAGGAAGACTAAAGCTGATGGAGGCAAAGGAAAGTGTTTCCACTGCCAAAAGGATGGGCACTGGAAAAGGAACTGCCCAGAGTATCTTGCTTCTCTGAAGGACAAGAAGGATACACCTTCGGAAGGTATGTCCATATCTTGTTATTTAGATTTTGATGATACTCATAGTTCATCTACAGCTTGGGTTTTAGATACTGGTGCCAGTTCTCACATTTCTAATGATATGCAGGAACTAGCAAACAGTAGTAGCTTGTGTTCTCAAGATATTAGAGTCCGGATTGGCAATGGCTCAACTGTTAAAGCTTTAGCCATAGGATCTAAATCTTTTTACATGTTTGGACATGTTTTGTGTTTGGATAATATTTTATATGTACCTGATGCTTTTAAGAACATCATTTCTATATCTAGTTTGACTAGAAATGGCTATGAATTTTAGTTCACTGATGATGTTTGCAATATTTATTTTGGAAATAAATATGTTGGTTCGGGTTATATGAATGATGGTCTTTATTATTTGGATAATAATGACAAACACAAATTGAATGCAAGTGATCTAAAAGAATGCAATGCCATGGTGAAAACCAACTCAAGTTCAAAATATATTTGGCACTTAAGGTTATGTCATGTTGCAGAAAATATGATTGCAAAATTGGAGAAAATGGGGATTCTATCCTCATTAGGCTCTGAGCCTACTCCAACTTGTGAATCTTGCCTTCAGGGTAAAATGACTAGATCACCCTTTGTTGGACAAGGGCTAAGAGCTGAAAATATTTTGGAGCTAATACATAGTGATGTATGTGGTCCATTTAAAGAAATGGCTAGAGGGGGTTTTCATTTTTTTATTACCTTTACTGATGATAAATCAAGGTTTGGGTATTTGTATTTGATGAAATACAAACATGAATCTTTTGAAAAGTTCAAAGAATTTAAATCTGAAGTAGAAAATCAAACAGAAAAGAATATTAAAGCTCTTCGATCAGATCGTGGAGGTGAATATTTGAAATCGAATTTGATGAATACTTGAGAGAGCATGGCATTGTTTCTCAGCTGACTCCTCCAGGAACGCCACAGCTGAATGGTGTATCTGAAAGGAGAAATCGTACCCTATTGGATATGGTACGTAATATGATGAGCTATACTAATATGCCAATCTTTTTTTGGGGATTTGCATTAGAATCAGCTTTGTATATTCTGAATAGGATTCCATCAAAATCAGTTTCTTCCACACCTTATGAGATATGGCATGGAAGAAAACCAAGTCTTAAGCATGTTAAGATTTGGGGTTGTCCAGCTTATATCAAAAAGCTGAACACTGATAAATTGGAGACCAGATCAGAAAAAGGTCGATTTATTGGATATCCAAAAGATAGTTTTGGATATTATTTTTATTTGCCTACTTCACAAAAGGTTGTGATAAGTAGAGATGCCACATTTCTTGAACAACAGTTTGTTCAAGAAAGAGGCAAAGGAAGGCAAATAGAGTTAGAATTGGAGAATTCTGACCAACCAACAGATTAGATGGATATAGATCCATCTAGTCAACCAATACCGTTGATGAAACATCTACAATTTGTTCCTCGTAGAACAACCAGGGTATCTCACCCACCAGTGAGATATGGTTTTCTTCATGAAGAAGAACAAGAGTTGTCTACTCATGAAGAAGTAGATCATGGAGATGATCCACTTACCTATGAAGAAGCTATATCAGATATAGACTCTTCAAAATGGATTGAAGCTATGAAATCCGAGATTGATTCCATGTATAAGAATGAAGTTTGGGATCTTGTTGACCCACCTGAAGGTATTATACCTATAGGGAACAAATGGGTTTTCAAGAAGAAAATTGGTTCTGATGGAAAGGTAGAGACCTATAAGGCAAGGCTAGTAGCGAAAGGGTTTCGCCAAAGGCAAGGAATCGACTATGAGGAGACTTTCTCGCCTGTTGCCATGCTTAAATCAATTAGGATTTTATTAGCAATAGCTGTATACTATGATTATGAGATTTGGCAGATGGATGTCAAAAAAGCTTTTCTCAATGGATACATTGAAGAAAACATTTTCATGGAACAACCTAGGGGATTTGAATCCCAAGATGGTTCCAAAGTATGCAAGCTAAAGCGATCCATTTATGGGTTGAAACAAGCTTAGAGGAGTTGGAACATCCATTTTGATGAAGCCATTAAATCCTTTGGTTTTATCAAAAATGAGGATGAGCCATGTGTATATAAGAAGGTTAGTGACAGTGCTATCACTTTCCTTGTCTTATATGTGGATGACATACTGTTGATGGGTAATGACACAGGTATGTTGATAACTATAAAGGTATGGTTATCAAATACATTCTCCATGAAAGACTTAGGGAGGCAACCTATATTCTTGGGATTCGCATCTATAGAGATAGAGTGAAAAGAATAATTGGTTTATCCCAAAGTCTATACTTGGAAAAGGTGTTAAAGAGGTTTAACATGCTTGATTCCAAGAGAGGATTGTTACCAGTGAGACATGGTATCCACCTTTCTAAAGAGATGTCTCCAAAGACACCTGAAGAAAGAGATAAGATGGCCAAGATTCCATATGCTTCGGCTATTGGAAGTTTAATGTATGCAATGTTGTGTACTAGGCCGGATATCGCATATGCTGTTAGTTTGACAAGCAGGTATCAATCCAATCCAGGTTTGGAACACTGGATAGCTGTCAAGAATATTCTTAAGTACTTGAGAAGAACTAAGGATTTATTCTTGATTTATGGAGGTGGAGACTTGCAATTGGATGGTTATACTGATTCTGATTTCTAATCAGATATCGATGATAGAAAGTCTACCTCTGGATATGTGTTCATTTGTAATGGAGGTGCAGTCAGTTGGAAGAGTTCCAAACAGAGCACGACTGCAGATTCCACTACAGAGGCTGAGAATATTGTTGCATCAGATGCTGCAAAGGAAGCTGTTTGGATAAAGAAGTTCGTGACAGAACTTACAGTAGTTCCTTCCATTGAGTCAGTAGTTCCACTACACTGTGACAATAATGGAGCAATCATACAGGCTAAGGAACTAAGGTCTCATCAAAATCTAAACACATAGAAAGGCACTACCACATTATCAGAGATATAGTTGGGCAAGGCGATATAGCCATGCAGAAAAATAACATCAGCTAAAAATCCAGCTGATCCATTCACTAAGCCTATGTCACAGACTCAGTTAGACCGACATCTTGAGAAGATAGGTCTAAGGTATTGTAATGAATGGCTCTAGTGCTAGTGGGAGATTGTTAGTAGTATGCCCTAGAGCATATCATTTAGTATGTATCTTGTACATATTTTTATTAATAAAAGGCATTTCCACTTTTCCGTTTACATAATATATTTATGTGTAATAGAAAAGTTCCATTGATATTTTGTTAGAAATATTATTCTTAAGTTGTTAAGAATATGAATGACAATATTTCTAGCACAAAGTATCATAAATAGGTTCACAATCGAGGATACTTCATAATAAGGACATGACTTATCCAGAAAGATTGTATTCATGTTTGTTCCCAAGTTATTTATATGAGATATAAATAAGATGGAATGGTGAGTCTCATGCCATATAACAAACATGATAGGCACTTATAAATGATAAGTAGGCCGAACCAGTGACACTTATGACAAGCACATGGAGTTTACTCTTGTCAATGTTTTGTCATAAATCATATCAGTGCATATAATCTTTAGACCTGAGATAGCACAGTTATCTTGTATATAGGTAGTTTGAGTTTGATACTGTTTTCATACTTGCACTGTGTATGGGTATATGGGCATGTGTTGGCTCCTACTAGTTATATATGGAGATAGGTGTTGATCAAGATGAAATCTGTTCCTCTAAGTAAATAGAGATAAAATCCTATGTTCATTTAATTGTTCTTGATGTTTCAAGTTCCTGGCCAGGACAGATAGATTTATTCAGAAAAGAGTTTCTGATGAGAAAATCTTTTTAATCAAGAACTGGAATTAAAAGAGAACATAATATTCTTAGCAAATGGAGTTTGACATAAACCATGACACCAGCTTGAGTTGGAATTTTGTAACAGAGAGATTCTAGTGCATGGTAACATAACTTGGTCTACACAACTCAGAATGACCTGAAATTTTGCCCCGCATGCAATAAGACATAGACCTACAAGTTTGTAGTTTGGACCAAAACCCAAAAACTGAGGGAACTAGGACGTCCGACTAGGTAAAATTAGTATACCGAAATCCGGCAAATTGCAATAAAATGCAACATACTTGGAAATGAATTTGGTAACATGTACCAATACTAAAAGGCTACAAATGTGACATATTGGTAATATTAAACCTAATTCGCCTAGAGTGCATCGAGGGTTAACATTTTAGGTTGACTAAGGAAAATAATAGAATTCAATAAATTAATTATTGAACCTTATTGTTAGAGACAGTATAAATGAGTACTGAAACATTTTAAATTGTGTGTTTCAGTTAGCAAAGACCAGGGAAGGGGATGGAAACACTGAGTCAGGGCCAAGAGACAGTTATCAGAGGTTTATGCACAACAGTTATTTCTTTTGAATTTTCAATTGAAATAAATTATGACTATTTGTATATCATTATTTTAAATTATAAAAAATTGTTTGAATGATATTTGATGGATACTTATTGATTGAAAAGCATTGTAAATGGTTTGAAATCATATTTATCATGTATATTAATTGAATTCCTCGCTAGCGTGTCGAGTGGAATGAATTGAATTCCCTCTCTTGCTGAAGTGTTGAGGTGTGTGCCTGTTGAGGACAAATAGAATGAGTACTCATATTATTGCTAGCTATGTTATTCCTCACTAGCCATCGGCTTTTGGGATGAATTGAACTTTGGCAACATGATTAAGCTCTGTGTGTGTGATTTATTGATATTTATTGTGATATTGTGAAGTGGAGTTTAAATTCTTATTGACATTACTGTCTTTGAATTTAACTATGGTTTTAAGTATCCACTATTTATTGACTTATGATTTGTGATTTAAAGT
The DNA here is from genome assembly GCF_030052815.1 of Hevea brasiliensis. Classification (NCBI taxonomy): domain Eukaryota; kingdom Viridiplantae; phylum Streptophyta; class Magnoliopsida; order Malpighiales; family Euphorbiaceae; genus Hevea; species Hevea brasiliensis. The sequence continues at coordinate 23,069,031 of NC_079510.1, read as the reverse complement.
TGCATTTTGTTAATGTTATGCACCACTGAGACATTGGCTCAGCGATAGCTTTTTATTGCTGTCGTAGGTAGACAGACTGACAGGGCAGCAGACTAGGCTGCTAGTACTACACTGAGAGATCATCGGGTATATTAAGTATAACATATTTGCATTTTGTATTGTAATGTATGTTCACTGTATATATATAGTGTTTTTGGTTTTGAGCAGTTGTAAATTAAAATTGTATATTAAAGTTGTAAACTAAATTTGTAAATTATTTTGGTTTGTAAATATTGTGATATATTCTTTTATCTCAGCTTTTGAAAACACTGGAAAATTATTGTGGATTTGAGTTGACAATTGTTGAGAAACTTATTGTGTTGATTGAATATTGGAGTTGGGGATTGAACCAAATATTTGAAGTGCTTTTTACAGGTTTTTGAAGAACTGTTTTATTCAAAATACAGATGGCACTCTGCCAAAATTTTTGCAGAAATTGTTAATTATTCAAATGTGTTAGCTATTTTATTTCAGTTCAAATAAATTTTTAATATCTGTAAATAGTGCTCATCACTATAAAAAGAAGTAAGAAAAGTTTTAAAATCCCTTGTAGTATATTTAATGGGTTATCAGTAGACAAAGTTGGTAATTCATTAAGTATACTATGGGATCATGTTATGCCTTACGGAGGGGTAGGGTGTGACATGTTTAAGTTGTATCAAAGCTAGTTTTTAAATTCTGTTTTCACCTGTAAATTGAATATTCTTTCTTCATAGTACAACTGCTCAATGTCATTGTTCGATGCATATAGTACATTACATTATAAATATGCACTAATGGGAGGAAATCTCCTTGTTATATTGTTTGGGAGTTCTAAGATCCTCGAATTGACTATGAAAGAGGGTGATCGTTCAGTCGATCAATCAATAGAGCCTGAGGTGCAAGGGGATGCCCCAGCCCCTCAGAGAGTTGGAAGCTCGACTTTACCAGCCCCACCTGTACAAATTACTGCATAAATGGCCCAGCAAATGGCCACTTTCTTTCAATAAATGGCTGATAATCTGTCATCCCAAGCTCAAGTACAAACCCAACCCCCACAAGGGCAGTGTGAAATAGAGAAAGAGGGGAAGTCAGTAGATCAGAGTTCCAGTGGTCCTACTAGAAAGAGAAAGAACCATGGGGGACACAGCAGAGGTGGTAAGAAGTCAGGTAGGGGAAGATATTCAGGACAGAAACCTCCTCTATCTGGTCAGCAGAGTACCAGAAGTTCCTAGCCTCCCTGCCAATGTGAAACTTGTGGAAGAAATCATGGTGGGGTGTGCTATAAGGCCATATGAGCCTGTTATAACTGTGGAGGCATTAGACACTTTGCCAAGGACTGCACCAGTACTCGTAGAGTTGGACCACCTCCTACTACTGTAGAAGGGTCAGTTCATAGTCCTGTCACTAAAGGTTCACAACCACCTAGCAGAGGTAGAGACAGGGGTAGAGGTAGTCCAGTAGGCAGCCAAGGCACTGTGAATCAATCAGAGCAAGGTAGTGCTCCAGTCAGAGTCTACGCAATGAGAAAGAGAGAAGAGGCCGAGACATCTGATATTGTGGCTAATACCTTCTCAACTTTTAATCAAGATGTGTTTGTGTTATTTGATTCGGGTTCTACCCATTCTTATGTGAGTGCTAGCATCATTGATTGCATTACTGTTTCATGTGTGAAAATGGACTTTGAGGTACTAGTAACAAGTCTGTTAGGACAAGAGGTCAGGGTTAATAGAATGTATAGGGATTGTCCTTTGGTGATCCAAGGACACACTTTTCTATCTGATCTCATTGAAATGCCCTTCAGAGATTATGATATCATCTTGGGCATGGATTGGTTAGCCAGGCATCACGCCATGATTGACTGTAGATTGAAGACAGTTACTTTTGGTCTTCCTCAGTACAGTGACGTGGTAATATATGGGGAGAGGCAGCTATTGCCATCAAATATCATTTCGGCTGCACTAGCCAAAAAAATGATCAGAAAGGGGTGTGAAGCACCTAAGTGGGGAGTCCAGCATTGAAGGACATCCCTACAGTATATGACTTTCCTGATGAATTTCCAGGATTACCTCCAGAAAGAGAGGTGCAGTTTGAAATTAATGTTATGTCTGGTGTGGATCCAATCTCCATAACACCATACAGAATGGCACCAGCAGAGTTGAAGGAGTTGAAGGTACAGTTGCAAGAACTACTTGAAAAGGGCTTCATCCGCCCTAGTGTGTCACCTTGGGGAGCGCCAGTGTTGTTTGTTAAGAAGAAAGATGGTACTCTCCACTTATGTATTGATTACCGGAAATTGAATAAGGTGACAATAAAGAACAGATATCCATTGCCTCGCATTGATGATCTGTTTGATCAGTTGAAGGGTGCAGCTGTATTCTCCAAAATTGATTTGCGATCTGCTTATTATCAGTTGAAAGTGTAAGAGCAGAGTATTCCAAAAACTGCTTTCAAAACTCGATATGGCCACTATGAGTTTCTGGTAATGCCATTCGGGTTCACTAATACTCCAGCTGCTTTTATGGATTTGATGAACACTATCTTCAGACCATATCTCGACCAATTTGTGGTGGTGTTTATTGTTGATATCTTAATATATTCGAGGAATGCAGAGGAGCATGACAGACATCTGCGGATCGTACTGTAGACTTTTAAGGGAGAAACAGCTATATGCAAAATTGTCGAAATGTGAATTTTGGCTAAAAGAAATCTCCTTCTTGGGACATGTTGTGTCAGCTGAAGGGATTAAGGTAGATTCCAGCAAGGTAGAAGCTATCCTTAATTGGAAGCCCCCAGGAATATCACAGAAATTCACAATTTTCTAGGTTTAGCTGGATATTACCGTCGGTTTGTGAAAGGATTTTCTATGTTAGCTTCTCCACTGGCCAAGCTGCTTCGGAAAGATGTAAAATTTCAGTGGACAGATAGATGCCAGCAGAGTTTTGATGAGTTGAAGAGGTGTTTGACTAAAGCTCTAGTCCTTACTTTACCTACACCGGGTAAAGAGTATACAGTTTATAGTGATTCTTCTCACAATGGTTTAGGCTGTGTACTGATGCAAGATCGGAATGTCATTGCATATGCATCACGCCAGCTGAAACCGCATGAGAGGAACTACCCAACACATGATTTGGAGCTAACAGCTATTATTTTTGCTCTTAAGATCTGGAGACACTATTTGTATGGGGAGAAATGCTACATTTACCCAGATCACAAGAGCTTGAAGTATTTGGGCACCCAGAAGGAATTGAATTTGAGGCAGAAGAGATGGTTAGAACTGATTAAAGACTATGATTGCTTAATAGACTATCAGCTAGGGAAAGCAAATGTGGTGGCTGACGCCTTAAGTCGCAAGACTATGGCAAGTCTCAGGGTTTCTCCTTTGTCCATGGTACATGAGTTGAAAGCACAGCATGCTAGTTTGGAGATTAATGATAAGGGACAGACAGTAGTTGCATGGCATGTACAGCCCGTGTTGATTGATCAGATCAGAATGGCTGCTCAGAGTGATGAAAAATATCAGAAGCTATTGAAAGAAGTCCAACAGGGCAAGAAACTTGAATTCTCTATGAGAGATGATGGTTTATTGCTACATCAGGGCAGAATGTGCATTCCTAGTGATGTTGACTTGAGACAGATCATCATGAAGGAAGCACATGAGTCTCCTTTTGCTATGCACCCTGGTGGAACTAAAATATACAGAGGGCTGAAAGAGCATTACTGGTGGATGGGTATGAAGAGAGATATAGATGAATTTGTTTCCAAATGCCTAACTTGTTAGCAAGTAAAGGCAGAACATCAAGTTCTAGCTAGTTTGTTACATCCATTGCCAGTACCAGAGTGGAAATGGGAACAGATAACTATGGATTTTGTTACGGGACTTCCAAGGACACAGAATAGTCATGATGCAGTATGGGTTATAGTTGATAGACTAACTAAGTCTACTCACTTTTTGCTAGTTCGGATGGACTATAGCCTGGAAAGATTGGCCAGATTGTACATATATGAAATTGTAAAATTGCATGGAGTGCCAGTAACGATTGTATCTGACAGAGATCCTAGGTTCACTTCTAGATTCTGGGGTAGTCCTTAGAGAGCCCTAGGAACTAGATTGAACTTGATCTGACAAGATTCCACCCAGCATGCACGGCCGATCTGAGAGTAATTCAGATATTAGAGGATATGCTACGGGCTTGTGTGATTGAGTTTGAAGGTAGTTGGGATACACACTTGCTTTTGATTGAGTTTACTTATAACAACAGCTACCAATCAAGCATTAGGATGGCTCCATATGAAGCTTTGTATGGCAAGAAGTGCAAAACTCCCCTATGTTGGGATGAAGTAGGTGAAAGGAAAATGATTGGGCCAGAAATTGTTCAGCAGACAGAAGAAAAGATCAGATTGATTAGAGATAGACTCAAGGCTGCATCAGACCGTCAGAAGTCTTATGTTGATCTGAAGAGAAGAGATATTGAATATGCAGTGGGTGATAAGGTATTCCTCAAAGTTTCTCCTTGGAAGAGGATTATGAGATTTGGCAGAAAGGGGAAACTGAGTCCTCGTTTCATCGAGCCATATGAAGTTCTGGAAAGAGTGGGTCCTTTGGCATATCGGCTAGCATTACCTCCAGAGCTATAAAGGATACACAGTGTCTTCCATGTGTCCATGTTAAGGAGGTACAGATCTGACCCATCTCATGCACTATCAGTTGAAGAGATTGAGGTAAATCCAAACCTTTCATATGATGAAGAACCCATAGAAATTCTGGCATATGAGGTGAAGTAGCTGAGGAATAAACAGATACACCTGGTTAAAGTGCTGTGGAACCATCATGCAGACCAGAAAGCTACTGAAGGAGCGGAAGCATGAAAAACACAAGTTTATACCATTGAATTTAAAAATTTTCACCTAAGGTCACATGCATCATGCAAGATTTATTTTTATCTATTTGATTTCAATGATAAACAACACATTAAAACTCTTTTAATGCGTTTTTGGATATGTATTTGCTATTTAAGATTTTAAAATTAATCAGATTAATTTTAGAACCCTAGATTAAATCAAGAACAAACACACTAACCTCTTGATGCACTGCAGTGTATTTGCGCCTTTGAGATTCGTCTTCAGGATACCAAATGTTGGCCCTCTAGCTTGTCCACACCAAGAACACTTATGGCTGTAACACTCCTATGTTCGGTAGTACGTTCTACTGTTCTTGTGACTAGTGTTGTCCGGACAGCTAGGATGCCTAGAACTACACTTAGATATTGATGAGGAGACATAAAATAATGAAATACAAGAAAATAAAATACAAGAAAAACAAAGGAAAAATAATAGCAATGAAATGTAACCAAGTTAAACGAGCCGAGAATCCTAGCGATGGGTGACCGCACCGGGAAGTCGCGGCATGGACCGTTGACTAGCCCTGGACCGCAGGGAACCCTAGAAAATATTTTTAGGACTTAAATAAATGTCTATTGAAGTATAAATATAATTAGAAATATCAAAGAAAAATTAATTAATTAGTACAAAGAAAAACGGGAAATCGAGAAAACGACAAAAATCGGTGTTACTAAAAAAATTTGAAATGCAAACTGAAAAGGGGCATTTTGGTCATTTGACACCTAGAGTGGGCTTTTGACCTAAATGTCCATGAAAAATAAGTGGTATTACATTTTGAAAATTTAATGAGAAATGAAATTGAAGATAAAATGTAATTTAAGGAAAGTTGAGGGCAAAAGTGCAATTAAAAGAAATCTTAAATTAAACCAATTTTTAATTAACATAATGGAGCACCACATGGGACATTTAGTGGCCATATAAAGCCACCTTTGGACAGCACAAACTTCATCATCTTCTTCATTTTTTTTTCACTAGCCGAATTGCTCTCCCATAGAAACCTCCATTGATGTTCCCAAACCAAGCTCCATGCATCCATTTTCAATCCATTTTCCACGTGATTTCCTTCATTAAATTTAGTCTACACAGCTTGGGAAGTGTTATGGCAGCAAAAAGAAGCACGATTGGTGAGGTTTTAGCAAGCTCCAACAAGAGGTAAGTGTCCATTTTCTTCCCTTGCTTAATTAAAACTTGTGTTGAGGTTGTGGGTAGTATTTTGGTTGAAAAGTTGAAAGAATTACTTGAATAATTATTGGGTGTAACTTTTGGCAGCCATGGAAAGGAAAGGTGAGCAGATTATTCTCACTTGTAATTGACGTTAATTGATGAGAATTAGTGGGGATTAAAGTGCTTAAATGTATGAGAGCTTAATTACCATGTGTATGTGTGAATTGTGCATTGAAAATGAGGTTAGGAAGTCAATATGGGAGATTGAAGTATATGTGTAAATTGGGCAGCCTTGATGTGCTTAGGAAGGCCTTAAATTCATGTATATTTAATGTTGATTTAAGAACAATGAGATGTATATTATTGATCTTGGTTAGTTGGATTAAGTTTGAGCAATTAAATTGTTGTTAGACATGGATTTGATCAATTGAGTGTGATGGAGAATTACTTGAGTTGAATTTGTATTTAGACATTGATTAAATTGCTGGATATTTGATCACATATATTGTGGCTGGATATTGGTCATAGTATATTGATATTGGACAACTGACCTAAGTATAAGCTGCATAATGTCTATTAGAATTGCAAAAATTTGCAATGCAAAGTGTGTTAGTAAAAATAGTGTGTATTTTATGCTCTAAATGGAATTGTGTGACTCCAATTGGTATGAGACCAATTGGAGGTGAAACTAGGCACAAAAAGTGCCAACTTTCATGAAGGAAGCTTACCAAAATTCTACTTGTAAGGTAACTTGAAAAATGACCAAATCCGGTTTAGTGCAATTAAGGCCTGAAAATTGACTATTTGGGCAGTAGTTAGTGTTTTGGCCATAACTCACTCAAAACAGGTCCAATTGACCTGAAATTTTGACCATGAATAGTTAAGACCTATATCTACAAGTCTTATGAAGACACCAAAGCCCAAAAATCACCATAAGTAAGTCAAACAGCTTGCACAAGTTCGGGTCTAAAAACTGGCCGAACCTAAAATGACCTAAAATGACCTAAAGTGACCAATTGTGATACATTTTGACCAGCAATAGTAAAATGACCATAACTTGGTCTACATAACTCAGAATGACCTGAAATTTTGCCCCGTGTGCAAAGAAAAGGTTTAAAAAAAATTTTCAATCGGTACAGACAATTTTAGCCTGTTAAGCCAAATGGAGGGCATTTTGGTCATTTCGTCTTCAGACATTATTTTTGGCCAACTTGTCCAGTTAAGTAAATAATTATTATGATCGAAAATATGAATAAATATTACTAAAAATTAAATTGAAAATTAGTAGAAAAGACAAGAAAAAGAAAATGAATTAAATGGGAAATATGACATCACATGATGTCATTAGTTAGGTCTCACCCAATCACCTTGCAACAAGCCATTAAAAACCAATTAAAAAGGAGATAAATGAGACAAATTGACAAACAAATCTGCATCTTCACCATGGGCAGCCGTAATAAGAGAAAAAGAGAAAGAGAGAAGAGAGAAACCTCCATTGGAGCACACTTCAAGCTTGTGTTCTACCCCAAAACCACCTCAAAACCCTACACACCCTTCACAAAAATTAATCCCCACATCAAGAGTAACATTTTGATTGTCATAAAGTGAAGAAAATTCTAAGGTTTCAACAAGCCAAGAGAGTGCTCAACAAGGTTAGTGCTTATACTCACTTCCTTATCTTTTTAATCCTTGTTAGAAAGACAAATTAAATGAGAGTTTATTGAAAAATTGAACAAAACAATTATATTTAAGTGTGTATGAAAATTTGCAGCCATGGGAGAAGGATGAGATTTGTTGATTTGTATGACTTGAATTGTTTAGAAGTGGTTTGTGATGAGATAACTTGAGTTAGATGTTGAACTATGTGTGTTGGATGTGTTAGATGACATGAAAGCATGAAATGGACACTTGGGAATTAAGGTTTGTGAAAAAATTGGAGTTTTGCTTATGAAATGGTATGTTAACCTTGTAATGGTCAATTAGTGACCATTTGAATGTGTGTGAGGAGGAATTGAAGTGAGTAAGGATAATGGAGTTGAGTTTAGGCATGCTGCCCTTAGTGACCGGCAGGACTGGTTATGAGTCCAGTAGGTTTGGGCAGCTATAAATGGAGTTGCATAGGTTTAATTGGTGCAAGGCTAATTGTACATGAAACTAGACACATAATGACATAACTTTGGTTAAGAAACCCTGCCTAGAAAACCAAAGCAAGTTAACCTAAAAATTGCCCCAATCTGGGTGACTTACATTCTGCCTGTGCAAAATGACCAAATAAACAGTATTTATTCATTTGGTCATAACTCAGTGTAGAAAGGTCCAATTGACCTAAACTTTTACCAACAGAAATATGAGACATAGTCCTACAACTTTTATGAGGAACATAAATCCAAATTCTAGCCATAACCTAGTCAAATTGCCAACCAAACTTAGGTTACCAAATCTGGCTGAACCAAATTGCCCAGAAATTCTGGGTACAGGTCAATCCGGCCAGTTATGGTAAAATGACTATAACTTGAGCTACAAAACTCCAAATGGAGTGATTCAAAAAAATAAATATAACTAGACACAATAAGAAACAACTTTCATGAAGACAATTTTGTCAAATTCTTACTGTACAAATGACCAATGGAATAGTAAACTTAGGGTATGAAATTTGAAAATTTTGAATAACATAAGATAAGCTTTGAAATGGTATTGGAAATCAATACCAACAAAAATAAAATGCAAAATGTGGTATCTTAGTGAATTTAGGTTTAATAAATTTATTATGTATTAAAAAGTCAACAATTTGAGTGAATAGTAATGTGAATAGTAATACAAAGACACAAAGTGTAATAACTAAATTGGTAGAGGAAATTAAGGTATGAAATTTGGAATCCATGAAATGTTCATGGATTACTTGGAATAGAAATAGTAATTTACCTAAATGACTTGATGAACATTTAAGTTATGTGAGTATATAGTTAAGATTTGTATTGCCATTACTAATAGGTCTAATAAAATATAAGTGATACCACTTGAATATGAAATGAAATTAACCTAGATGGATTGTTGAGACTTATACTCCCAACACCAATGGAGTCCATAATATATTAGCAATACAACTTAAAGTATGAAATGTACTCTACATGAATAGATTGTTGAATGAATAAATATGATAAAAGTGTCATTTGGGATTTAGGTTCCCATCAAGAGAGAAAGGAAAGATGTTTTGAATGTGAATGGTACATGAGATTAAATGAATGTGAATTATAATTAGTATGAATATTACGATGAATGCATAAATTACCTAGAAATGTGAATTTGAAAATTATGTTTCCATTATAAACAAAATTAGAATGCTATAAAAATATAAACGAAAAATATAATGAAATGATGAAACATATAAACTCTTAATGGTACTATGTGCCTATGTATTGCCTAGACACGTGTGTCAAATTGGATAGATTAGCATGCCAATAGGGTATTCTTTTAGCAGTACTGCGAAAGGCTTTATGCCTGTATGGCTTTATGCCCGCATTCATAACTTTTTGCCTGCACTCATGGCTTTTTAGCCATACTGACTGCATACGTGGTTGACGTTTTGATCCGATGGTATGACGACCAGAGGCACCACGGTGTCTAGTGCCAACAACCCATTATCTAGTTTAGTCAGCCTGTCGTAGGTTACTTGGGCAGTCTAATTTATTAAAATAAGTTATGAATATTAGCAATTAAAAATGCTAGAAAGTAAATAAATGAGAAGAAGTTCTTAAATAAATTAGATTAGCTCTAAAAATTCATTCCTTAGAATGATCTGAAGTAAATTAAACTAGTTCTAAAAATTTTAAATATTACAAAATGATTGTAAACAACTTAGAAAGTATCAAAGAAGTGATAAAAAGACTAGTAGAAGAATTATAACTTAAATAACATTACAAATGTGACTTTCATAAGAATATAAGTATAAATTTTAGATTTATTTGTACATTATATAAATGATTATAGTAAACTTATGACAAAAGAGATTCTAGAGAGCAACATAAATGACGAAAAATATACTATATGGAAAATTTCATATGAACCCAGTAAAATTTTTTAGTCTAGAAAATATGCTCCAATTATTTTTATTTATATACATTATTTCTTGTTATATTATTGCACCACTAAGCAGTGATGCTTAGCGCAATGGATTTGTTTCTTCGCGCAGGTACTGAAGTTAAAGCCCAGTGAATACTACACAGAGATTTTGGAGTTCTGATCTGCAGAGTGTTCAAGGTTGTCACCTCCTCAGCAATGCATGTAGGTAGGGCCTATATAGATCATATTATGTATTTTGTACATTATAATTAGTTATTATTTGTAATGTAAACTATGAATTGTATGTTGAAATATAGATCATGGAACTGTAATTAATTTGTAGATCATGTAAATTATGAATTTATGTAATCAGTCTGTAAATCATGTAAATTAATAAAACTTGAGAACTTATATATATAAATTATGCATGAATGGAAATGCATGGGAATGAATATGAAATTGAGATATATGAATGAGATGTGAATTATGAGATGGTTATGAGAATAATTGATGAGATTTTTATTTTAAATTATTATTGAAATTTTCAAATAGGTGAATAGTAAAACACGTCAAACGATAATAAAATAGGAGAAACTCTATTAGTTTCTTCGTCGAAAAATAATCGATATTAAATATAACGAGAATAAAATTTTTAAAGAAATAAAGTAAGGTAAGTTAAGGTGCTCTGGCACCGAATGTAGCACGCCTTGCTCGGCTACACTGTAGTAGGATGAGGGGTGTTACATTTATTGGTATCAGAGCGCGGTTTAGGCATTTCTGGACCTAGATAGACTGCATATCATGCATTGCATCCATAAGAGTCGAGGTGACACTATTGCAGATCTGTATTTCCCGTTTATTTTAGGTTAAGGTATGGAATAAGAGAGTGAAGAGACAATGAAATAGTGAATGGAGATGAGAAGGAGACTGTATTTAGGATGAAAAAGAATGAGTGTAGAATTGTTTGAGGATAGGATTGAGACTAAGGAGAAAGTGAAGTATGATAACACAGAAAGGTGAAGAAATAAGGAGGTAGTAGCTCCTCAACTATTTACATCGAGCAAATTTCGAGGATGAAATTTTTGTTAGAGGGGAAGAATCGTAACACTCTCACTGTAGCAATTTTGCACATTCTACTGTTCCGGTGACCGATGTCAGTTTGGACAGCTAGAACATCTAGAAAAATATTTAAACCAGAGTGAGGAGTCATAAATAACTCAAATAAGTATAAGAAAAATTAAGGACAAATTTTAGAAATAAAATACAACCAAGTTAAATAAGCCGGTGCCCTAGCGATGAGTAACCCAGTGGGAATTGCGGTCTTCACAACTAGAAGCCCTAGACCAAAGAGAAAATTCGTAAAATAATTTTTGAGACTCCAAAGAAGAGTCATTGAGATTTCTATGGCATTATAATAATAAGAAAAGGTTTAGAAAATTTTTTCAATCAGTATAGATAATTTTAGTCTGTTAAGCCAAACGGAGGACATTTTGGTCATTTCGTCTTCAGAGATGATTTTTGGCCGACTTGTCCAGTTAAGCAAATAATTATTATGATCTAAAATATGAATAAATATTACTAAAAATTAAATTGAAAATGAGTAGAAAAGAAAAGAAAAAGAAAATGAATTAAATAGGAAATATGACATTACATGATGTCATTAGTTAGGTCTCACCCAATCACCTTGCAACAAGCCATTAAAAACCAATTAAAAAGGAGATAAATGAGACAAATTGACAAACAAATCTGCATCTTCACCATGGGCAGTCGTAACAAGAGAAAAAGAGAAAGAGAGAAGAGAAAAACCTCCATTGGAGCACACTTCAAGCTTGTGTTCTACCCCAAAACCACCTCAAAACCCTATACACCCTTCACAAAAATTAATCCCCACATCAAGAGTAACATTTTGATTGTCATAAAGTGAAGAAAATTCTAAGGTTTCAACAAGCCAAGAGAGTGCTCAACAAGGTTAGTGCCTATACTCACTTCCTTATCTTTTTAATCCTTATTAGAAAGACAAATTAAATGAGAGTTTATTGAAAAATTGAACAAAACAATTATATTTAAGTGTGTATGAAAATTTGCAGCCATGGGAGAAGGATGAAATTTATTGATTTGTATGACTTGAATTGTTTAGAAGTGGTTTGTGATGAGATAACTTGAGTTAGATGTTGAACTATGTGTGTTGGATGTGTTAGATGACATGAAAAGCATGAAATGGACACTTGGGAATTAGGGTTTGTGAAAAAATTGGAGTTTTGCTTATGAAATGGTAACCTTGTAATGGTCAATTAGTGACCATTTGAATGTGTGTGAGGAGGAATTGAAGTGAGTAAGGATAATGGAGTTGAGTTTAGGCATGCTACCCTTGGTGACCTGCAGGACTTTTGTGAGTCTAGCAAGTTTGGGTAGCTATAAATGGAGTTGTATAGGTTTAATTGGTGCAAGGCCAATTGGTCATGAAACTAGACACATAATGGCACAACTTTGGTGAAGAAAACCTGCCCAGAAAACTAAACCAAGTTGACCTAAAAATTGTCCTAATCCGGGTGACTTGCATTCTGCCTGTGCAAAATGACCAAATAAATAGTATTTATTCATTTGGTCTTAACTCAGTGTAGAAAGGTCCAATTGACTTGAACTTTTACCAGCAGAAAGCTGAGACATAGTCCTACAACTTTCATGGGAACACAAATCCAAATTTTGACTATAACCTAGTCAAATTTCCAACCAAACTTAGGTCACCAAATCTGGCAGAACCAAATTGCCTAGAAATTTTAGGTACAGGTCAATCCAGCCAGTTATGGTAAAATGACCATAACTTGAGCTACAAAACTCCAAATGGAGTGATTCAAAAAAAGAAATGTAACTAGACACAATAAGGAACAACTTTCATGAAGATAATTTTGTCAAATTCTTACTGTACCAATGACCAATGGAACATTAAACCTAGGGTATGAAATCTGAAAATTTTGAATAACATAAGATAAGCTTTGAAATGGTATTGGAAATCAATACCAACAAAAATAAAATGCAAAATGTGGTATCGTGGTGAACTTAGGTTCAATAATGTCACACCTTATCCCTTGTAAGGCATGACATGTTCCCGTAGCATACCTAATGAATCACCGAATTCCACCTACCGATAACCCATTAGTTATGCTACAAAGGATTTTAAAATAAACCATAGCTTTTTATCTTATCAATTCTTTTGTGGAAAACTGTATGAGAATAGTTAAAATTCCATGTAAACATTCATTGGAAATAATGATAGACTAAATATTACAAAAGTTACATTTTCATAAGTCTCAAAGTAAAATACAAAATAGTTACAAACTCAAAATGAGATAGTAATGCAATGCTTTTAAATACAAAATGCTCAATATCTGTACATCCATACATATAGGTACAAAATACATCAAAAGGAATCACAAGGGTATACCTAATGTAAATACCCACAAACAATACCAAAATGCTACTTTCAAGTCTCTCACTCGGCAGCCTTCTCGTTTCCCTTACCTGCGACAGCATAAAGAAGCTATCACTGAGTATATCACTCAATGGTGCACAACTAATAACTTTAAAACTTAAGGTAAAACACAATTTGTCAAAGCATAATAAATTACATTTTTCTTAAGCATGAAAACTTCACAAGAGTTCTAAGTTCATAAGAGCCATTTATTAGAATAACATTGCAAATGAGAAATCATACTTCATAAATCACAATTCACAAAGCATTAGTGTTGCCAACATCAACACACAGTTCAGGCCATGACACAAAATTTCACGATCAGTGCCGTGTTTTACACCACGACAAAGCAATCTCAACCTCACTAACCATTATTAATGAGAGAAGGGCTAGCTAGCTAATGAGTACTCATGTAGTCTTACCCCATTAACCATTATTAATGGGAGACATAATCAATATTAATTATAAAACCCCAAGTAGCCATTACTACTGGGGAGTTCCAAAGGGACTGTCATGCTAACTGTGGTTTCAAAACAACTTTCAAGAGTTTCTAAATCAATAATCATGTTTGCAAAACAATAGCATATTCAAATCATCATAAAATCCATAAAAGGGGTGGCAACACACAAATTCCTCAAATACAAGAGAAAAACATACCTCATTCAAAATAAACTCATTTCAAATCAAACTCATTCAAATAAACTTATTCAAATCAATTTACGAAGCTAAAACAAAGAAAAATGTTAGTTGTGCTCAAACCTTCAATGCCCTCCTTTATTGTTACCTACTTCTCCTTGTCCGTTCCAACTTCTTTTTCTACTGAAAATACACAAATAGAATACCTCAATACCAATCTCAATTACTGCCAAGAACTTATTATATGCATGTCTAATGCATCCCAAGTTAGCTTTGAAAATTTTAGAATATTTTGGTTTTGGGACAGCTTGGTGCCCCAATCTTTGAACCCAATTTTTACCTAGTTTCGATCATAATTTGGTGAGATGTTCTTCATGAAAATTGTTCATTTAGGTCTTAACTTTATTTTCCTTTTTGAATTGCCTTATTCGGAGCTGTGTAGCTCAAGTTATGCCCAAAACACCATTACTGTTCACATCACTAATCATTCTGCAGATTTTGTTTTGGCAGATTTATCGATCCAACTTCGTTCAACAATTTGACTAAGTTAAGTCCATAATTTGGTCTAATGTTCTTCATATGAAATATTCTACTATGTCTTAGGTTTCCATCGGTTTAAGAATCGCCTAAATCGGAGTTTTCTAGAGAGAGTTATAGCCTTGCAAAATTTACTGTTTATTTGGTCAATTTTAGATGCCTAGATTCTGGCAGATTCGGTGACCCGAATTCGTTTCGCAATTTGATTGAGTTAAGTTTATAATTTGGCCTAACATTCTTCATATGAAATATTCTACTATGTCTTAGGTTTCCATCGGTTTAAGAATTGCCTAAATCGGAGTTTTCTAGAGAGAGTTATAGCCTTGCAAAGTTTACTGTTTATTTGGCAATTCTGTAGTTTTGCAGATTCAGTAACTCAAATTTGCTCAATAGTTTGATTGGGTTAATGGCATAATTTGGGTTTGTGTTCTTCATGAAAGTTTTAGGTCTATATCTCATCTAACTACTGGTAAAATTTCAGGTCATTTTGACCTGCCTAGCTTGAGTTATGACCCGAACACGATTACTGTTCATGTGTACTGTTCATACTGCAGTTTTTCAAGTTTGGTCAGTTTGTTCACTAGATTTTGGTCACTCATGCTTCCTAAATGAAAATTGTGTCATTTAGTGCCTATTTTCAGTCCCAATTGGTCCCATACCAATTGAACTTGTAAAATTTCATTTTTGGTCCCTCAAATTTGACTTTTGGTCATGCTTCATACCCAATCCGAATTTGGCTTTGATTTAAACATTTCTCACACACTTAATTAGGTCACAAATGGCCATTTCTTTCCTTAAACTATTTCAAAGACATTATTTAGCACTTTTTCACATTTTTGGTCTCTAAACCCTAATGTTCAAAACCCTAATTTTTCTCCCATTTGGCCAAAACCCTAGTTTAGGTTCCATATATGTTTTCTTTCATTTTCTTATGAAATTTCATCATAAATTAACTTCATTCAAAGCTTATATAACTAATCTAAAATGAAAAGAAAATTACCTCTTGTTGATTTCTTTCCAACTTCACTTTTCTTCCAATTCTTGTTCTCCTTGCTTTTAATCTCTCAATCAAAGATCTCTTTGATGTTTTCTTTTAGTGGGCTGTGGAATTTATGAAGGGAATTTAAGGGAATTAAAACTTGGGAGGGGAAATCAATGAGGGGAAGAAGTGGAAGAAGAAGAGAAAAAGAGAGAGAGAGAGAGAGAAAGAGAGAGGAGAGGGTGGTGGCCTCTTATGAAAAAAAAGAAATGAAGAAGACATTTGTCTTCTTATTTATATATATATATATATATATATATATATATATATATATATATATATATTTATCCCCAAAATTAGCTTATTAAAATTATAAATTTTAATTGTGCCATAAGGATAATTAAACTTAAATTTTTATTCCCTTTTTTTTTTACTTAATTTTTCCTTTTAATTAAATAATTAAATTTAACTATCAAAAGCCCATAAGTCTTTCATTTTAATTTTGTCATAATGGAAATGAAAGTTTAAGTTTTCATTTCTTAAATTTTCCCTTACATATTTTTACTTGAATTTTTCTTTAATTTTTACCCCATAATTCAATTCATTAATTTTATTTAATTTAATTGACATTTTGGTCAAAAGTCAACTCTTGAGGTGAATTGACCAAAATGCACTCATCGGGTCATAATCCTTCTTTTTATAATACCCGATGAGTCCTTAGTTTTTTTTTTTGTTCACTAGAATTTTTATTGTGTCTATCTCAATTAATTTCTATTTATTTTTGGTCCTCAAGGTGTCTTCGAATAGTATTAGTCACGGACCAAAAATGGTACTATTCATAACTCGGAGGTTCGGGGTGTTATAAATAAATTTATTATGTATTAAAAAGTCAACCATTTGAGTGAATAGTAATGTGAATAGTAATACAAAGACACAAAGTGTAATAACTAAATTGGTAGAGGAAATTAAGGTATGAAATTTTAAATCCATGAAATGTTCATGGATTACTTGGAATAGAAATAGTAATTTACCTAAATGACTTAATGAACATTTAAGTTATGTGAGTATATAGCTAAGATTTGTATTCCCATTACTAGTAGGTCTAATAAAACATAAGTGATACCACTTGAATATGAAATGAAATTAACCTAGATGGATTGTTGAGACTTATACTCCCAACACCAATTGAGTCCATAATATATTAGCAATACAACTTGAAGTATGAAATGTACTTTACATGAATAGATTGTTGAATGAATAAATGTGATAAAAGTGTCATTGGGGATTTAGGTTCCCATCAAGAGAGAAAGGAAAGATATTTTGAATGTGAATGGTACATGAGATTAAATGAATGTAAATTGTAATTAGTAAGAATATTATGATGAATGCATAAATTACCTAGAAATGTGAATTTGAAAATTATGTTTCCATTATAAATAAAATTAGAATGCTATAAAAATATAAATGAAAAATATAATGAAATGATGAAACATATAAACTCTTAATGGTAATATGTGCCCATGTATTGCCTAGACACGTGTGTTAGATTGGATAGATTGGCATGCCAATAGGGTATTCTTTTAGCAGTACTGCGAAAGGCTTTATGCCCGCATTCATGGCTTTATGCCCGCATTCATGGCTTTATACCTGCACTCATGGCTTTTATGCCCGATTATGTGTTATCATGGCTTTCTAGCCATACTGACTGCATACGTGGTTGATGTTCTATGTCCCATGGTATGACGGCCCGAGGCACCACTGTGTCCAGTGCCAACGATCCGTTATCCAGTTTAGTCAGCCTGTCATAGGTTACTTGGGCAGTCTAATTTATTAAAATAAGTTATGAATATTAGTAATTAAAAATTCTAGAAAGTAAATAAATGAGAAGAAGTTCTGAAATAAATTAGATTAGCTCTAAAAATTTGTTCCTCAGAATGATCTGAATGTTAGTAGTATGCCCTAGAGCATATCATTTAATATGTATCTTGTACAAGTTTTTATTAATAAAAGGCATTTCCACTTTTCCGTTTACATAAGATATTTATGTGTAATAGAAAAGGTCCATTGATATTTTGCTAGAAATTCTATTCTTATATTGTTAAGAATATGAGTGACAGTATTTCTAGTACAAAGTATCATAAATAGGTTCACAATCGAGGATACTTCATAATAAGGATATGACTTATCCAAAAAGATTGTATTCATGTTTGTTCCCAAGTTATTTATATGAGATATAAATAAGATGGAATGGTGAGTCTCATGCCATATGACAAACATGATAAGCACTTATAAATGATAAGTAGGTCGAACCAGTGCCACTTATGACAAGCGCATGGAGTTTACTCCTGTCAATGTTTTGTCATAAATCATATGAGTGCATATAATCTTTAGACCTGAGATAGCACAATTATCTTATATATAGGTAGTTTGAGTTTGATACTGCTTTTCATACTTGTACTGTGTATGAGTATATGGGCATGTGTTGGCTCCTACTAGTTATATATGAAGGTAGGTATTGATCAAGATGGAATCTGTTCCTCTAAGTAAATAGAGATAAAATCCTATGTTCATTTAATTGTTCTTGATGTTTCAAGTTCCTGGCCAGGACAGATAGATTTAATCATAAAAGAGTTTCTGATGAGAAAATCTTTTTAATCAAGAACTGGAATTAAAAGAGAATATAATATTTATAGCAAATGGTGTTTGACATAAACCATGACTCCAGCTTGTGTTGGGATTTTATAACAGAGAGATTCTAGTGCATGGTAACATATGATTATAGGTTCATTTAAGGTAAACCTTATTACTAATTGGGTGGCCATGGCATGCTATGCTAGGTGTTAACCATGGTCTATGAGGTGCATAAAATGATTTAGAGAAATCATCTATGGTAAGAAAGAATTATGATGATATTAAGAGTTGATATCATATCTCATTGCCAATTAGTGATGAGCCTAGTAAGTCACACACATACACAAGTTATCACCTAATTAAATATGATTCAATTAATTAATTAAAGAGTTTAATTGATTAATTAAATAGGTTTGGTTTGCAATTGATTGCAAAGTCCCTAACATGACTTGAAACTAAATCTAAGTTATTGAATGTACAGCAAAAGTTAAATTTATATTTAAAGTGTTTAAATATGAATTTAATTAATGAGAAATTAATTAATAAAGATTAATTAATTGATTTATATTTGATATAAATTGATTAGGAGAAGAGAAATAATTATTTTGGGTTGAGAACTCAAAATTAAGACACAGTGGCATTTTGGTCATTTCATAGGGTGACATGTGGCACCATGAGATGGTGACACATGGCACTACACATGAGCTTGCCAAATGTCTTTTAATCATGTAAGATGATTAAAATTAAGATTAAATATAGGTTTAACACTTGGCACATTGTGATTGGGTCAATTAAACCTAGAACCAATTAGAGGGTGACATGTGGCAAGGGTTTAATGTGTTGACCTAGCTATATAAGTGTTATTATGAAAAGAAAATAACACAACCAGCTGCTACTCTCATTTTGTGCCGCCACCTTGAGGCTCTCCCTTCTCTTCATCTTATTCTCTCATATATTCCAAGAGATTAGCAAACAATCTCTCGAATTAAAAATACTAGAAATTGTTTCTAGTGTTCTGTTTACATCTTTAATCTCTTAAAAGGCAAAACTTGATTTTATAATTAATAGAAAAAGCTTTAGAAGCTATTCAAGGCCTGATATAGGTGTTCTTGGTGTGGACAAGCTAGAGGGACAACATCTGGTATCCTGAAGACGCATCTCAAAGGCACAAATACACTGCAGTGCATCAAGAGGTTAGTGTGTTTGTTCTTTATTTAATCTAGGGTTCTAAAATTAATCTGATTAATTTTAAAATTTTATATGGCAAAAACAGATCCAAATACATGTTAAAAGAGTTTTAATATGTTATTTATCATTGAAATCAAATAGATAAAAATAAATCTTGCATGATGCATGTGACCCTAGGTGAAAATTTTTGAATTCAATGGTATACTTGTGTTTTTCATGCTTCAACTCCTTCACTGAAGTAAATTAAACTAGTTCTAAAAATTTTAAATATTACGAAATGATTGTAAACAACTTAGAAAGTATCAAGGAAGTGATAAAAAGACTAGTAGAAGAATTATAACTTAAATAACATTACAAATGTGACTTTCATAAGAATATAAGTATAAGTATAAATTTTAGATTTATTTGTACATTATATAAATGATTATAGTAAACTTATAACAAAAAGATTCTAGAGAGCAATATAAATGATAAAAAAATATACTGTATGGCAAATTTCATATGAACCCAATAAAATTTTTTAGTATAGAAAATATGCTCCAATTATTTTTATTTGTATACATTATTTCTTGTTATATTATTGTACCACTAAGCAGCAATGCTCAGCGCGATGGATTTTTTTCCTCGCGCAGGTACTGAAGTTACTGAAGTTAAAGCCCAAGGAATACTACACAGAGATTTTAAAGTTCTGATCTGCAGAGTGTTCAAGGTTGTCACCTCCTCAGCAATGCATGTAGATAGGGCCCATATAGATCATATTATGTATTTTGTACATTATAATTAGTTATTATTTGTAATATAAACTATGAATTGTATGCTGAAATATAGATCATGGAACTATAACTAATTTGTAGATCATGTAAATTATGAATTTATGTAATCAGTCTGTAAATCATGTAAATTAATGAAACTTGAGAAATTATATATATATAAATTGTGCATGAATGAAAATGCATGGGAATGAGTATGAAATTGAGATATGTGAATGAGATGTGAATTATGAGATGGTTATGAGAATAATTGATGAGATTTTTATTTGAAAATTTTATTTTAAAATATTATTAAAATTTTCAAACAGGTGAACAGTAAAACACGTCAAACGATAATAAAATAGGAGAAACTCCGTTAGTTTCTCCATCAAAAAATAATCGATATTAAATATAACGAGAACAAAATTTTTAAAGAAATAAAGTAAGGTAAGTTAGGGTGCTCCGGCACCGAATGTAGCATGCCTTGCTCGGCTACACTGTAGTCGGGTGAGGGGTGTTACATCGACACTGTAGCAAATCTAATCAATCCTCTTTCGGTGCTCTACTGCTATCGCTGTTGCTGGTGGTGGTCTCCTATACGTACGCGATGGAAAACCAACATGTTAAGCATTTCTGCTTAGTGGTGTAATAATTTGAAATAAAAATAACTGAATAATTGAAATAATTATTCTAAGTATAACCTTATAAGAAATATGGAATTTTATGAATTTAAAATCTTTTACATGTTTATAGAACTTTGGAAGCAATTAAGTTAATCAGGATCTTTTTTGTTCACTTATTCCATGTTCAGTCTTATTATTCATACTTGTAATATCTTTATGTACTTATTTAAATTTAAGGCTTATTACTGTTATCTATGCCCAAGTAACCTATAACAAATTATAAAGACTAGATACAGGGCAGTATACTAATAAAACATCCATATGTCTAACATGTATACATCTGTCATGTCAGGCACAAGGCCAACGGGCAGGCATAAAGCTAGAAATCATAATAGGCACAATGGCTAACGGGCAAGCATAAAACCTGTAGAATAACTATATCAGACATATATTATCTATCAATGATTATTCCTGTAGGCAGTACTGCAATCTGTAGTCCCTAATTGGTATACCCACTAATCCATGCTATATAAATAAGTCTAGGTATACTTTGGGCAAAATAGTATTTTTAAGTACTTATAGTTTTATTATTTCATATTATGCACTAATTGTATTTTATAGCATTTTCATGTCACTTGTAATGAGAAACATAAGTCCCACATGCATATTCATGTTATTTTTATGTTTAGCAAATTATTTTAGTCCATTTCATATCATATGCCAAGTTATTTTATGAACCTTTCTCAAGATCTAGATTTGGTATCTTTAATTCACCTAGCATATTATTCAAGATGTGGCCACTGTTTGGCCATTCTTCCTTCATAGAAGTTGTTCCTCTATGTCTTGTCTTTGTGTTTCTTTTTGAATCATGTCATTTGGAGTTTTAGAACTCAAGTTATGGTCAAATAACCAAAATTGGTTCATTAACTTTTTATGGGTCCAAAATTAGGCAAATTATGAAGTCAATCTTTGTCTAATTAATTGGACATGTTACAGCCACTTTTAGGCCTATTGCTCTACATAGAAGTTCTTACCCTATGTCTTATGATCACCTAGATTTTTAATTACAATTTTTCAAATTTTTCAGAACTAATTATAATAAATTAACTAGCCTAGACTCAGGTACCCTGTGTTTACAGGATTCCAGGTTCAGGTTAGTGGATTTGACTCTCATTTTAGGGTTTTTACACTCAAAATTTAAGGAAAGTCTCCAAATAAAAGTTGGATTCCTATTTCTTAAGTTTCCAAAACAGTTTAGCACATCCCAATTTGAGTTTTCTAGTGGGAGATATGATCTAAAAACCGTTTTGGGGTCAGGTGGTGGTTGAGGCAAATTTCAAGATTTGGTGTATTGATTTTTTCTAACAATTTGACTTAGTTTCCTTGGGTTCGAGGTTCTAGTCAAAACACCAATAATGTATATCTATGTCCTATAACAATTTTGACACTGGTTTCATTGCATTTGCAACTTTTTAGACCAAGTTATAGTATTTTTGCCAAAACTGGTCGGGTAGGCCTAAGTTCAGAATTTTTTGGGCAGTTTGGTTCTAGACAGTTTTGTTGACCTAACTTGTACTAGCAAATTGATTTGGTTAGAGGCAGATCTGGGTTTTGTGTGCTTCATAAAAAAAGTGCTCCTATGTATAACCTTTCCAATGGTATAACAATCAAGTCATTCTGACCTTTCTAGAGTGAGTTATGACCATTTGAACATGTACTATTCATTTGGTCATTTTTCTAGGTTACCCAAATTCAAGCAGAATTTAGGTCAAGTTGGGGATAGTTTTTGGGCATAGTTTCCCCATGAAAAATGGGGCACTTTGACCCTAGTTTCATCTCCAATTAGCCTCATACCAATTGGAGTAACATAATTCAAGTTATGACTCAATATACACACTAGACTCATAAGTCCCATAACCTGCATGAAAATGTACACTCCCAATTTCAATTCCTCCAATCTCCCATACTTCAATTGACATTCATAGCACTTCTAATAAGCAACAATTAATCTCAACAATGCCAATTTCAAGCCATAACACAAAAGTCCCAAAATTAGGTCAAAACCCTAACTCAACATCACAATTTCATGCAACTTAATGCAACTCAACTTCTAATACATATAAGTGCATCAATCAACACCACTAAACCAAATTATATTAATTAAAAACATCAAAGTCCACTTTTCATTATGGCTGCCGAAATTCAACTTCCTCATAAACTTATCAATTTCTTTTGATTTCATGCAAATTTCTACTCATCTCAACATCAATTCAATGTTTGGTGAATGAAGAAGGATTACGCACAAACCTTAATGATAACTTCTTGAACTTGCTAAAAATCTCAATTTCTCTTCTCTCCTTGATAGCCACAATCTTCCTTGTGGTTTGGGGTAATTTTTTAATGAAGACACTTATGAAAATTATAATGAGAAAGGGGGAAAAATTGAGCTCAAGCAAGCAAAAATGGAGGAGAGGGAAAGCTCAAGTGGTTCGGCCATGGGAGTGAAGAGGAAGAAGAATACTTCTTTAGGTAATTTTGTCTCTTTTTACATCTCTTCTTATCCCTTTATAATTGTTTCTTCAAATTTTATTGGTTAAAAATTTTAAATGATGTCATTATGACATCATGCTTAGGTAATAATTTTCTTTCTTTTCTTTTCTTCTACTCCCATTTCTATTGCATAAATTCATAATTTAATTTATTTTATGTGTTTAACTCTCTCATTTTAATTAACATTTAGGTCAAAATTCATCATTAAGGGTGAAATGACCAAAATACCCTCCGTTATGCCTATCGGGTTAAAATTTCTTTTACCGATTAGCTAATTTTCTTGAATTTTCATTGATATTTTTAATGTCATTTAAACCTCATAAAACCTTCAATTTAATCTAAAATATTTATTTCACAAGGTTCCTCGCGGGTTTGGGGTCAGCAACAACCTTCGCAGTCCCTTCCCGGTACTGTCACCCATCGCCGTGATCCCAGTGTTAGTAGTATGCCCTAGAGCATATCATTTAGCATGTATCTTGTACATATTTTTATTAATAAAAGGTTTTTCTACTTTTCTGTTTACATAATATATTTATGTGTAATAGAAAGGTCCATTGATATTTTGTTAGAAATATTATTCTTAAGTTGTTAAGAATATGAGTGACATTATTTCTAGCACAAAGTATCATAAATAGGTTCACAATTAATGATACTTCATAATAAGGATATGACTTATCCAGAAAGATTGTATTCATGTTTGTTCCCAAGTTATTTATATGAGATACAAATAAGATGGAATGGTGAGTCTTATGCAATATGACAAATATGATAGGTACTTATAAATGATAAGTAGGCCGAACCAGTGACACTTTTGACAAACACATGGAGTTTACTCTTGCCAATGTTTTGTCATAAATCATATCAGTGCATATAATCTTTAGACCTGAGATAGCACAGTTATCTTGTATATAGGTAGTTTGAGTTTGATACTACTTTCATACTTGTACTGTGTATGGGTATATGGGCATGTGTTGGCTCCTACTAGTTATATATGGAGGTAGGTGTTGATCAAGATGGAATCTGTTCCTTTAAGTAAATAGAGATAAAATCCTATGTTCATTTAATTGTTCTTGATGTTTCAAGTTCCTGGCTAGGACAGATAGATTTATTCAGAAAAGAGTTTCTGATGAGAAAATCTTTTTAATCAAGATCTGGAATTAAAAGAGAACATAATATTCATAGCAAAAGGAGTTTGACATAAACCATGACTCCAGCTTGATTTGGGTGGACTCCAGCTTGACATAAACCATGACTCCAGTAATAAGGTTCATTTATTACTAATTGGGTGGCCATGGCATGCTATGCTAGATGTTAACCATGGTCTATGAGGTGCATAAAATGATTTAGAGAAATCATTTATGGTAAGAAAGAGTTCTGATGGTATTAAGAGTTGATATCATATCTCATTGCCAATTAGTGATGAGCTTAGTAAGTCACACACATACACAAGTTATCACCTAATTAAATATGATTTAATTAATTATTAAAGAGTTTAATTGATTAATTAAATAGGTTTGATTTGCAATTAGACTGCAATGTCCCTAGCATGACTTAAAACCAAATCTAGATTATTGGATGTATAGTATAAGTTAAATTTATATTTAAAGTGTTCAAATATGAATTTAATTAATGAGAAATTAATTAATAGAGATTAATTAATTAATTTATATTTGATATAAATTAACTAGAAGAAGAGAAATAATTATTTTGGGTTAAGAACTCAAAATTAAGACACAGGAGCATTTTGGTCATTTCGCAGTGTGACACGTGGCACCATGAGATGGTGACACAATGCATTACACATAAGCTTGCCAAATGTCTTTTAATCATGTAAGATGATTAAAATCAAGATTAAATATAGGTTTGACACTTGGCACAATGTGATTGGGTCACTTAAACCTGGAGCTAATCAAAGGATGACATGTGGCAAGGGTTTAATGTGTTAACCTAGCTATATAAGTGTTGTTGTGAGAAAAATAAAACACAACCAGCAGCCACTCCTCCTTTGTCGCGCCATTTTGAGTCTCTCCATCTCTTCTTCTTCACCTCTCATCAATTCAAAGAGATTAGCCATCAATCTCTTGAATTAAAAATACTAGAAATCATTTCTAGTGTCCTGTTTACATCTTTAATCTCTTAAAAGGCAGAACTTGATTTTCTAAATCATATAAAAAGTTTTAGAAGCTGTTCAAGGGCTGCCATAAGTGTTTTTAGTGTGGACAAGCTAGAGGGACAATATCTGGTGTCCTGAAGATGCATCTCAAAGGTGCAAATACACTACAGTGCATCAAAAGGTTAGTGTGTTTGTTCTTGATTTAATCTAGGGTCCTAAAATTAATCTGATTAATTTTAAAATCTTAAATAAAAAATACAGATCCAAAAACATATTAAAATAGTTTTAATATATTGTTTATCATTGAAATCAAATAGATAAAAATAAATCTTGCATGATGCATCTTGCATGATTTATTTTTATCTATTTGATTTCAATGATAAACAACATATTAAAATAGTTTTAATATGTTGTTTATCATTGAAATCAAATAGATAAAAATAAATCTTGCATGATGCATGTGACCCTAGGTGAGAATTTTTGAATTCAATGGTATAAACTTGTGTTTTTCACGCTTTCGTTCCTATAATTAGTATCAGAGCCACTATATTTGGCATTTAGATTGTTGTTTATATGATTTAATTGTGTGTTTTGATCATGAGATGATTTATCCATTGCTGGTTATAATGGAGGTGTAGCGGCATGCTTGAAAAACACCATCAATTGTAACACCCCTCACCCGATTACAGTGTAGCCGAGCAAAGTGTGCTACATTCGGTGCCGGAGTACCCTATCTTATCTTACTTTATTCCTTTCATATTTTGATCTCGTTATATTTTAATATTAATTATTTTTCGATGGAGAAACCAACGGAGTTTCCCCTATTTTATTATCGTTTGGCATATTTCAATATTCACCTATTTGAAATTCAATAATATTTTCAAAATAAAATCTCATCCATGCTAATCATAATTATCTCATCAATCATTCTCATAATTTTCTTATACTTCAAATCTCATCCATGCATTTCCATTCATACTCAATTCATATGTAAACATTCTCGAATTATATAAGCAAAATTTTCAAATTTCCTTAATTTACATAATTTACAAAATAATTATAAAATTTCATAATTTACATCATCATAATACAATATCTAGCATTTTATACAAAATACAAAATATGATCTATATGGGCCCTATCTACATGCATTGCTGAGGAGGTGACAACCTTGAATACTTCAGATACTTCTGCAGATCAAAACTCTCAAAATTCCCAGTCAAACTCCATTGGGTTCTAGCTTCAGTACCTGCGCGAAGGAAACAATTCCATCGCGCTAAGCATTGCTGCTTAGTGGTGCATTAATATAACAAGGATAGAAAATATACAAATAAAGAAAGAACGAAGCATAATTTGAATATTTAAGAATCAATTTAATTTAATACAATGTGTCTAATATTAATTTTCTTTTGTTCTCATTTGTTTCGCTTTGGAAGCGTTTAATTCCGAAATTCACAGTGATAACGTAAATATACAGAATTAATAAAAATACTCAATTTATATTCATATGGCAATAGAAGGTACATTTAAAATATTTAGTTAAGTTATACCTATTTTTGCAACTCTTTTATCATTTTACTTAACAAATTTTTTTTTTTGTTACGTGGTTTGGATCATTTCATAATTGTAACTAATTCTTTTGAAGTCTTATTAACTCATTTATTTGATTTCTAATATTTTTAATTACTAATAGTCTTAATTTATTTCAATAAATTACACTGCCCAAGTATCCTACGACAGGCTGACTAAACTGGATAACGGGTCGTTGGCACTGGACACCGCGGTGCCTCGGGCCGTCATATCATGGGACGCAGAACGTCAACCACGTATGCAATCAGTATGGCTAAAAAGCCATGATAATACATAATCGGGCTTAAAAGCCATGAATGATGGCATAAAGCCATGAATGCGGGCATAAAGCCATGAATACGGGCACAAAGCCATGAATACAGGCATAAAGCCTTTCGCAGTACTGCTAAAACAATGCCCTATTGGCATGCCAATCTATCCAATCTGACACACGTGTCTAGGCAATACAAGGGCACATAATATCATTGAATATTAATATATTGTGTTTTATGAATTCGTTATTTCATGATAAATTTCAATTATAATTCATACATTCATTTGATCATTTATATGATTACAATTCACATCAATTATCTTTTTATACCATTGTACTCAAAATACTTCTCCTTTCTATAATAATGAGAACTAATGTCTCATTCATACATTAATATAGTTCATTTATTCATTCATTATGTTATTCATATTGATCACAATTCTAAACAATGGTTCACATGTACCATTGTATTCAAAACATTTTTCCTTTCTCATTTATACATTCAAGAATCTACTTATGTAATACAAATTTTATATTCCAAGTTGAGTTACTAATATTTTATGAATTCCATTTGTGATGGGCATATAAGCCCTAACTATCCATTCACATCAATTAGGTGAATTATTTTTCATGTTTCAAGTAATCCATGAATATTTCATAGATTTCAAATTTATGGCCTTAATTTCTTTTTAACAATTTTAACTAGGATGCATAGTCCACATTTGTCATACAATTCTAAGCATTTAAGCTTAGAGTTGGTTCTAGTTCTTCATCTTAATTTACTAATCATTTTGATTACTATTTACCTTACTAGTCAACCAAAATGTTGACTTTTTCTTACTTAATGGATATATTAATTCTAATTACACCAAGATCCCATATTTTGAGTTTTACATTTACTAATATTAATTGCCAATTGCAATTTAAAGTCCCCTAGATGCATTTCTAATTTTAAATTTTGAATTTCAAGTTTTGGTGTCACTATTCACCTCATTGGTCAACAAAAATGTTGACTTTTGGATAGAAAATATGTACATTGGTTTTGGCACTCCCAACATACCACATTTGGCATTCAAAACTTGTTGGCATTAAGCATTTATACCATTTCAAAGTTTAAACCAAGGGAAGCAGAATTTTCAGTTTTTGTAGCTCAATTTTACTGTTCTATTGGGCACTGTTGCAGTGGGAATTTGAAGAAATGGTAAACATGAAAGTTGTTTCTTATTTTGTCTAGTTGAATTTCCTTTTTTGAATCACTCCATTTGGAGTTTTGTAGCTCTAGATATGGTCCAAAAACCACAGCTGGCCGGATTGGAAAAACTGCAGAATTACCAAAATCTACAGTAACATGAACAGTGACTGTGACTGCCATTTGGGTTAGGTTCTGGTCATAATTTGGGGTAGGTTTCTTCATGAAAGTTGTTTGTCTATGTCTCATCTTGTTGCTGTAAATATTTCAGGTCAATTGACCATTTCTACTGTGAGTTATGGCCAAATGAACAGTTACTATTCATTTGGTCATTCTGCAGAATTGGCTTGCAGGGTACCCGGATTGGGGCTAACTTTTGGTCCACTTGCTTTGGTCTTTTGGGCATGGTTTCTTCAGCAAAAATGTGCCATTATAAGTCTAGTTTCATGTCCAATTGGCCAAACACCAATTGAACCTACACAGCCAAAGATATGGCAGTCCAAACAGGCTGGACTCACAGCCTCCCTGCTGCTGTCATTAGACAGCCCACCAATTCAGTTTGCATCACTCTAAATCTCTTCAAATTATGGTGAACTTACCTCAAATGGTCACTAATTGACCATTATAATGTTCTTTAACAATTTCATAAGCCAAGTCTAACTTTCACTCCTCAAAACCCTAATTCCCATTATAAATGTTCACAACATACCTTAATTAATCACTTTCATTCCTTACATATATATATATATACTTTAAACATACTCTCTAGTTCACTCTAAGTCCATGAAAACAATCACTCCTATTCCTTCCTTAGGTTAGCCGAAATTTATGGTATACATACACAAAGATTCCATTCATTTAATTCACAAAACCTTACTCACTTTAATTCTTTAACATGGAATAAGAGGGATATAGGTATAAATAGGCACTAACCTTTTTGAAACCAACCTTGAGCTTGTTATTCTTCAAGATTTCTCCTAGAATCATAATAATCATAATCAATTATAACTTCACTTTCCTAAATTAAATATCCAATAAAAATTCAACAGCATTTCCCCTTAAATTGGACTAAACTCCTATCATAAATCTTAAATCCACAACCACCCATTAATACCCAATCTGACAGCTTGTGCATTCAAATTTATATATAATGATCTAACCGTTAGATAAATCCCAAATTTTAACCATATATTCAAGACATCCATATACAATATCAGTAAAAATTTTAGCATCAAATAATCTCTATATCATGAGATATCAAAACATTCATTCAACCCTTCAAAATCTGAATTTTTGCAGAAATCAGTCTTACTCTGACAGCTCATGCAAAACAATTTATATCTCATAAACCACAAGTCTAAAATTCACCAAATTTTAACCCAGCAGCCTCAACATCCCAAATATCATTTGCACCAAATTTCATAATTTTATAAGCATCCTAACTATTTATTTTTCTCAAATTTCAGTAGCCAAAATTCAGAATTCAACCTACAGACAGCCTGTGTTCAACAATATATTTCTCCAAATCCAACCGTTGAACAATCACCAAATTTTAACCATAACTTCCACACATACATACCTCAAACATATCCAAAAATCAGCCGTAGATGTTGAGCCAAACTCACCTGGACGAAAGAGAAACTTGCTGCCCTGCTGAACCCCTTTTTCTGCTACTGTTCATCTCCTTCTCCTTCTTCCTTTCTTTCTTTCTTTTCCTTTTCTCTCTCTTTCTCTCTTGATTCAGACCGTATGAAGAAGGGAAACTGCTGGTTTCTTTTGTTTTTATCTCATTTTTGCTTCATTTTTATCCCTTTTATTTATTTTGTCAAGTGGTGATTGGGTGGGAGTGCTTAGTGACATAAGCATGAGGTCAAAATTGCAATTTTAATTCATTTTCTTTTCTTTTCTTTGCTACTCATTTTCAATTCAATTTTTAGCAATATTTATTCACATTTTATGTCATAATAATTATTTACTCAACTGGACAAGTCGGCCAAAAATCACCTTTGAAGGCGAAATGACCAAAATGCCCTCCGTTTGGCTTAACGGGTCAAAATTGTCTGTACCAATTGAAAAATTTTTCTAAATATTTTCTTGGCATTCTAATGCCATAGGAACCTCAATGACCCTTCTCTGAAGTCCCAAAAATTATTTTATGAATTTTTCCCCGGGTCTAGGGCTCCTCGTTGCGAGAACCGCAACTTCCCTCCGGTTACCCATCACTTGGGCACCGGCTTATTTGACTTGGTTGTACTTTATTTCTAAAATTTTTACTAAATTTTTCTTATTAATATTTGAGTTAATTATGGTTCCTGACTTTAGTTTAAATATTTTTCCGGACGTTCTAGCTGTCCGGACCGACACCGGTCACCGGAACAGTAGAATGTACGGAATTGCTACCGGGAGGATGTTACATCAATAGTGCGCATGGTTTGGCTTCATGGGTGGTTCAAGGTTTGGCTTTTAATTCTGCAATTGTTGTATGATCTAAGGCCTATTCTTTGACTAATTAAAGTGTTTAATTAGTAGTTTTAATCACACAATTAAATTTTGATTCAAATCAGAATTTTAAAAATTGTTTGAATGTGATTCAAATCTTAATTTTAAAAGTTGTTTGAATGTGATTTAAATCTGAATTTTTAAAGTTGTTTGAATCATATTTAAATCTGATTTTTTAAAGTTGTTAGAATAATATTCAGATCTGAATTTTTAAAAATTATTTGAATATGATTCAAATATGATTTTTTAAAAATTGTTTAAATGTGATTCAAATCTGAATTTTTAAGGTTGTTTGAATGTGATTCAAATTTGAATTTTTAAATTTGTTTGAATGAGATTCAAATCTGAATTTTTAAATTTATTTGAATCATATTCAAATCTGGATTTTTAAATTGAATATGAGATATTCAATTTAATTTAAGTATGTATATTTTATTTAATTGTTAAATAGAGATATGCATGATGGATGATCATGGACTATAAAAGACCAATGTGATTGGATTTATTTCTTTTTTGTTTCTTTGGGATTGTAAATTAATTAATTTATTTTAATTTATTTTGGGCATGTATTATTAAGTTTGTAATAATTTTTGGGTTGTAATTTCATTTATTTAATTTCTTGTAAATTCGCCTTGGTATGCCAAGGATTACTATGTAATATTGGATTGCAAGAAGTTCAAGGAGGTCAAGAGCATTGGTGGGACCAGTGGGAGGAATTCAAGATCAAGTGTTGATTATGTACTCCTTCAGCAACTCTTGTAAAATGAATGAATGAAATGCACCTAAGAATGCCCTGATTCAATTCTTGGTGGCTCATAATTGAATCCCTTAGAAAGTCCATGATCATACCATATTTACTGCTTATCCATGAATGCATGAGATGTATGGGAATATATGCAATTATATGGTATATGCATGCTAACTGGATAATGTGCAAAGTGAGACCTTAATAGTAATTAGGATGACTATAAAATCTTCCAAACAAATGATTAAGTTGGAAATGCTATAATTATAGTAATTATAACATGGGCCCTCCATTGAGGTAATTATTTTAAGAAATTTTAAATAGTTGCATAAGATGCAATTAATTTAAAAGATTTTCTTAAGAATACTTGTTAAGCATGAGATGTTGTAAATATGTAAATGGTTTGGTGGCCAATATTGGATGTACCTGAGGACATTAAAATTATTTGCATAATTACTGGCTCAATGGGATCAACTTAACTAATGCAAGATAAGTTAATAATGGATGTACCTGAGATTTTGAGCATTAGGGGCTAGGTAAAGGATTGAACCTCACATGAGATGTGATGGGCAAGGAGTTGCTCACTTATAGTTTATTGTAATTCCAATAATGTATGTACCTGAGGATGATCAATAGAATTATAAGAATTCAATCACCCACTAAAAATCCATCCAACTAGAATTTCCATTTTCTACTTTGGAAGTGTAGGATTTGCTAAGTTAGTAGGATTACCAATTTGATTAAAAGACCATAATCATTTTGGTTAATTACATGATACATTTACTAATTAATCTGGTTATTTTCTGCAGTTAATTTTCTGATAAAAATGAGCATAGAACAACCACCACCATCCAATATCCGTGCAAGCATACTTAATCGCAATAGGTTGACAGGACCTAATCTCTCTGATTGGCTAAGAAATTTGAAACTTGTTCTGAACCTTGAACATATAGGATATGTTCTAAACTCAAATGTTCCTGGTCCCTTACCTCCAGAGGCCACTCAAGAGGAACATGAAACTTTGGACAAGTGGAAGGAGCATGATATGAGAGCTAAGTGTTACATGCTTGCTTCCATGAGTAATGAGTTACAGAAGCAGCATGAGAATATGCAGAGTGCGAGTGAGATCCTCCTTCACCTACAAGAGTTATATGGTGAGCACAGTAGGAATGCTAGGTATGAGATATCTAGGCAGCTATTCCGCATGAGGATGTCTGAGGGACAGAATGTTGGGGATCATGTCCACAAGATGATTCGGTTGATTGAGCAGTTGGAACATCTTGACTTCAACATGGATTTCCAACTACAGACGGATTTGATCCTTCAATCCCTTCCTGAGTCTTTTGGGAATTTTGTGACAAATTTCCATATGACTCAATAGGAATGCACCTTAGTTGATTTACTCAACATGCTAGTTATTGCCCAAAAGAATATGCCGGGCAATAAAGGAAAAGAGGTAGCTTTGATTGCATCTTCTTCTATTGGAAAGTCCAACAAGAAGAAGGGCAATGAGAAAAAGAAACCTCAGATTCCTGGTCCTTCTAAGAAAATAGCTAAAAAGAAAGGGAAGACTAAAGCTGAAGGAGGCAAAGGAAAGTGTTTCCACTGCCAGAAAAATGGGCACTGGAAAAGGAACTCCCCAAAGTATCTTGCTTCTCTGATGGATAAGAAGGATACACCTTCGGAAGGTATGTCCATATCTTGTTATTTAGATTCTAATGATACTCATAGTTCATCTACAGCTTGGGTTTTAAATACCGGTGCCAGTTCTCACATTTCTAATGATATGCGGGAACTAGCAAGTAGCAGCATCTTGTGTTCTCAAGATGTTAGAGTCCAGATTGGCAATGGCTCAACTGTTAAAGCTTTAGCCATAGGATCTAAATCTTTTTACATGTTTGGACATGTTTTGTGTTTGAATAATATTTTATATATACCTGATGCTTTTAAGAACATCATTTCTATATCTAGTTTGACTAGAAATGGCTATGAATTTCAGTTCACAGATGATGTTTGCAATATTTATTTTGGAAATAAATATGTTGGTTCAGGTTATATGAATGATGGTCTTTATTATTTGGATAATAATGAAAAACACAAATTGAATGCAAGTGATCTAAAAGAATGCAATGCCATGGTGAAATCCAACTCAAGTTCAAAATATATTTGGAACTTAAGGTTATGTCATGTTGCAGAAGATAGGATTGCAAAATTAGAGAAAATGGGGATTTTATCCTCATTGGGCTCTGAGCCTACTCCTACTTGTGAATCTTGCCTTCAGGGCAAAATGACTAGATCACCCTTTGTTGGACAAGGGCTAAAAGCTGAAAATATTTTAGAGCTAATACATAATGATGTATGTGGTCCATTTAAGGAAATGGCTAGAGGCGGTTTTCATTATTTTATTACCTTTACTGATGATAAATTAAGGTTTGGGTATTTGTATTTGATGAAATACAAACATGAATCCTTTGAAAAGTTCAAAGAATTAAATCTGAAGGAGAAAATCAAACAGGAAAGAGTATTAAAGCTCTTCGATCAGATCGTGGAGGTGAATATTTGAGTACTGAATTTGATGAATATTTGAGAGAGCACGGCATTGTTTCCCAGCTGACTCTTCCAGGAACGCCACAGCTGAATGGTGTATCTGAAAGGAGAAATCGTACCCTATTGGATATGGTACGTAGTATGATGAGCTATACTGATATGCCAATCTCCTTTTGGGGATTTGCATTAGAATCAGCTTTGTATATTCGGAATAGGATTCCATCAAAATCAGTTTCTTCCACACCTTATGAGATATGGCATAGAAGAAAATCAAGTCTTAAACATGTTAAGATTTGGGGTTGTCTAGCTTATATCAAAAAGCTGAACACTGATAAATTGGAAACCAGATCAGAAAGAGATCGATTTGTTGGATATCCAAAAGATAGTTTTGGATATTATTTTTATTTGCTTACTTCACAAAAGGTTGTGATAAGTAGAGATGCCACATTTCTTGAACAACAATTTATTCAGAAAGAGGCAAAGGAAGGCAAATAGAGTTGGAATTAGAGAATTCTGACCAATCAATAGATCAGATGGATATAGATCCATCTATCAACCTATACCCGTTGATGAAACATCTACAGCTGTTCCTCGTAGATCAACCAGAGTATCTCACCCACCAGTGAGATATGGTTTCCTTCATGAAGATGAACAAGAGTTGTCTACTCATAAAGAAGTAGATCATGGAAATGATCCACTCACCTATGAAGAAGCTATATCAGATATAGACTCTTCAAAATGGATTGATGCTATGAAATCCGAGATTGATTCCATGTATAAGAATCAAGTTTGGGATCTTGTTGACCCACCTGAAGGTATTGTACCTATAGGGAACAAATGGGTTTTTAAGAAAAAAATTGGTTCTGATGGAAAGGTAGAGACCTATAAGGCAAGGCTAGTAGCGAAAAGGTTTCGCCAAAGGCAAGGAATCGACTATGAGGAGACTTTCTCACCTATTGCCATGCTTAAATCAATTAGGATTCTATTAGTAATAGCTGCATACTATGATTATGAGATTTGGCAGATGGATGTCAAAACAGCTTTTCTCAATGGATACATTGAAGAAAACATTTTTATGGAACAACCTAGGGGTTTCGAATCCCAAGATGGTTCCAAGGTATGCAAGCTAAAGCGATCCATTTATGAGTTGAAGCAAGCTTCGAGGAGTTGGAACATCCATTTTGATGAAGCCATTAAATCCTTTGGTTTTATTAAAAATGAGGATGAGCCATGTGTATATAAGAAGGTTGGTAACAGTGCTATCACTTTCCTTATCTTATACGTGGATGACATACTATTGATGTGTAATGACACAAGTATGTTAACAACTGTAAAGATATGGTTGTCAAATACATTCTCCATGAAAAACTTAGGGGAAGTAACCTATATTCTTGGGATTCGCATCTATAGAGATAGAGCGAAAAGAATAATTAGTTTATCCCAAAGTCTATACTTGGAAAAGGTGTTAAAGAGGTTTAACATGCTTGATTCCAAGAGAGGATTGTTACCAGTGAGACACGGTATCCATCTTTCTAAAGAGATGTCTCTAAAGACACCTGAAGAAAGAGATAAGATGGTCAGGATTCCATATGCTTTGGCTATTGGAAGTTTAATGTATGCAATGTTGTGTACTAGGCCGGATATCGCATATCTCGTTAGTTTGACTAGCGGTATCAATCCAATCCAGTTTGGAATCTTTGGATAGTCACAAGAATATCCTTAAGTACTTGAGAAGAACTAAGGATTTATTCTTGATATATGGAGGTGGAGACTTGCAATTGGATGGTTATACTGATTCTGATTTCTAATCAGATATCGATGATAGAAAGTCTACATCTGGATATGTGTTCATTTGTAATGGAGGTGCAGTAAGTTGGAAGAGTTCCAAATAGAGCACGACTGCAGATTCCATTACAGAGGCTGAGTATATTGCTGCATCAGATGCTACAAAGGAAGATGTTTAGATAAAGAAGTTCGTGACAGAACTTACAGTAGTTCCTTCCATTGAGTCAGCAGTTCCACTACACTGTGACAACAATGGAGCAGTCATATAGGCTAAGAAACCAAGGTCTCACCAAAAATCCAAACACATAAAAAGGCGCTACCACATTATCAGAGAAATAGTTGGGCAAAGTGATGTAGCCATGCAGAAAATAACATCAGCTGAAAATCCAGCTGATCCATTCACTAGGCCTATGTCACAGACTCAGCTAGATCGACATCTTGAGAAGATAGGTTTAAGATATTGTAATGAATGGTTCTAGTGCTAGTGGGAGATTGTTAGTAGTATGCCCTAGAGCATATCATTTAGTATGTATCTTGTACATATTTTTATTAATAAAAGGCTTTTCTACTTTTCTGTTTACATAATATATTTATGTGTAATAGAAAATGTCCATTGATATTTTGTTAGAAATATTATTCTTAAGTTGTTAAGAATATGAGTGACATTATTTCAAGCACAAAGTATCATAAATAGGTTCACAATCGAGGATACTTCATAATAAGGACATGACTTATCCAGAAAGATTGTATTCATGTTTGTTCCCAAGTTATTTATATGAGAAATAAATAAGATGGAATGGTGAGCCTCATGCCATATAACAAACATGATAGGTACTCATAAATGATAAGTAGGCCAAACCAGTGACACTTATGACAAACACATGGAGTTTACTCTTGTCAATGTTTTATCATAAATCATATCAGTGCATACAATCTTTAGACCTGAGATAGCACAGTTATCTTGTATATAGGTAGTTTGAGTTTGATATTGCTTTCATACTTGTACTGTGTATGGGTATATGGGCATGTGTTGGCTCCTACTAGTTATATATGGAGGTAGGTGTTGATCAAGATGGAATATGTTCCTCTAAGTAAATAGAGATAAAATCCTATGTTCATTTAATTGTTCTTGATGTTTCAAGTTCCTAGCCAGGACAGATAGATTTATTCAGAAAAGAGTTTCTGATGAAAAAATCTTTTTAATCAAGAACTAGAATTAAAAGAGAACATAATGTTCATAGCAAAAGGAGATTGACATAAACCATGACTCCAGCTTGAGTTGGGATTTTGTAACAGAGAGATTCCAGTGTATGCTAATATATAATTATAGGTTCATTGAAGGTAAACCTTATTACTAATTCGGTGGCCATGGCATGATATGCTAGGTGTTAACCATAGTCTATGAGGTGCTTAAAATGATTTAGAAAAATCATTTATGGTAAGAAAGAGTCCTGATTTATGGTAAGAAAGAGTTCTAATGGTATTAAGAGCTGATATCATATCTCATTGCCAATTAGTGATGAGCCTAGTAAGTCACACACATTCACAAGTTATCACCTAATTAAATATGATTTAATTAATTAATTAAAGAGTTTAATTGATTAATTAAATAGGTTTGGTTTGCAATTAGATTGCAAAGTCCCTAGTATTACTTGAAACCAAATCTAGATTATTGGATGTATAGTATAAGTTAAATTTATATTTAAAGTGTTTAAATATGAATTTAATTATAGAGAAATTAATTAATAGAGATTAATTAATTAATTTATATTTGATATAAATTAATTATAAGAAGAGAAATAATTATTTTGGGTTAAGAACTCAAAATTAAGACACAGGGGTATTTTGGTCATTTTACAGTGTGACACATGAGATGGTGACACATTGCATTACACATAAGCTTGCCAAATGTATTTTAATCATGTAAGATGATTAAAATTAAGATTAAATATAGGTTTGACACTTGGCACAATGTAATTGGGTCACTTAAACCTAGAGCTAATCAAAGGATGACATGTGGCAAGGGTTTAATGTGTTAACCTAGCTATATAAGTGTTGTTATGAGAAAAATAAAACACAACCAGCAGCCACTCCTCCTTTGTCATGCCATTTTGAGGCTCTCCATCTCTTCTTCTTCATCTCTCATCAATTCAAAGAGATTAGCCATCAATCTCTTGAATTAAAAATACTAGAAATCGTTTCTAGTGTCCTGTTTACATCTTTAATCTCTTAAAAGGCAGAACTTGATTTTTTAAATAATAAAAAAAGCTTTAGAAGCTGTTCAAGGGCTGCCATAGGTGTTCTTGGTGTGGACAAGCTAGAGGGACAACATCTGGTGTCCTGAAGACGCATCTCAAAGGCACAAATACACTGCAGTGCATCAAGAGGTTAGTGTGTTTGTTCTTGATTTAATCTAGGGTTCTAAAATTAATCTGATTAATTTTAAAATCTTAAATGGCAAATACAGATCCAAAAGTATATTAAAAGAGTTTTAATATGTTGTTTATCATTGAAATTAAACAGATAAAAATAAATCTTGCATGATGCATGTGACCCTAGGTGAGAATTTTTGAATTCAATGGTAAAAACTTGTGTTTTTTACGCTTCCGTTCCTACACCCGGCTCGTTTAACCTATTGGCATTTCGTTTCTTTTATTTTCCCTTAATTTTTCTTAATCTTTATTCAATCAATTTATGACTCCTCACTCTAGTTTGAGTGTAGTTCTAGACATCCTGACTGTACGAATAGACATTAGTCATCGAAATAGTAGAACGTACAGACTACCTAAAGTGAGGGCGTTACAAAGCCAACCCGGATCTAATGCTTCTAGAACTCTGAAATTAGAGTTTTTACACCAGCTATAAATATAACAAGTTAAGAATTGAAAAAAAAAATTAACATTCAAGGATGCATATCAACTTCAAGGGATGCAAGGGAGAAACAAGATTTGCAAGATTGCTAGAAGGGATTTTCAACTGAAGTTCCAAAAATCTAGGGCTGCAACTCTATTTGTTGGTTCTTTCACTCTATTTTCTTCTCATGTCTTCTCTTTATCTTTTTATAAACTTGATTGTAAAACTCACCATATGTGAGTAGGCTCTTTATTCTAAGCTTAAGGTGTAGCACTCTTAATTTAATTATGGATCTGATTTGATTTATTTTATATATTGGGGGTTTTGTTCTTTGATTCAATCTATTGTGTTCTTAATGCATGCTATGTGTTGGTACCCACCTAGATATGATCTAAGATACTAATTGAAGAACTGAAAAGTGAAGATTAGTATTAAAAAAATCAAGATTTTGAACCTAGAAAATTTGACCTAGAGATAGGCTGATGACCTTTGTGGAGTTCCTAAATTAATCAAAGATCTTAAAGCATTTTAATTAATTTATTCATCACGAAAGTAGAGTTTAGGTTAATTAAAATACACCTTAAGTGCTTTGAGAGAGGACTTAAGATAACTTAGGATTAATTTCCATTAAAGTAATAATCTCCCATTTATTGAATGAATTAGATTGATTCTATAATGTGAACCACGAGCTCTAGAATGCCTTTATCCATTAATATTCAAGTTTAGTTAATTGTTTTAGATTTTATTTCTTTTAATTTAGATTTAATTACTATTTCTATACAATTAGATCGTCTAGATAATTAAAATCACTATAGTTCGGTACTCAATATGGTCCTCGTAGGAACGATACTCTACTCATCACTTTATTACTTGTTAGCGATCCATGCACTTACGGTGGTTGTAAAACCAGCAAACAATAAAGTGCTTGGATATTGAGTGCAAGTTCAGGTAAAAATCTGGAAAACCTAAAAATCTCAGGATAAGACACCCAAGAATAGTACCTTGTATTTTAGCTATAACTAATGATCTAGACCTCCAAATTGAGTGATTCAAAATGATAATTAAAACTGAGACATAGAGAAAAAACTTTCATGAAGACCAATTTAATAAATTATGACTGGAACTAGACTGAAAGTGAGTTCTAAAGACATGTTCAAATTCTGTCCTGTAATCTAAAATAGTTAGAATGTGTAGTTATTTTAGGAATTCACTAGGAATTTATTTGATTAGTTATTGGTGGAAGTTAGAATAAGTATTGAAGCTTTTGAGATTGTGTGTTTCAGTGGAGGAGAGAAGTTTGAAGTAAAGGGAGAAATAGGTCAAAGAAAAGAGACTAAGATAAGGTTTGTGCACAACTCTAATTTTCTTGTGTTTTTAATTTGCAAATGAAAAGAATAAATTTTCTTCAATCTTAAATATGAATTTCCTTTGTCTTTGAGAATTATTTATATTGTTTTGAGAAATTTTTAATGTTGAAAGGAATTTATTATTATGCTGAAAATGCGGACGTTTGGCCATTTATTATATTGTAGCATGGGGTGGCCGGATGTATGTGATTTAGAAGTGTTTGTGAAATTTATGTGTTGCCAACCATATATGATGTTTTGTGATGATTTGAAATGTTTGTTTATTTGAGTGGAAATTGTTTTAAAATTGTTTTAAAACCATAGTTGGCATGACAGACTTTGATTGCTTCCCTCACTTTATGAGGTTGAGATTGGATATGTTCCTCCTCCACTTGTGGGGTTGAGATTAGTTATATTATCCTCCCTCTCTAGCTTACCAGTTAAGGTTGAGATCAGATGGGTGCACTCATATTTGCTAGCTAGCTTTGCTTCCCTCACTAGTTTCAGTTAGATGGCGTTGAGATAGCTTTGTCATGGTGTATAATACGACATTGATCGGAAATTTTGTGTTAGTGCTTAAACTGTGAGATGTTGGCAACACTAGTTATTTTTAAATGTTATAATAAATGTATTGTTGAAAATAAATGATTTGTTGATGATTGTGAATATTATTATTTCCATGTTTCATAGAAAATTTGAACATATTAAATACTTTGTTATGGTTTAACATCTTATGTTTTATGCTAGTTTTATAATTTGATGGTTATGCATCACTGAGTCCTTGTACTCAACAATAGTTATTTTCATCACACCTTGCCCTTCTGTAAGATATGACATGATGTAACACCCCTATGTTTATTAGTTTCGTACATTCCACTGTTACGATGACCAGTGTCTGCTCGGACAGCTGGGATGTAACACCCTCACAGTAGCAACTCCGTACATTCTACTGTTCCGGTGACCGGTATCGATCCGGACAGCTAGAACATTTGGAAAAATATTTAAACTAAAGTGAGGGATCATAATTAACTCAACTATTAATAAAAAAAATTTAGAAAAAATTTTAGAAATAAAATACAACCAAGTTAAATGAGCCGGTGCCCTAGTGATGGGTAACCCAGGGGAAGTTGTGGTTCTCACAACTAGGAGTCCTAGACCCAGGGGAAAATTCATAAAATAATTTTTGGGACACCAGAGAAGGGTCATTGAGGTTTCTAAGGCATTAGAATACCAAGAAAATATTTAGAACATTTTTTTCAATCGGTATAGATAATTTTAGTCTATTAAGCCAAACAGAGGGCATTTTGGTCATTTCATCTTCAGAGATGATTTTTGGCCGACTTGTCCAGTTAAGTAAATAATTATTATGACATAAAATGTAAATAAATATTACTAAAAATTTAATTGAAAATGAGTAGAGAAGAAAATAAGAGAATGATATAAAAAGCTAATTATGACATCACCATGATGTCATTAAACATTTACCACCAATTACAATTAATCAAGCCCATTTAAAACAAATAAAAAGAGATAAGAATAAACAAAAAAAAGTCATCAGCCACACCACTCATCAACCAGCCGAAACCTTTCCATAGCCATTTCCATCATTAAAGCTTACAAAAGCTTCATAACTCACCTCATCCCACCTTGAAGCCCTTACCTAGCTTCACAAAAAATTAATCTTGCAACTTAAACATCCTCTAGGCAGCCAAAATAGGAAGAAAAAAAAAAGTTTGGATAGCTTAAAATTTAGCTCCAACAAGGTTAGTGTCCAAACTTTTGCTATTTTTGAGTTAATTCATGTTTAATGGCATGAAGTAAGTAGGAAATGTAATAAAACAAAATAAAAATGTGTATGTATGCACTCTAAAAATTTTGGCAGCTAGGATTGGTTAGGGTTTGGTGATTTTTCTTAATAGCCAAGTGGTTAGGAGCAGCCTTTGGTAGTGGATGAGTGATTGAACATAGTTGTGTAAGTGAAATGCAAGGATTATGCATGTATGAACATGAAAAAAATTGGACACTTGAACAATTCTAGGGTTTGCTCATGTAATGGTATGTTAACCTTGTAATGGTCAATTAGTGACCATTTGAATGTGTTAGAAGGAATTGAAGTGAGTAAGGGTGTTGGAGTTGAAATGAGGTGTGCTGCCCTTGGTGACCTGCAGGACTGGGTGTGAGTCGAGCAGGTTTGGGCAGCTATAAATGGAGTTTTAGAGGTTCAATTGGTGCAAGGCCAATTGGACATGAAACTAGACACATAATGGAACAGCTTTGGTGAAGAAACCCTACCCAGAAAACCAAATCAAGTTGACCTACAAATTGCCCTAATCCGGGTAACTTGCATTCTGCTTGGGCAAAATGACCAAATAAACAGTATTTATTCATTTTGTCACAACTCTGTGTAGAAAGGTCCAATTAACCTGAAATTTTACCAGTAAAAAGCTGAGACATAGACCTACAACTTTCATGAAGAAACCAAACCCAAATTTTGATCATAACATGTTCAAAAATTGACCTGCAGTTAGTGTACAAAACACTATAGATTTGGTTCTATCCAGAAAATTCTAGAAGTTTGCAATCCGGCCAGTTATGGTGTTTAGGCCATAACTTGAGCTGCAAAATTCCAAATGAAGTGATTCAAAAAAAAGAAATTTAACTAGACACAATAAGGAACAACTTTCATGAAGACAACTTTACCAAATTCTTACTGCATAAATGACCAATGGAATAGTAAACATAGTGCTTGAAA
Organism: Hevea brasiliensis; assembly: GCF_030052815.1. NCBI lineage: Eukaryota > Viridiplantae > Streptophyta > Magnoliopsida > Malpighiales > Euphorbiaceae > Hevea > Hevea brasiliensis. The sequence goes on along the minus strand of NC_079510.1, from coordinate 23,025,854 downwards.
TCTGAAAATTTTGAATAACTAACACCAAGCTCAGAAAGGGTATTGGCAACCAATACCAACAACTTTAGAATGCAAAATATGGTATGTTGGGAGTATTAGAACCAATGTACATATTGTCTATGGAAAATTCAATATTTTAGTTGACTAATAAAATGAATAGTAACACCTAAACTTAAATTTCAAGAATTGTAAAATTTAAAAGTGTAACATGCCCTAGTACACCTAGCAAGATTGGTTTGGATAGGTTGGCATGCCAATAGGGTTCAGTTAGAAGTACTGCACATGGCTTTATGCCATTCTGTGATTTCATGGCTTTTAGCCATTCTGACATTGTGTTGATACTTGTCCTTAAGCCTAATGTTATTACAGCTTATTAGCTGTTCTATTGCACACCAGGAGATACATATGTGATTGATGGTGTGATGGCCCGAGATACTTGATAGCTAGTGCCAGTTTACCAGTTTATCCAGTCCAGTCATCTAGTATAGGTTACTTGGGCAACCAAAAATGAAAATTAATAAATTTAATGAAATAATGAACGTAACTAGTACAAAATAAATAAGACTATAAATAATTATCGAAAAATTCTGCATAAGACATCAAAACATTCACTGCATATTTATTTTCTGTTATTTATTTTTATTTTATTATTGGCACCACTAATCATTATTGCTTAGCGCATTGCTTTTTGCCATGCGTAGGTTCTAGAGAGACCGATAGAGAGCTCAGTAGACCACAGCTGGGTGAGACCATCTGCAGCTCTGCATAGTGTCCGTGTCACCTCATCGACTTCAGTGCATTGATAGGACGCTAGGCTTCATTTTGGTATTTTGTAATTAACTTTTATTTTCTCATATGAAATTGAGACTTATGTAATGTATTTTGGTATTAATGTAAATAGTGGAAATTGTGTTTATGAATGGAAAATTGAGAATTTATTTGTGACTTGTATATAAATATCATGAGGAATGAATGAATGAGAAATGGAATTGTTGTTGAAAAATATTGATACTTTGTTAATGAAATGGAGTTTGGAAAAGATTAAAAACATATTGGAAGTGTTTTTCATAGGTTCTGAAGAACTGTTTTCTACATTTTTAGCCGATACTTCACCGGATTTTCTATAAAATTTGCGGAACCTCAAATGAATTTATGTTTCAATAAATGACTTAAATGAATGATATGTAACACCCCTAAGTTCGGTAGAGCGTTCTACTGTTCCAGTGACCAGTGTTGTCTGAACAGCTAGGATGCCTAGAACTACACTTCGATATGAGTGAGGAGACATAAAATAATGAAATACAAGAAAAGAAAATGCAAAAAAAATAAAGAAAAAATAATAGCAAATAAATATAACCAAGTTAAACGAGCTGAGAACCCTAGCGATGGGTGACTACACTGAGAAGTCGCGGCGTGGACCGTTGACTAGCCTTGGACCACGAGGAACATTGGAAAATATTTTTAGGACTTAAATAAATGTCTATTGAAGTATAAATACCAATAGAATGATCAAAGAAAAATAAATATATTAGTACAAAGAAAAGTGAGAAATCGAAAAACGGATAAAACCCGGTGTTACCGAAAAATCGAGAATGCAACTCGAATAGGGGCATTGTGGTCATTTGACACCCCGATTTGTCTTTTGACCTAAATTTCCATTAAAAATACATGATATTACACTTGGAAAATATAATGAAAAATTAAATTAGTGGTACCTAATGTAAATAGCAAAAATGGAGAGTTAAATGTGGGAATAAGGAAAGTTAAGGTTAAACTAATATTAAATTAAGCTTAGTGCTCCACTCACCCATCAAAGTGGACCACTAACTCACCATTTGGACAGATTTCATCTTCTTCCTCACCTTGCCAAAGAACCAGCCGAAATGCTCTCAAGGGAAACCACCATTGCCGTCCACCTTGGAGCTCCATGCATGTGAGATTTAAGCTCCTTTCTTGGCACTTTCCTTGGGCAGTAGATAGGCAACAAGAAGACCAAGTTTTGGAGAGATTTTGAAGAGTTTCCAAAGTGGTAAGTTTGTGTTTTTGGGTTATGGCTTCATTAAAGTTAGTAAGAATATTATGGGTACTTGAATTATGGAGAGATTTTTGAGGTTTGATGTTTAAAGGGAGAGGTGTATTTTTGGCAGCCATGGAAACTCCTTAAGGACAGTTTATTCTTGCTTGTAAATGGTAGATTAAAGGGTTGATTATGTGTTTATATGCGTAGGAATAAATTGGGTGATGTATACTAAGTATATTGTGAATGTATACTTGAATTTGGAAGCTTGGACATTAATGGAGTGTGAAATATGAATCGGCAGCTTGAATGGTGAACCATAAAAATGTTATTTCATGTTTGGTTTATGGAATATTAATGTTGAATTGTGGTACTTGTTATGGCAGCTTGTGTATATGTATGATGGTGTGAGGTTGGACATGTAAATGAGCTAGGTTAGGTGATTGAATTGTTGTAATTTGAGCTTGAAAAATTCTATACTATATGATGCATATTGAGTGTGATTATAAGCTATCAAAATGACCAAAACTATGTTGTGAAATGTGTTTAGGTTATGGTACAAACCAGAATTGGCATGAATGTGTCATTTGGTAAGTGTTAAAAGTGTCCTTTGATGACTAATGAATAAAATGCAATAGGGCAGTTTATGTTATTGGCCTAGAACCTTAAGTGTGTGGCTCCAATTGGTATGAGACCAATTGGAGGTGAAACTAGGCACAAAAAGTGGCAACTTTCATGAAGGAAGCTTACCAAAATTCTGCTTGTAAGGTAACTTGAAAAATGACCAAATCCGGATTAGTGCAATCAAGGCCTGAAAATTGACCATTTGGTCAGCAGTTAGTGTTTTGGCCATAACTCACTCAAAATACGTCCAATTGACTTGAAATTTTTACCATGAATAGCTAAGACCTATATCTACAAGTCTTATGAAGACACCAAAGCCCAGAAATGACCATAAGCAAGTCAAAAATCTTGTACAACGTTTGGTCTAAAAACTGGCCGAACCTAAAATGACCTAAAATTACCTAAAGTGACCAATTTTGATGCATTTTGACCAGCAATAGTAAAATGACCATAACTTGGTCTAGTAAACTCAGAATGACCTGAAATTTTTCCCCGCGTGCAATAAGAGATAGTTCTACAAGTTTGTAGTTTTGACCGAAACCCGAAAACCGAGGGAACTAGGTTGTCCGGCTAGGTCAAACTAGTACCCCGGAATCCAGCAAATTGCAATAAAATGCAATGTACATGGAAATGAATTGGGTAACATGTACCAACCCTAAAAGGCTAAAAATGTGACATATTAGTAACATTAAAACCTAATTTACCTAGAACGCATCGAAGGTCGACATATTTGGTTGACTAAGCAAATAATAGAATTCAGTGAATTAATTATCTAGCATTATCGTTAGAGACAGTTTAAATGAGTACTGAAACACTTCAAATTTGTGTTTCTCAGTTAGCAAAGACTCAGGGAAAGGAAAGGAAACACTGAGTCAAGGCCAGGATACAGTTATCAGAGATTTGTGCTCAATAAACCTTATTTGAGCCTTTTGTCATTGAAAAATTGATTTAGTGTGATTTATGGAAATTTGAAGTCAAATATGAATTGTATTGCCATCTTGTGAATGAAATTATGACTTTGGAAATTGATTGGATTTTTCACGAATCATTTGAATAAAATGTTTGGAATTGATTTTGTGTTCATACTTAGCATGACAGTATCACATTATTCCTCCTCAATTTATGGGGTTGAGATCGTTTATTTTCCTCCCTCTCTGGTTTACCAGTTGAGGTTGTAGATCGGATGAGTACTCATTAGCTAGCTAGCCACCTCCCTCATTGATTTCGATTAGTGGGGTTGTAGATTGCTTTGTCGTGGTGTACAACGCAGCATTGATCGGAAATTTGTGTTATGGCTTAAGTTGTGTATGAATTGGCAACATTGTGTTCTTAAATTATTTGACTAAATTGTGTTATTATGAGCTTTGATAATTTGTAAAATGGAATTTAAATTCTTATTGACATTCACTGTCTTTTGAATTTAACCATGTTTTGACTATTGAGATTTATTGTGATATTGTGGAATGGAGTTCAAATTCTTTATGGCATTCATTGTCTTGAATTTAACTATGGTTTAAGTATCCACTATTTATATGACTTATGATTTATGATTTAAAGTTGTATTTGGTTAATGTTGTGCACCACTGAGACATTGTCTCAGCGATAGCTTTTCATTGCTGTCGCAGGTTGATAGACGGATAGGGCAACAGATTAGGCTGCTAGTGCATTCAGCGAGAGATCATCGGGTATATTGAGTATACCATATTTTGCATTTTGTACTGTAATGTATGTTCACTGTATGTATATAGTGTACTTGGTTTTGAGCAGTTGTAAACTAAAATTGTACATTGAAGTGTAAAATAAATTGTGAGTTATTTTGGCTTGTAAAATTTGTACTGTATTTCTTTTATCTCAGCCTTTGAAAAATTATTGTGGATTTGAGTTGAGAAATATACTGTGTTGATTAAATGTTGGAGTTTGATATTGAGAAATATATTTGAAGTGCTTTTTACAGGTTTTCTGAAGAACTGTTTTATTCAAAATACAGAGGGCACTCTGCCAAAATTTTTATAGAAATTACTAATAATGCAAATGTGTTAGCTCTTTCACTTAAGTTCAAAAAAAGTTTTTAACACCTATAAATAGTGCTCACCACTGTAAAAAAAAAGAAGTAAGAAAAGTTTTAAAATCCCTTGTAGTGTATTTAATGGGTTATCAATAGACAAAGTTGGTAATTCATTAGGTAGACTATGGGATCATGTTATGCCTTACAGAGGGGTAGGGTGTGACATGTTTTAGTGATATCAGAGCAAAGTTTTTAAATTATGTTTCCACCTGTAATTTGACTATTCTTTCTTTATAGTATAACTGTTCAATATCATTGTTTGATACGTACAGTACATTATATTATAAATATGCACTAACGGGAGGAAATCTCCTTGTGTTATTTGTTCAGGAGGTCTAAGATTCTCGCATTGACTATGGAAGAGGGAAATCGTTCAGTCGATCAATCTATAGAGGCTAAGGTATAAGGGGATGCCCTAGCCCTACACAATGTCAGTGGTTTAGCAGCTCCAGCCCCTGCAGTACCGCAGTTTCCTGCTCAGTTCGCTCAGCAGATGGCTGCAATGTTCTAACAAATGGCTGGTAATATGCCTACTCAAGTCCCAATACAGACACCAGTGGTACAACCACAGTCTTCTGCGAGGCACTATGACAAATTAGTGAAATATGGGGCTACAGAGTTCAAGGGGACAGTAGATCCTCTAGAGGCAGAACAGTGGTTAAAGAGAATGGATAGGGTGTTCAAGAAACTGCACTGCACAGGGGAACTCAGATTTGAATCTCAGTATCTCTGCTACAGGGGGATGCATATGACTGGTGGAAAACCATTCCCCACAGTCTGGTAGAACCTGCAGTGCTAACATGGAATGCCTTTCTCAGGGAATTCAGACAAAAATATGTCCCTGATGCTTATGTAGACCAGAAGCTGCAAGAGTTCCTAAGTCTGAAACAGGGGAGTAGATCAGTGGCTGAATATGAAAGGGAATTTTCCCGCCTAAGCCATTATGCAGTAAGTCTACTTGCTACCAGCAGGGAGAGATGCAAGAGGTTTGAAACTGGCTTGAAGCCCAGTATCAGATTACAAGTGGTCGGATTCAAACACATTAACTTCTCTGAACTTATTTCTCAAGCCCTAGAGTTAGAAAGAATTGAATCTGAAGCTGCCTTGAGAAAAAGAAATCAGAGAAGACAGAGAAAGAGGGGAAATTAGTAGAACAGAGTTCCAGTGGTCCTACTGGGAAGAGGAAGAATCATGGGGGACACAGCAGAGGTGGCAAGAAGTCCGGTAGGGGAAGATATTCAGGACAGAAACCTCCTCTATCTAGTCAACAGAGTACCAGAGGTTCCTACCCTCCCCGCCAATGTTAAACTTGTGGAAGATATCATGGTGGGATATGCTACAAGGCTATTGGAGCCTATTATAACTATGGAGGCACAGGACACTTTGCCAAGGACTGCACCAGTACTCGCAGAGTTGGACCATCTCCTACTACTGCAGAAGGGTCAGTTCAGAACCCTGTCATCAGAAGTTCACAACCACCCAGCAGAGGTAGAGGCAGGGGTAGAGGTAGCCCAACAGGCAGCCAAGGCACAGTGAAACAATCAGAACAAGGCGATTACGTCGAGTCTATGCAATGAGACAGAGAGAAGAGGCCGAGACATCTGATGTTGTGGCTGGTACCTTCTCAACTTTTAATCAAGAAGTGTTTGTGTTATTTGATCCGGATTCTACCCATTCTTATGTGAGTGCTAGCATCATTGATTGCATTGCTATTCCATGTACAAAAATGGACTTTGAGGTGCTAGTAACAAGTCCGCTAGGACAGGAGGTCAGGGTTAATAGAATGTATAGGGATTGTCCTTTGGTGATCCAAGGACACACTTTTCTATCTGATTTCATTGAAATGTCCTTCAGAGATTATGATATCATCTTGGGCATGGATTGGTTAGCCAGGCATCATGCCATGATTGATCAGAGGTGAAGACAGTCACTTTCGGTCTCCTCGATGCAGTGATGTGGTAATACATGGGGAGAGGCAGCTATTGCCATCAAACATCATTTCGGCTGCACTAGCCAGAAAAATGATCAGAAAGGGGTGTGGAGCATACTTGGCACATGTGGTAGACACCCAAGGGGGGAGTCCAACATTGAGGGACATCCTTATAATATATGACTTTCCAAATGTGTTTCTTGATGAATTTCCAGGATTACCTCTCGAAAGAGAAGTGCGATATGAAATTAATGTTCTGCCTGGTGTGGATCCAATCTCTATAATGCCGTACAGAATGGCACTAGTAGAGTTGAAGGAGTTGAAGGTACAATTGCAAGAACTACTTGAAAAGGGCTTCATCCGACCTAGTGTGTCACCGTGGGGAGTGCCAATATTGTTTGTTAAGAAGAAGGATGGCACTCTTCGCTTATGTATTGACTACCGGCTGTTGAATAAGGTGACAATAAAGAAAAGATATCCATTGCCACGCATTGATGATCTGTTTGATCAGTTGAAGGGTGCAGCTGTATTCTCCAAAATTGATTTGCGATTTGGTTATTATCAGTTGAAGGTGCAAGAGCAGAGTATTCCAAAAACTGCTTTCAGAACTCAGTATGGCCACTATGAGTTTCTAGTGATGCCATTCGGGTTAACAAATGATCCAGCTGCTTTTATGGATCTGATGAACCCTATCTTCAGACCATATCTCGACCAATTTGTGATGGTGTTTATTGATGACATTTTGATATATTTGAGGAATGCAGAGGAGCATGACAGACATCTGCGAATTATACTACAGACTTTGAGGGAGAAACAGCAATACACCAAATTGTCGAAATGTGAATTTTGGCTAAAAAAAATCTCCTTTTTGGGACATGTTGTGTTAGCTGAAGGGATCAAGGTAGATTCCAGCAAGGTAGAAGCTATCCTTAATTGGAAGTCGCCCAGGAATATTACAGAAATTCGCAGTTTTCTCGGTTTAGCTGGATATTACTGCCAGTTTGTGAAAGGGTTTTCTATGTTATCTTCTCCACTAACCAAACTACTTCGGAAAGATGTAAAATTTCAGTGGACTGATAAATGCCAGCAGAGTTTTGATGAGTTGAAGAGGTGTTTAACTGAAGCTCCAGTCCTCACTTTACCTACTTCGGGTAAAGAATACACAGTTTATAGTGATGCTTCTCACAATGGATTAGGCTGTGTACTGATGCAAGATCGGAATGTCATTGCTTATGCATCACGCCAGCTGAAACCGCATGAGAGGAACTATCTAACACATGATTTGAAGCTAGCAGCTATTGTTTTTGCTCTGAAGATCTGGAGACACTATTTGTATGGGGAGAAACGTTACATTTACACAGATCATAAGAGCTTGAAGTACTTAGGCACCCAGAAGGAATTGAATTTGAGGAAGAGGAGATGGTTAGAACTGATTAAAGACTATGATTGCTTAATAGACTATCAGCCAGGGAAAGCAAATGTGGTGGCTGACGCCTTAAGTCGCAAGACTATGGCAAGTCTCAGAGTTTCTCCTTTGTCCATGGTATATGAATTGAAAGCACAGCATGCCAGTTTAGAGATTGATGATGAGGGACAGACAGTAGTTGCATGGAATGTACAGCCAGTGTTGATTGATCAGATCAGAATGGCTGCTCAGAATGATGATAAATATCAGAAGCTACTAAAAGAAGTCCAGCAGGGCAAGAAACCTGAATTTTTTGTGAAAGATGATGGGTTTATTGCTACATCAGGGCAGAATGTGCATTCCTAATGATGTTGAATTGAGACAGATCATTATGAAGGAAGCACATAAGTCTCCTTTTGCTATGCATCCTGGTGGAACTAAAATGTACAGAGGGCTGAAAGAGCATTACTAGTGGTGGGTATGAAGAGAGATATAGCTGAATTTGTTCCAAGTGCCTAACTTGTCAGTAAGTAAAGGCAGAACATCAAGTTCCAGCTGGTTTGTTACATACATTGCCAGTACCAGAGTGGAAATGGGAACGGATAACTATGGATTTTATTACGGGACTTCCGAGGACACAGAATAGTCATGATGCAGTATGGGTTATAGTTGACAGACTGACCAAGTCTGCTCACTTTTTGCCAGTTCGAATGGACTATCGCCTGGAAAGATTGGCCAGATTGTACATATATGAGATTGTAAAACTGCATGGAATGCCAGTATCAATTGTGTCTGACAGAGATCCTAGGTTCACTTCTAGATTCTGGGGTAGTCTACAGAGAGCCCTAAGAACTAGATTGAACTTCAGCACAGCATTCAACCCATAGACAGATGGCCAGTCTGAAAGGGTTATTCAGATATTGGAGGATATGCTACGGGCTTATGTGATTGAGTTTGAAGGTAGTTGGGATACACACTTACCTTTGATTGAGTTTGCTTATAACAACAACTACTAATCAAGCATTGGGAAGCCTCCATATGAAGCTTTGTATGGCAGAAAATGTAAAACTCCCTATGTTGGGATGAAGTAGGTGAAAGGAAGATGATTGGGCCAGAAATTGTTCAGCAAACAAAGGAAAAGATCAGATTGATCAGAGATAGACTCAAGGCTACATCAAACCGTTAGAAGTCCTATGTTGATCTGAAGAGAAGAAATATTGAATATGCAATGGGTGATAAGGTATTCCTCAAAGTTTCTCCTTGGAAGAGGATTATGAGATTTGGCAGAAAAGGGAAACTGAGTCCTCATTTCATCGGACCATATGAGGTTCTGGAAAGAGTGGGTTCTTTGGCATATCGGTTGGCATTACCTCCGGAGTTAGTAAGGATACACAGTGTCTTCCATGTGTCCATGTTAAGGAGGTGTAAATCAGACCCATCTCATATACTATCAGTTGAAGAGATTGAGGTAAATCCAGACCTCTCATATGAGGAAGAACCCATAGAAATTCTGGCTTATGAGGTGAAGTAGCTGAGGAACAAACAGATACACCTGGTTAAAGTATTGTGGAACCATCATTCAGGCCAGGAAGCTACTTGGGAATGTGAAAACGATATGAGGAGACAGCACCCACAGCTGTTCAGAGACTAATGCCAGGTAAAATTTCGAGACGAAATTTATTTTAAGGGGGGGAGAATTGTAACACCCCTAAGTTCGGTAGTGCGTTCTACTGTTCCGGTGACCAGTATTGTCCGGACAGCTAGGATGCCTAGAACTACACTTCGATATGAGTGAGGAGACATAAAATAATGAAATACAAGAAAAGAAAATACAAGAAAAACAAAGGAAAAATAATAGCAAATAAATATAACCAAGTTAAACGAGCTGAGAACCCTAGCGATGGGTGATCGCACCGGGAAGTCGAGGCGTGGATTGTTGACTAGCCCTGGACCGCGGGGAACCCTGGAAAATATTTTTAGGACTTAAATAAATGTCTATTGAAGTATAAATACCATTATAATGATCAAAGAAAAATTAATTTATTAGTACAAAGAAAAGTGAGAAATCGAAAAACGGACAAAACTTGGTATTACCGAAAAATCGGGAATGCAACTCGAACAGGGGCATTGTGGTCATTTGACACCTCGAGTTGTCTTTTGACCTAAATTCCCATTAAAAATACATGATATTACACTTGGAAAATATAATGAAAAATTAAATTAGTGGTACCTAATGTAAATAGCAAAAATAGAGAGTTAAATGTGGGAATAAGGAAAGTTAAGGTTAAACTAATATTCAATTAAGCTTTGTGCTCCACTCACCCATCAAAGTGGACCACTAACTCACCATTTGGACAGATTTCATCTTCTTCCTCACCTTGCCAAAGAACCAGCTGAAATGCTCTCAAGGGAAACCACCATTGCCATCCACCTTAGAGCTCCATGCATGTGAGATTCAAGCTCCTTTCTTGGCACTTTCCTTCATTAAAGATTGTCCATACACCTTGGGCAGTAGATAGGCAACAAGAAGACCAAGTTTTGGAGAGATTTTGAAGAGTTTCCAAAGTGGTAAGTTTGTGTTTTTGGGTTATGGCTTCATTAAAGTTAGTAAGAATGTTATGGGTACTTGAATTATGGAGAGATTTTTTAGGTTTGATGTTTAAAGGGAGAGGTGTATTTTTGGCAGCCATGGAAACTCCTTAAGGACAGTTTATTCTTGCTTGTAAATGGTAGATTAAAGGGTTGATTATGTGTTTATATGTGTAGGAATAAATTGGGTGATGTATACTAAGTATATTGTGAATGTATACTTGAATTTGGAAGCTTGGACATTAATGGAGTGTGATATATGAATCGGCAGCTTGAATGGTAAACCATAAAAATGTTATTTCATGTTTGATTTATGGAATATTAATGTTGAATTGTGGTACTTGTTATGGCAGCTTGTGTATATGTATGATGGTGTGAGGTTGGACATGTAAATGAGCTAGGTTAGGTGATTGAATTGTTGTAATTTGAGCTTGAAAATTTCTGTACTATATGATGCATATTGAGTGTGATTATAAGCTACCAAAATGACCAACAATATGTTGTGAAATGTGTTTAGGTTATGGTACAAACCAGAATCGGCATGAATGTGTCATTTGGTAAGTGTTAAAAGTGTCCTTTGATGACTAAAGAATAAAATGCAATAGGGCAGTTTATGTTATGGGCCTAGAACCTTAAGTGTGTGGCTCCAATTGGTATGAGACCAATTGGAGGTGAAACTAGGCACAAAAATTGCCAACTTTCATGAAGGAAGCTTACTAAAATTCTGCTTGTAAGGTAACTTGAAAAATGACCAAATCCGGATTAGTGCAATCAAGGCCTGAAAATTGACCATTTGGGTAGCAGTTAGTGATTTAGCTATAACTCACTCAAAATAGGTCCAATTGACCTGAAATTTTTACCATGACTAGTTAAGACCTATATCTACAAGTCTTATGAAGACACCAAAGTCCAGAAATGACCATGAGCAAGCCAAAAAGCTTGCACAATTTCGGGTCCAAAAACTGGCCGAACCTAAAATGACCTAAAGTGACCAATTTTGATGCATTTTGACTAGCAATAGTAAAATGACCATAATTTAGTCTAGTAAACTCAGAATGACCTAAAATTTTGCCCCACTTGCAATAAGACATAGATCTACAACTTTGTAGTTTTGACCGAAACCCGAAAACCGAGGGAACTAGGTTGTCCGGCTAGGTCAAACTAGTATCCCGTAATCCAACAAATTGCAGTAAAACGCAATATACATGGAAATGAATTGGGTAACATGTACCAACCCTAAAAGGCTACAAATGTGACATATTAGTAACATTAAAACCTAATTTACCTAGAATGCATCGAAGGTCGACATATTAGGTTGACTAAGCAAATAATAGAATTCAGTGAATTAATTATCTAGCATTATCGTTAGAGACAGTTTAAATGAGTACTGAAACACTTTAAATTTGTGTTTCTCAGTTAACAAAGACTCAGGGAAAGAGAAGGAAACATTGAGTCAAGGCCAAGAGACAGTTATCAGAGGTTTGCGCACAATAAACCTTATTTGAGCCTTTTGTCATTGAAAATTTGATTTAGTGTGATTTATAGAAATTTGAAGTTAATTATGAATTGTGTTGCCATCTTGTGAATGAAATTATGACTTTGGAAATTGATTGGATTTTTCACGAATCATTTGAATAAAATGTTTGGAATTGATTTTGTGTTCACACTTAGCATGACAGCATCACATTATTCCTTCTTAATTTATGGGGTTGAGATCGTTTATTTTCCTCCCTCTCTTGTTTACCAGTTGAGGTTGTAGATCGGATGAGTACTCATTAGCTAGCTAGCCACCTCCCTCATTGATTTCGATTCGTGGGGTTGTAGATTGCTTTGCCGTGGTGTACAATGCGGCATTGATCAGAAATTTGTGTCATGGCTTAAGTTGTGTATGAATTGGCAACACTGTGTTCTTAAATTATTGAACTAAATTGTGTTATTATGAGCTTTGATAACTTGTAAAATGGAGTTTAAATTCTTATTGACATTCACTATCTTTTGAATTTAACCATGTTTTGACTATTGAGATTTATTGTGATATTGTGGAATAGAGTTCAAATTCTTTATGACATTCATTGTCTTGAATTTAACTATGGTTTAAGTATCCACTATTTATATGACTTATGATTTGTGATTTAAAGTTGTATTTGGTTAATGCTGTGCACCACTGAGACATTATCTCAGCGATAGCTTTTCATTGCTGCCGTAGGTAGACAGACGGATAGGGCAGCAGACTAGGCTGCTAGTGCATTCAGCGAGAGATCATCGGGTATATTGAGTATACCATAATTTGCATTTTGTACTGTAATGTATGTTCACTATATGTATATAGTGTTCTTGGTTTTGAGCAGTTGTAAACTAAAATTATACATTGAAGTGTAAAATAAATTGTGAGTTATTTTGGCTTGTAAAATTTGCACTGTATTTCTTTTATCTCAGCCTTTGAAAAATTATTATGGATTTGAGTTGAGAAATATATTGTGTTGATTAAATGTTAGAGTTTGAGATTAAGAAATATATTTAAAGTGCTTTTTACAGGTTTTCTGAAGAACTGTTTTATTCAAAATACAGAGGGCACTCTGCCAAAATTTTTATAGAAATTACTAATAATGCAAATGTGTTAGCTCTTTCACTTAAGTTCAAAAAAAGTTTTTGACACCTATAAATAGTGCTCACCACTGTAAAAAAAGAAGTAAGAAAAGTTTTAAAATCCCTTGTAGTGTATTTAATGGGTTATCAGTAGACGAAGTTGGTAATTCATTAGGTAGACTACGGGATCATGTTATGCCTTACAGAGGGGTAGGGTGTGACATGATATTTCACAAATTTTACTTCATAACTATGAAAAAGATAAATAAGGAAAAATAAAAATAATTGAAATAAAACAGGGTGTTCCGGTACACGGTGTGGCATATCTTACTCGGCTATACTGTAGACGGATAAGGGGTGTCACATGGGATGTGTAAAACTATATTTAAGTCATCTAGAAAAGCTATGAATAAAAATTAATAACAATTATATGAAGGTAAAATGGAAATAAAGAAAACAAAGCATAATGGGTTAAATAAGCTGATGCCACAGCGATGGGTGACCGTACAGGGAAGTGACTGCGAGCTCAGTTGCTACCCAAATTTCATATGGGACACTATGATACCCCAAGCTTAGGGATAATTGTGAAGCTATGGGAAATGTGAAGATCACAGAAAAGAATTGAGAACAAGCTCAAATAATTGAATCAGGACTCAGGAAGTAATCTAGTGTTATTGGAAAAACAGATCAGACCGGTAAGGGGCAATTTGGTCAATTCACCTTTAGAGGTGACTCTTGACCTAAATATCCATTAAAATATAGGAAATTAAAATTATTGAAATGGGAATTAAAAATGGAGATGTGTGAAGAAAGAAAAGAAAAAGAAAAAGAAAAAGAAATTCTAACTTTAATGAATTATGACCTCATAAATAAGAGAATTAAAATTATAATTTAAATTAATTAAATTATATAATTAATTATATGTTTATAAGGGACATAAGAAGACTTAAAGAAAAAAAATCAGTCTTCTTCAACCACCCAAACCAGCCGGCCATACACTCTCTCTCCCTCCTCATCTTCATTCCTCCATTGTTATACATTTCAAGCTTCAATTTCTCTTCTTTTCCACCATAAACCCTAAAGCCACTTGAACAAAAATTTACCCTTGGGCCTTGATAGGAAGCTTGGCAGCCATTAAAACTAAGAAATTGAAGAGATTTGGAGGTTACAAATTCTGCCCAACAAGGTAAGCTTCCCTTCCACCTTGATTAGTTAAGTAATCTTGGAATTGAGTTTGTTAGGAGGAAATTTAACTCAAAAAAAAAATGGAAGAAATCAATTGGTATGGTGAGGTAGAAAATTCAGCCAGCATAGATATTTTAGGGTTTGAAGTGTTTGATGAAGTTATATCTTGATTTAGAGCTTGTGTGAGGTTGGATACGTGATGTGAGCATTGATTTGCATGAATTGCATGAGTATGAGGAGATGATACAATTAGGGCTTATGGAGAGTTAGGGTTTTGATGAATTGTTGACCAATTAGTGTTATTATGCTTCAATGTGGTCATTTGGTGACTTTTGAGTTGAGAATTAACATGAATTTATGAATGGAAATTGAGAGAAGTAAGGTGGGTAAATTGTTGAATTTTGGACCAATGAGTCCAGCAAAGTTAAATGGCCATAAGTAGAGTTGTGTTGCTCCAATTAGTGTGAGGCCAATTGGAGATGAAAATTAAGACCCAAAGCAACAATTTTCATGTAGAAACCTTGCCCTAAAACTGACTACAAGTTAGTGTAAAATTTAGTTAAATCCGAATTTGGTACCCTCTTACTGGGCAAAACTGATCATATGAATAGTACATGTTCAAATGGTCATAACTTTGTGTAGAAAGGTCCAAATGACCTGATTTTTAAACCATTGGAAAGTTAGGACATAGTAGAACAACTTTCATGAAGAACATAATCCCAAATTCTGACCATAACCAAATCAACATTCCAACCAAAGTTAGATCACCAAATTTGCCAGAACCTAAAATTGCCTAGAATTCCGAAATTGACCAATCCGGCCAGATATGGTTAAATGGTCATAACTTGAGTTACAAAACTCCAAATGGAGTGATTCAAAAAGGAACTTAAATTGGACACATTAAGGAACAACTTTGATGGAGCAAAGTTGGCCAAATTTTTGTCACCTTACCCCTCTGTAAGGCATAACATGATCCCGTAGAATTCCTAATGAACTACCAAACTTCACCTACCGATAACTCATTAAGCACCCTACAATGAATTTTGAAACTATTTTCTTACTTTTTAGAAGTGGTGAGCATTTTTGGTAGGAATTAAAAACTTTTATTTAAAGTTTAAAGACTATTTAAAATTTTTATCCATTTTATTTTTACACAAATTTTTGGAAAAATTTTGACAGATTGTCGTCTATATTTAAAAAAAAAACAATTCTTCAAAAACCTGTAAAAACACTTCCAATATCTCATTTCATCAAATCAAACACCAGCACAACAAAATCAATATCAATTTTTCCCAACTCCAAAATTTCAAAATAATTCTCATATCTGTTGTCTTCAAAATATAACACTAAATAACTTCATTCATTTTTCATTAGAGTAAAATCAAATTACATTCATCATCCAAAATATACATGAGAAAATTCAAACTAATATTATTATAATTTACTGTACAACTGCTCAATTTTATATACATACATATGACAATACCGTATTTACATCAACTAAAACACAATGGGTATAAATAATATACTTGTACAAAAATCTTCAAGTTGTGCTCCCCTATTACCGTAGCAGCTCACTCTGCTGCTATGTCCTTTTCCCTATCTACACAGCAAAGAAAGCTATCGCTGAGTATAAAAATACTCAGTGGTGTACAATAAAGTATAAAATGCATAATATAAAACATTTATGAACAGTTCATAATTCAAAAATCTCACAATCGCATTTCATAATTTTTCAAATCACATTTATAACAAACCACAATTTTCAAAGCTTAATATAACACAAATTTTATTAAACAATTTAATAAACACAGTGTTGCCAATCAATAACACAACTTAGATCATGACACAAAATTTCCAAACATGCGGTGTTGTACATCACAACAAGGCAAACTCACCCCACTAATCGAAGTCAATGAGGGAGATGGCTAGCTAGCTAATGAGTACTCATCCAAACTCACCTCAGACTGGCAAGCCAGAGAGGGAGGAATATAATCAAATATCAAACTCAACCCCACAAGTGGAGGAGGAACATAGTAAGAGACTGCCATGCCAAGTGTGAATCAAAAATAATTTAAAACTATGATGTTCAATTATAATTGATACAACAATTAAAAAAAACTTCATTTCAAATCTCCATTTCTAAAGTCGGCAACACACAAATTCTCAATAAAATTTCCAAGGCCATAACCAAATTCAAAACCATATTGTTCAAATATTTTATACAAATCAATAAATAATTTTCATTCCAAATTTCCATTGTAAATAGGTAACACAACATTCTTGAAATTCATAATGAATAAAACACATTCACAATGTATAACAAATCAATTTTCATTGTGAAAACTATAATTTAAAAATTTTTATGCACAAACCTTATGCGAGTCACCACTTGGCCTTGACTCGATGCCTCGGGTTCTTTCCCAGTATTTTTTTCGACTGAAACATACAATTTCACAGTATTTTAGTATCATAATTTATCATAAATTTAAAAATAATTTCAAATCTATTTATATCTAACTTTAATATGCTTAACTTGACGTTCTTTAAAATTTGTATTTCGAAGTTACATGCTTAATAGGTATGAAAATTCTAATTTCACCCACATACCACATTTTGGTTACGTAATTTGTTGGTTTTGGTTGTTTTCTCAAACTTTAAGTTTCTTAGGTGAAATTTCCAAATTTTCAAATTTAGTGCCCTGTATTGCACTATTCCATTGGTGAAGTTTATGTGGTAATTTGGCTAAGTTTTCTTCATAGAAGTTGTTCCTTATTGTCTTAACTTTATTTCTCTTTTTGAATCACTCCATTTGGAGTTTTGTAGCCCTAGTTATGGTCATTTGAACATGGCTGGTCAGATTTGGTGTTACTCAGAATTCTGGGCAAATTCCTGGTTATTGTTAGTTTTTGTGGGTTAACTGCAGGTGAGTTTTTAGACAAGTTATAGTCAAAATTTGGATTTATTTTCTCCATGAAAGTTGTAGGGCTATGTCTTAGCTTTCCATCGGTATAAAATTCAGGTTATTTGGACCTTCCTAGGCCAAGTTATGGTCATTTAGGTAACTACTGTTCATTTAGTCATTTTTGTACAGGTCAGTGTGCTCAATTCCGGATTTGGCCTAATTGTTCACTAAGTTATGGTCACTTTCTGGGCATGATTCCTAAATAGAAAATGTGCCATTTTGTGTCTAGTTTCATTCCCAATTATCCTCACACCAATTGGGTTGGTAAATTTTTAATTTTGGTCCCTGAAAGGGACCTAGGTCAAGCTGCCTGCAGATTAACTATAACCAATCCGAATTGAAACTTATTTCCAACAATTCATACACACCACAAATGATCACAATTAACCATTTCTCAACTCAAATAAGGTCAATAACATAATATGGTCAATTCTCAAATTTTTCTTCAAATTTTCACATGCTCAAAACCCTAGCTACACATAAAGTTCAATCTAATGCATTTCAAAGTGTACATTCATGATCTACAAACCTAATTCACCTCAAATAACCATTCAAAACCATCAAACTCATTTATATCAAACCCTAACCCTAGCTGGACAAAATTCATATTTGGTCCCTCAACAATTGTTTTCTTTTAATTTTAAGTTAAGATCTAAATAATTTACATTGAAAACATAAATATTAAAAATAAATCTTCAATTCAAACCACTAACCTTAAACTTTGAAATTCAACTCTTCAATTTTCCTTTCTTTTTCACTTTCAATCTTCAAATCAAAGCTCAAGGGTAATTTTTTCTTAAGGGAGTTGTGGAATTAATGGGGATTATAGGGTTGTGAAAGCTTAATATAAGCTTTCATGGTGGAAGAAGAAAATGAGAGAGATAAGAGAAAATGGGTTACGACAAGAAGAACAAGAAAAGGAAAAAAAAATGAATTTTCTTTTCTTTTTTGTTATTTTATGTCGTTTTATTCTTATTTGACTTGGTCAATATTTGTAGGAAAAATTAAATTGGATTTTTGACATCACCCATGATGTCATCCAAGTGATGTAAGCATGATGTAATTAAACTTTTTCCTTTTTCTATTTCTTTTACATTTATTTTTACATTAGTTCTTTAATTTAATTCTAGATCCTGAAATTTTCTTTTCTCTAATTTTATTAGACAGTTAGGTTAGGAGTCAGCTTTAAGGGTGAATTGACCAAATCACCCCTCGCCGGTTCAATCCGGTTTGCAAGTTATTCGGTATTTCTTTCGGATCCCTGACCTAATTATTTGACCTGCTTAACAACTTTTTTTCGTGATTTTCTCTTTTCCACTATGTTCACAATAGTCCTAAGGACAGCGGCGTCACATTTTCTGATTCGAAATTTGAGTTTAGATTAACCTCGTAGTCATTTCCTGAGAAGATCACCCATTGCTGTGACTCCCGGTTCATTTAACTTTTTATGCTTTGTTTTTCTTCTTTATACTTAACTATTTGGCAATTACTAATTATTTGTATTTAGGGCTTATCTAGGTGTCTTAAATGTGATTCTAGTTCTCTTAATTGTTCAAACTGACACCGGTGTTACAAAATTTCTACTGTAGAAGGTCCAATAGAATAGTAAAACCAAGTTACCCAAAACTGAAATTTTGAAATTTTACATAGGGAGTTTGGAATTTCAATTGGCAATCAATGCCCACATAATTGTAACCCAAAATGTGGTATGTGGGAGTAATTACAACTAACATACCCATTAAGTATCAAAAAGTCAATGTTTTAGCCAATTGGTCAAATGAATAATAACCACAAATGCACCTGATGCAAAGGATTCAAATTTATAAATCTTATTGGGGTAGATTAAGTCTACAAAATTTAAATGTTGGATTACTTATTAGAAATGAGTTGAATGACTATTGAAACAATTTAAGTTATGTGTTTCAGTAGAAAGTAACACTAGGAAGGATAAAAAAAAAAAAAAAGTGAGTTAAGGCCAAGAGATGACTCATTTGAGATTTGTGCACAACAACTAAATTTCTTTTGATTTTCAAATTGAATTTGGAATTGAATATGTGGTGAAATAAATTTTATGGCCAAAATTATATTGAATTCTTTGATTAACAAAATTTTGTGTTGTTAGCCCAAATTTTGGAAAACTAATTTGAATGTGAATTGTTTTCTATTGATACCTGGAAAATTTTTGAAGTGGTTTGAAACCACAATGTCATGACTATATGGTTGAATTCCTCACTAGCATGCCTAGTGGGATGAATTGGATTTGTATTCACTCTCTGGATGAAGTGTTGAGGTGTGTGCCAGTAAATGATGAATTGAATGAGTACTCATATATATTTGTGCTAGCTAGGCTTGGTATTCCCCATTAGCCTATGGTTATTGGGATGAATTGTAAATCGTGTCATGATCAACACTGTGTATCTTTTATTGAATTTATTCTATGATTGATGGAATGAAATATGTTTTTATTAAGTGATAGTGATTTTCTGGCCTTAGAAACAAAGCATAATTTATTATGTGTTAAAAATTCAATTGATTTAGTTTGGAAAAAGGATAAATTGATTGTTGTGTAATTTACTATTTGCTTTAAGTTGTGCACCACCGAGCTTTTGGCTCAGCGATAGCTTTTTATTGCTATCGTAGGTAAGGAGATAGATAAAGCAGCAGAGTAGGCTGCTTGGGACGTGAAGTGACAAAAATTTTGGAGTCATCACCGGCTATATAGATTATACCCTTGTCAATTTTTATTTTGATGTATATGTAATTGTATGTAAATACATTAAACTTGAGCAATTATGTAATAAATTTTGGTATTTGTTTTTGATCTGTATAAATGGTTGTAATGTAAATCTATTATTTTATTTAATGAAATGCTTTAGTTCATTTTTGAAATAATTTTTTTTGAATTACTTGAAATGGTGTTGAATTGGGAATGGATTTTGATGAGAATATTGGAGTTTGGGATTTAAATGTATATTGGGAGTATTTTTTACAGGTTTTTGAAGAACTGTTCTTCTAAAATATAGACGGTACTCTACTGAATTTTTTGTAAAATTTTTAGAGATTTCAAATAAATTATATGACACCCCTTACCCGTCTACAGTGCAGCCGAGCAAGATATACCACATAGTGTACCGGAACACTATATTTTATCTCAATCATTTTTATCCTTCCTTAATTTATTTCTTCATGGATATGAAGTGCAATTTGTGAAATTTAACTCATTTAAGTCATTTATTGAAATTATAAATTCATTTGAGGCTCCGAAAATTTTATAGAAAATCAAGCAAAGTACCGGCTAAAAATGGATAAAACAGTTCTTCAGAACCTGTGAAAAACACTTCCAATACATTTCCAATCATTCTTCAACTCCATTTATATCAACATAATCTCAATATTCTTAATCATTTCTCACAACTTCTTCTATTTGACATTCATTTATTTCTCATGATAATCATGTTCAAATCATCAATAAATACTAAATTTTCATTTATAAACACAAATTATAAATATTTGCATTAATACTGAAATATATTGCATTAGTTTCAATTTATACATAAGAAAATAAAAGTTTAATTACAAAATACAAATAGTACCAATATACCAAAATGGGACCTAGTGTCCTACCAATGCATTATAGTCTGTGAGCTGACACGGACACTATGTAGATCTATATACAAGTCTCACCCAGTTTGTGGTCTGCAGGGCTCTCTGGCCAAATCTTCAGTACCTACGCATTGCAAAAGTGACGCGCTATCCAACTTGATTGACATGCCCTTTAGAGATTATGACATCATCTTAGGTATGGATTGGTTAGCCAGGCATCATGCAATGATTGAATGTAGACTAAAGACAGACACTTTTGGTCTCCCTTAATATGGTATTGTGGTAATACATGGGGAGAGGCAGTTACTGCCATTAAACCTTATTTCTGCTGCACTTACTAGAAAAATGATCCGAAAAGGGTGCGAAGCTTACTTGGCCCATGTGATAGACACCCAAGTAAAGAGTCCAGCATTGAGGGACATTCCTATAATATGTGACTTTCCGGATGTGTTACTTGAAGAATTGCTAGGATTACCTCCGAAAAGAGAGGTGCAGTTTGAAATAGAGGTTATGCCTGGTGTGGACCCAATCTCTATTACTCCGTACAGAATGGCACCTGCTAAATTGAAAGAGTTGAAGGTGCAGTTGCAAGAGTTGCTTGATAAAGGCTTCATCCACCCTAGTGTATCATCTTGGGGAGCGCCAGTATTGTTTGTTAAGAAGAAAGATGGTACTCTCCGTCTGTGTATCGACTACAGACAGTTGAATAAGGTGACAATAAAGAACAGATATCCATTGCCCCGCATAGATGATTTGTTTGATCAGTTGAAAGGTGCAGCTGTGTTATCTAAAATTGACTTCAGATTAGGGTATTATCAATTGAGGGTGCAAGAGCAGAGTATTCCAAAGACTACTTTTAGAACTCTATATGGCCATTATGAGTTTCTGGTTATGCCATTCGGGTTAACTAATGCTCCAGCTGCTTTTATGGACCTGATGAACACTATCTTTAAGCCATATTTAGATCAATTTGTTGTTGTGTTTATTGATGACATATTGGTATATTCAAAGAGTACAGAGGAGTATGATAGACATTTGTGGACTGTACTACAGACTCTAAGGGAGAAACAACTGTATGCCAAGTTATTGAAGTGTGAATTTTGGCTAAAAGAAATTTCTTTCTTGGGGCACATTGTATTAGTTTAAGGCATTAAGGTAGATCCTAGCAAAGTTGAAGCGATTCTTAATTGGAAGCAGCCCAGGAATGTTACAAAAGTTCACAGTCTTTTGGGATTAGCTAGATACTACCACCATTTTATTAAGGAATTTTCTATGTTGGCATCTCCACTGACCAAGCTACTTCGAAAAGATGTAAAATTTCAATGAACTGATAAATGTCAACAGAGTTTTAATGAATTAAAAAGGTGTTTGACTGAAGCTCAGTCCTAACTTTACCTACTCCGGGCAAAGAATACACTGTTTATAGCGATGCTTCTCAAAATGGGTTAGGCTGTGTACTGATGCAAGACCGAAATGTCATTGCTTATGCTTCACGTTAGCTGAAAACACATGAGAGAAACTATCCTACACATGACTTAGAGCTTGCTACCATAGTACTTGCTCTGAAGATCTGGAGACACTATTTGTATAGGGAGAAATGTTATATCTACACAGATCACAAGAGCTTGAAGTATTTGGGCACCTAGAAGGAATTGAATTTGAGGCAAAGGAGGTGGTTAGAATTGGTTAAAAACTATGACTGCTTGATAGATTATCAACCAGGAAAAGCAAATGTGATAGCAGATGCCTTAAGTCGCAAGACTATGGCTAGTCTAAGGGTTTCTCCTTTTTCTATAGTGCATGAATTAAAAGCATTGCATGCTAGTTTGGAGGTTAATGATGAGGGGTACATGACAGTTACTTGGCAAGTGAAACCAGTGTTGATAGAACAGATCCGAATGGCTGTACAAAATGATGAAAAATATCAGAAATTGATGGAGGAAGCTCGGGATGACAAGAAACCTGGATTTTTGGTAAATGATGATGGTTACTGCTACATCAGGGTAGAATGTGTGTTCCAAATGATGTAAAATTGCAACAAATCATTATGAAGGAAGCACATGAGTCTCCTTTTATTATGCAGCCTAGTGGAACCAAGATGTATAGAATCGTGAAAGAGCATTATTGGTGGAATGGGATGAAGAAAGATATAGCAGAGTTTGCAACCAAATGCTTAACTTGTCAGCAAGTGAAGGCATAACATTAAGTGTCAGCTGGGCTGTTATACCCATTGCCAGTACATTAGTGGAAATGGGAAAGAATCACAATGGACTTTGTAATGGGACTTCTGAGAACACAGAAGAATCATGATGCAGTATGGGTCATTGTGGACAGATTAAGCAAGCCTGCACATTTTCTGCCTGTGAGAATGGATTATAGTTTGGACAGATTGGCTAAACTATACCTGGATGAGATAGTGAGACTTCATGGGGTACCGGTATCGATTGTGTCAGACAGAGATCCAAGGTTCACTTCTAGATTTTGGGGTAGTTTGCAAAAAGCCCTAGGAACTAGATTGAACTTCAGTACGGCATTCCATCTATAGACAGACGGCTAGTCTGAGAGGGTGATTCAGATATTAGAGGATATGCTACGGGCTTATGTGATTGAGTTTGAAGGTAGTTGGGACACACACTTGCCTTTGATTGAGTTTGCTTACAATAATAGCTACCAATCAAGTATAGGGATGCCTCCATATGAAGCTCTGCATGGCAGGAAGTGCCAAACTCCTCTGTGTAGGATGAGGTAGGTGAAAGGAAACTGATTGGTCCAGAAATTGTTCAGCAGACAGAGGAGAAGATTAAACTCATCAGAGATAGACTTAAGGCAGCATCAGATCGTCAGAAGTCCTACATCAATCTGAAAAGAAGAGATATTGAGTATACAGTGGGTGATAAGGTATTCCTCAAGGTTTCTCCTTGGAAGAAAATTATGAGATTTGGTAGAAAGGGGAAACTAAGTCCTTGTTTCATTGGACCATATGAGGTTCTTGAAAGAGTGGGTCCTTTAGCATATAGATTGGCACTACCTCTAGAGTTAGAAAAGATACATAATGTCTTTCATGTGTCTATGTTGAGGAGATGTAGATCAAACCCATCTCATATTCTACCTGTTGAGGAGATTGAGATAAATTCAGACCTCACTTATGAGGAAGAGCCCATAGAGGTTCTGGCATATAAGGTGAAGTAGTTGAAGAATAAGTAGATACCACTGGTTAAAGTGCTGTGGAACCATCAATCAGGCTAGGAACCTACTTAGGAGCGCGAGGAGGATATGAGAAAGCAGCACCCACAACTATTCAGAGATTAATACCAGGTAAAATTTCGAGACAAAATTGATTTAAGCGGCGGGGGAGGGTGGGGAGAAGAGAATTGTAACACCCCTATGTTTATTAGTTCCATACATTCCACTGTTTCGGTAACCAGTGTTAGGCCAGACAGCTAGGATGTGTAAAACCATATTTAAGTCATCTAGAAAAGCCATGAATAAAAATTAATAATAATTATATGGAGGTAAAATGGAAATAAAGAAAACAAAGCATAATGGGTTAAATGAGCCGAGGCCACAGCAATGGGTTAAATGACACCCAGGCCTTGGGATAATTGCGAAGCTAGGAGAAATGTGAAAACCACAAAAAAAGAATTGAGAACAGGCTCAAATAATTGAATCAGGACTCAGGAAGTAATCTAGTGTTATTGAAAAAACGTATCAGACTGGTAAGGGGCAATTTGGTCAATTCACCCTTAGAGGTGACTCTTGACCTAAATGTCCATTAAAATGTAGAAATTTAAAATTATTGAAATGGGAATTAAAAATGGAGATGTGTGAAGAAAGAAAAGAAAAAGAAAAAGAAATTCTAACTTTAACGAATTTTTACCTCATAAATAAGATAATTAAAATTATAATTTAAATTAATTAAATTATATAATTAATTATATGCTTATAAGGGACAAATGAGGACTTAAAGAAAAAAATAAAATTAGTCTCCTTCAACCACCCAAACCAGCCAACCACACACTCTCTCACCCTCTTCATCTTCATTCCTCCATTGTTTTACATTTCAAGCTTCAATTTCTCTTCTTTTCCACCATAAACCCTAAAGCCACTTGAACAAAAATTTACCCTTGGACCTTGATAGGAAGCTTGGCAGCCATTAAAATCAAGAAATTGAAGAGATTTGGAAGTTATAAATTCTGCCTAACAAGGTAAGCTTCCCTTCCACCTTGATTAGTTAAGTAATCTTGGAATTGAGTTTGTTAGGAGGAAATTTAACTAAAAAAAAAATGGAAGAAATCAATTGGTATGGTTAGGTAGAAAATTCAACCAGCATAGATATTTTAGGGTTTGAACTATTTGATGAAGTTATATCTTGATTTAGAGCTTGTGTGATGTTGGATACGTGATGTGAGCATTGATTTGCATGAATTGCATGAGTTTGAGGAGATGATACAATTAGGGCTTATGGAGAGTTAGGGTTTTGATAAATTGTTGACCAATTAGTGTTATTATGCTTCATTGTGGTCATTTGGTGACTTTTGAGTTGAGAATTAACATGAATTGATGAATGGAAATTGAGAGAAGTGATGGTGGGTGAAATGTTGAATTCTAGACCAATGAGTCTAGCAAAGTTAAATGGCCATAAGTAGAGTTGTATTGCTCCAATTAGTGTGAAGCCAATTGGAAATGAAAATTAAGACCCAAAGCAACAATTTTCATGCAGAAACCTTGCCCTAAAACTGACTACAAGTTGGTGTAAATTTTAGTTAAATCTGGATTCGATACTCTATTACTGGGCAAAACTGATCATATGGACAGTTCATGTTCAAATGGTCATAACTTTGCATAGAAAAGTCTAAATGACCTGATTTTTAAACCATTGGAAAGCTAGGACATAGTAGAACAACTTTCACGAAGAACATAATCTCAAATTCTGACCATAACCAAATCAAATCACTAACCAAAGCTAGATCATCAAATCTGCCAGAACCTAAAATTTCCTAGAATTTCGAAATTGACCGATCCGGCCAGTTATGTTTAAATAGTCATAACTTGAGTTACAAAACTCCAAATAGAGTGATTCAAAAAATGAATTAAACTAGACACATTAAGGAACAACTTTGATGAAGGAAAGTTAGCCAAATTTCTACTGTAGAAGGTCCAATGGAACAGTAGAACCAAGTGACCCAAAACTGAAATTTTGAAATTTCACTTAGGGTGTTTGGAATTTCAATTGGCAATCAATGCCCACACAATTGTAACCCAAAATGTGGTAGGTGGGAATAATTAGAACTAACATACCTATTAAGTATGAAAAAGTCAATATTTTAGACAATTGGTTAAATGAATAGTAACCACAAATGCACCTGATGCAAAGGATTCAAATTTATAAATCTTATTGGGGTAAATTAAGTCTTCAAAATTTAAATGTTGGATTACTTATTAGACATAAGTTGAATGACTATTGAAACACTTTAAATTGTGTGTTTTAGTCTAAAGGGACACTGGAAAGGATAAAGAAAAAGTGAGTGAAGGCCAAGAGATGACTCATTTGAGGTTTGTGCCCAACAACTAAATTTCTTTTGATTTTCAAATTGAATTTGGAATTGAATATGTGGTGAAATAAATTTTATGGCCAAAATTATATTGAATTCTTTGATTGAAAAAATTTTGTGTTTTTAGCTCAAATTTTTGAAAACTAATTTAAATGTGAATTGTTTGATATTGATAGTTAGAAAATTATTGAAGTGGTTTGAAACCACAGTTTCATGACTAAATGATTGAATTCCTCACTAGCATGCCTAGTGGGATGAATTGGATTTGTATTCCCTCTCTGGATGAAGTGTTGAGGTGTGTGCCAGTTGAGAACGAATTGAATGAGTACTCATATATATTTGTGCTAGCTAGCCTTGGTATTCCCCATTAGCCTATAGTTATTGGGATGAATTGGAAATCATGTCATGATCAACATTATGTGTCTTTTATTGAATTTATTCTATGATTGATGGAATGAAATATGTTTTTATTAAGTGATTTTCTGGCCTTAGAAATAAAGCATGATTTATTATATGTTAAAATTTAATTTATTTAGTTTGGAAAAAGGATAAATTGATTGTTACGTAATTTACTATTTGCTTTAAGTTGTGCACCACTGAGCTTTTGGCTCAGCGATAGCTTTTTATTGCTGTCGCAGGTAAGGAGATAGATAAAGCAGTAAAGTAGGCTACTTGGGACATGAAGTGACCAAAATTTTGGAGTCATCACCGGCTATATAGATTATACCCTTGTAAATTTTTATTTTGATGTATATGTAATTGTATATATGTACATTAGACTTGAGCAGTTGTGTAATAAATTTTGGTATTTGTTTTTTATCTGTGTAAATGGTTGTAATGTAAATCTATTATTTTATTTAATGAAATGTTTTAGTTCTTTTTTGAAATATTTTTTTTATGAATTACTTGAAATGGTGTTGAATTGAGAATGGATTTTGATGAGAATATTGGAGTTTGAGATTTAAATATATATTGGGAGTGTTTTTCATAGGTTTTTGAAGAACGGTTCTTCCAAAATATAGACGACACTCTACTGAATTTTTTATAAAATTTTTGAAGATTTCAAATAAATTAAAATTTTGAATTATGATCTAAACTCAAATTAAAGGGTTTTAATAATCATTAATTCTTACCCACCACTTAAAAATGATTAGAAATTGATTTAAAAATCTCTATTAGTGTATTTAATGAGTTATCAGTAGACAAAGTTCGATAATAATTAGATATACTATGGGATCATGTTATGTCTTATGTAAGGATAAGGTGTGACACATGATTACGTAGTATACCTAATAAATTATCAAACTTGGCCTACCGATAATCTATTAAATATACTACAAGGGATTTTAAACAAATCTAATTCATTTTAGAGTTTAAAGTGATGATAAAATAGTTATTAAAGTGCCTTTAAATTAGGTATATGCCATAAAATTTATTTTGAATTAATTTAGCATTTTGAGAATTTTGTGAAAATTTTGCTTGGTGACGGCTAAAAATGCAATAAAACAATTCTTTAAACCTGTTAAAAATTCACTTGTAACAATTATTATTTTTAAATTTAAGATCAACTCATAATCAAGAAGTCTTTCCTTTCCCATCCAACATCAGGAAATAATATAAATTTATTTACAATCCAAAGCAAATCTTAAACATTTGCATTCATTGAAATAAAGGAGTTAATATTACAAAAATTTACTTGTAAATAAAATCTCAAAATAATATTATAATAATTATAATCTCAAAATTTTATTACAATGCTTTTTATACAACTGCACAATATCTGTACAAACATACATATAGCTACAAAATATATCAAAGAGAATTTAAAAAGGGTATACCTATGATATACCCACAGCTAAATCAAACCACAGCCCCAAACTACTGCTCCAAGTAGCTCACTCTGTGGTCTTCTCCTTTTCCCTACCTGCGACCGCATAAAAAGCTATCGCAAAGTATTGACACTCAATGGTGCACAACTAAGAGTTTAAAACTCAATATAAAAAATGTTTGTGCAAGGCATAGCCAAGGATTTGAAACATCCAGATTTTCAAATTTTATAAAACCAATATCAATATTTTCAATCATATAAATCAATTGTTTCAATAACATTTTATCAAGCAATTGCAAATAATTGTGTTGCCAACAATTCACACAGTTAAGGCTATGACACAAAATTTCATAATCAATACCGCATTGTACACAATAACAAAGCAATCTACAACCTCACAAATCGCAATTAATAAGGGAGGTGGCTAGCTAGTAATATGAGTATTCTTCTGAACTCAACCTCAACTGGCAAGCCAGAGAGGGAGGAACACAATATCAATTTCACCTCATATAATGAGGGACACAATTCAAATTGCTATGCCAACTGTGGTTTCAAAACAAATTAAAATATTTTCATTCAAGCAAATAAATTACATTTCATTCATCAAATTTCCTTTATGGCATTGGCAACACACAATTTTTCAAACAATTCTAAAAGCATTCAAAACCGGCTCATCCCCTTGCTACAATGAATTTCATAGCTAAAATCCGCCTTTCCATAATCACAAATTTATTTCACAAAATTAAAGTTCTTAATTGCAAGAAAAATCATAACTCATTCAAAATAAATTCATTCAAATCAATTATAAGGTTAAAACCAAGGAAAAAGGTTAGTTGTACACAATCTCAATGGATTTCCTTTCTCTTTATTTACTTTTTCTTGTCTCCTAAGGTCTCCTTTTCTACTGAAATATACAATTAAAATATCTCAATACTCATCCCAATTATCTCTAAATTTATTCAATAAATGCCTAATGAATTTCCTAAGTTGGCTATGCAATTTCAACAAATTCTGGTTCTGGACAGTTTGGAACCCTGACTTTGCAATCTCATTTCAGCCTAGTTTCATTCATAATTTGGGAAGATAATCTTAATGAAAGTTATTCTCTATGACTTAGTTGTATTTTCCTTTTTGAATTACTCAATTTGGAGTTCTGGATATCAAGTTATGGCCCAATTACTAAACATTGTTCTGGTTGCTATATCCTAAAATTTCAAGTTTTCCAGATTTGTACCTTAGCTTTACATTCTATATCCGGGCATCTTAAGCTCATAATTTGGACCTAGTCCCTGAAATAATGTTTTAGGTCTTTCTCTTAGGTTTCCAAATCATTTTTAATGACTTCAATTGTAGTTTTGTAGAGGAAGTTATGGCCTAATAACTATTCGGGGGTCACAGGGTAATTAGGCTAAGGTACAGGAATTCCAAATTTGGCATTCCTGACTTACCCTAACAATTCCTCTACTTTGCCCTAAGAATTGGGCTCTGATCAAAACATGAAGTTTTTAGTGCTATGTCTTATGAGTATTTTGGCTTTGGAATTACTATATTTTCAGTTTTGTAGCCCAAGCTAAGGCAATTTTGCCAAAACTAGTCAGATGCCTAATCCTTCACATTTTCCATGTTAGTCCAGAATCAGGGTAAGTTTGCTGGACCAATTTTGTCTAGCAATTTGATCAGGTTAGAGTCATAATTTGGCTCTATGGTCTTCATAATAATTGTTCTCCTATGTCTCAGGTTTCCATTGGTTCAAGAATCACCTAATTTGGAGTTTTCTAGAGTGAGTTATGCCTAATTTACTAAGTACTATTCATTTGGTCATTTTTGGTCAAGTCCAAAATTATAATTCCGAATTCAAGTCTCATTTAGGTAAACTTATGGTCATTTCCTGGGCAGGGTGTCTTCACAAAAATTCTAGCATTATGTCTTATTTTCATCTCCAATTGGTTTCACACCAATTGGAGTTAAGTAACTCAACTTATGAGCATTTAAGTGCACTGGACACAAGCTGTCCAGATTCTAGCACATTGGCACCCTAACATTCTACTAATTCCTTTCATCAATTCAACACCAAATCACATTAATTACACCTTAAATGACCTTAATTTGGTATCAAGAACCCTAATTGTAATTCATAAAACTAAAACCCTAATTTCTCCAAAACCCTAATCTTCCATCCCCAATTCATGCAAATTCATTCCATTTTAACACACCAATCATGTATACTACTTCATATACGCTAGAATTCATGATCAATTTAATCAAAACACATCAAAACCCTAAAGTCCCCAAGCTGGCTGAAAATCCTACCTTCCCATTCAAGCATGGTTCTCATAAATTTTCAAGTAATTTTCCAATATTCAAACTCAATTCCATGCATATGTAGCTAATTAAAACTTATAAAACTCTTACCTCTAATGGAGCTTTGCAATCTTTAAAATCCTTCCAATTTTTCTTATCTTTCTTTCTCTTAATCTTTACTTTGAGGCTTAATTAGAGGTTTTTTACTAATTTGGTGGGAAAATTTATGGAAGGAATTGGAGTTTTAAGAGCTCAAATTGGTTAACAATGGAGGAAAATGAAGAGGAAGAGAAAGAGAGAGTGAGGAGCCAGCCAAGGGATGAGGAAGAAGAGATTTTTTGACTTTTAATTATTTTCTTGTGTTCTTATATATATTTATCCCATAATTTAATTAATTTAAATTATAATTTTAATTGTGTCATGATGAGGTGGTTATGATGTCATAATTGAAAAATTCTAATTTCCTACTTTCCTTTCCATACACTTTCTCATTTTTTTTAATTTCTTTTCAATATTTACATGTCACTCATTTTAATTGACATTTAGGTCAACCATCAACTCTTAGAGTGAATTGACCAAAATGTCCCTCAATGGGTTTTAGTCTATCCTTTTCCATAATACTCGATGAGTCCTTAGGTTTTGATTCCTTATTGGTTCTTATTCTCTTTTCATTTCTATGATTTTCTCATTCCTAAGAATTTCTAAATAATTCCTTCACTAAGGTCTCCATAGGGTCGCACACGAATTTAGGGTAGCAACTGAACTTATAGTCGCTTCCCATGTAGGTCACTCATTGCCATGACCTAGGTTCATTTAACCTATTTGTGCTTTATTACTCTTATTTTCATCCAACCTCCTTTGATCTTTATTAATTTTGTTTATGACTTCTTTATGTGGTTTAAGTATAGTTCTAGACATTCTAGCTATTCGAATAGGCATTAGCCATCGGAACAATAGTATATACAGAACTGCTTAACATAGGGGTGTTACAATTTTTATGCTATTGCAGGTAGAGGAAAAGAAAAGACAATTGAGTGAGCATAGTAAAAGCTGTATTCATTTTACAATCGAGCTACAATTCTAGGTTTACTCTTTTGAATTTTGTTTCAGATGTAAATAATGACTATAGTATGTAAGAAATATTTGAGCAATTATATAAAATTGATGTAATATTATTTGATTGATATAAAATGAATGTAAATTTATAAGAATGTATTTCTTTTGGTTGTGAATGAAGAAAAGCATTTGATGAAATGTTGATTTGATGAATTTGTGATATAAATATATTGCTACAGGTTTTATTTGACGGGTTTAAAATTTTTGGGTTGACCAATTTTTAGTCATCACCACACTGAATTTTTTTTTTAGTTTTAAAAATACTGAATTTTTTTTTTGTTAATTCCATGGTATTTTTCTTAAATCTTAGATAACTATTAAACCTTTTATCAATAAGTTTAATTTAAAAATGAATTTGAAATCGTTAAATCCCTTGTAATATGTTTAATGGATTATCTGTGGAAGGTGTTTCGGTAATTCATTAGGCATATTACGGGAGCTTGTCATATCTTATGAAAGGGTAAGATGTGATAGGTGATGCAGTTGTTAGGCAAGTACAGGAACAGGGTTAAGTATTATTCATCCAATTACATTAGGTTGGAGAAAAAGATTCGCCTCTCTCTCTTTCTCTCTCTCTCTCTCTTTTAAGTACAGCTGATGCTTAGACCCTATGAAAGACTATCCCTGGAAGGAAGGTGACTTCATTAGCTCAGGAGCCAAAGAATAAAGGAAATAAAGGGAGACTACCTATAATAGAAATGCTTAGCATTAAGGTTAAGGAATGGGAAAAAAGAATTGACTCATGACTAGTTACTAGAGTCCGCAGCTGTACTAAGCTAATAGGACTTTAGAGGAAGAAAATATCCCTTTTGACATTGGAATGAAGTAGTATAATACATTATAAGAAGCAAAAAGGATATAAGTCAAGATGGTAAGCCATGGAATGACATGTCTAGTAGAGTAGCACCAAGCTAAGGAAGTGATGAAGCGACTGCCTAAGAAGGGGAAAACTAAGGCATTCAGAAGTTATGAACTTGATGTGACTGTAACAACCTGACATTGGACAGTTCTATACATTCTACTATTCCGGTGACTAAGGTCTATTTGGACAGCTAGAATGTCGAGAACCATAATTAAATTACAGAGAAGATTCATAAATAAAACTAACAAAGATCAAATGAGGTTGAATTAAAATAGGAGTAATGAAGCACAAATAGGTTAAATGAGCCGAAGGTCCCGGTGATGGGTGACCGACCCGGAAAGTGACTGCGAATTCAGTTGCTACCCCAAATTTGTATGGGACACCATGACATCCTTAGTTAAGGGATGATTGCGAAACTATTGGGAACTAGAAAATCATGGAAATAAAAAGGGAACAATCACAAATAAGGGAATCGGAACCTTAGAGTCCATCGAGCATTATAGAAAAAGATGGATTATAACTGATGAGGGGCATTTTGGTTAATTCACTTTAAGATGTGACTTTTGACCTAAATGTCCATTAAAATGTATGAGATTAAATTGTTGAAAAGAGATTTAAAATGTGAATAGGTGAATGAAAAGAAAAGAAATGAAATATTCAATTTTAAATTGAATTATGATGTAAGCATGACACAAAATAAAAATTATAATTTTTAAATTATGAAATTTCGGGATAAATATCACCATAAAAGACCAAAAATTGAAAGAAAACAAATTGTCTTCTTCCTTTAGTTCTTGGCCGGCCACTCAACCTCTCTCTCTCCTCCATTTTCAAGCTCATCCAAGCTTTGAATCCCCACCTATCTTCCATAAATTTTCCATTAAATTTGTAGAAAACCCCTAATTAAGCCTCAAAGTGAAGATTAGGAGAAAGAAAAATCAAGAAAATTGAAGGGAATAGAAGATTGAAATTCATCAATTGAGGTAAGTGCAATTAAACCTTAACTTAATTATTTAATCTTTGCAAGTGAGTTGATTTGAGTTGAAATTTGCACACAAAATGAAAGAAATCAAGCATATAGAGGGAAGGAAATTTTGGTTCACTTGAGAGGGCTAGGGTCTTTAATGGTTTTGATGAAATTAAATTTGTATACAAATGTTGTTTGATGTATATATATGAATTTTGATTGAAGTTGCATTAGATTTCATGAATTTGTGAAGAAGTGAAGTTAGGGTTTTGAAGAAATTGGGAATTCGGTGCTATGGTATGAAATTGATGTTGTTGAGGTCAATTATTAACCAATTGATGTGTGTTGGTTGTCATTTGAAGTTGGTTGTTGAATTGAATTGAAAATTAGAAGTGTGATCTTTGTGCAGAATTTTTGGACCTCTGAGTCCAGTGGGATTATATGACTATAAGTAGAGCTCGATAGCTCCAATTGGTGTGAGGCCAATTGGAGATTAAACTTAAGACATAATGCCATAATTTTCATGAAGAAATCTTGCCCAAAAACTGCCCATAAATTACCCTAAGTTAGGCTTGAATATGGAATTGATGTTCTAGACCTAAGCAGAAATGACCAAATGAACAGTGCTTAGTAATTTAGGTATAACTTACTCTAAGAAGCTTCAAATGACTTGATTCTTGAACCTATGGAAACCTGATACATAGGAGAACATTTTTTGTGAAGATCAGGAATCTTAATTCGGACCTTAACCCAATCAAATTGCTAAGCAAATTTAGACTAACAAACCTGACCTGCAAAGTCTGGACTTTAGGCCATCCGATCAGTTTTGGCAAAATTGCCATAACTTGGGCTACAAAAATGAAATTTAGGTGATTCTAAAGCCTAAGTTCTCATAAGACATAGAACTACAAACTTTATGCTTTGACCATAACCTAGATCTTAAGGCAACTTAAGGAAATTGCTAGAGTAAGTTAGGAGTGCATAAGCTGAATTTCCTGCAATTCAGCTAAATGGCCTTTTGACCCCTGGATGGTTAATAGGTCATAACTTTCTCTACATGACTCCAATTGAAGTGATTCAAAATGATTTGGAAACCTAAGACAAAGACCTAAAACATTGTTTTAGAGATTATGGTCAAATTATGAGCTTAAAATGACCGAATAGAGAATGCAACGTTAAGTTACAAATATGAAAAATCTGAAATTTTAGGATATGGCACTTGGAACAATGTTTAGTAATTTGGCCATAACTTGAGATCCAGAACTCCAAATTGAGCAATTCAAATTGTAAAATAAAACTAAGACATAGAGGAACAATCTTCATGAAGAATACTTCACCAAATTATGATTAGAACTAGGTTAAAATGGGATTGCAATGTCAGGGTCCAAAACTACCCTGGGCCCAGAATATATTGAAATTTCAATGTCTACTTAGGGATGCATTAAGCATTTATTTGATTAACTATTGGAGATAATTATAATTAGTATTAAGGTTTGGTAATTGTGTAATTTCAGTGGGAAAAAGGAGCCCCCTAAGGAAGAAAAGGATTAAGTCAAGAAAAGAGAAGTCAAATAAGATTTGTGCACAACTAGCCTATTTCTATATTTTTAAATTGTAATTGGTTTGAGTGAACTTGATATCTATATTTTCTCTTGTATTGAGAACTTTAATTTGTTGAATTAAATTTGAATGATTTAATTATGGTTTCTTCTACTGTTCTTGTGACCAATGTCTGTCTGGACAGCCAGAATGTCTGAAACTATATTTAGACTAGAGTGAGGAGTCATAAATAAATCAAATAATGATATGAAAAATTAAGGAAAAATTTTAGAAATAAAATACAACAAAGTTAAATGAGCCGTAGCCCCAGCAATAGGTGACCCTAATGGGAAGTAACAGTAAAGGCCGTTAGCAATCCTAGACCCGGGAGAAACCCCGTGAAATAATTTTTGAGGCTCAAGAGAAGGGTTATTGAGGTTTCGTGTCACACCCTACTCCTTCGTAAGGCATAACATGATCCCGTAGTACACCTAACGAATTACCGTACTTCGCCTACCGATAACCCATTAAATGTACTACAAGGGATTTTAAAATAATTTCTGTTCATTTTTAAGCTGGTGGGTAAATTTTTCACAAATATTAAAAACTTTTTATTGACACTAAGTCACAAATCAAATTTTTAGATATTTAAAACTACCGCAATTTTTACAAAAATTCCGGCAAAGTACCGACTGTATTTTGAGAAAATAGTTCTTCAAAACCTGAAGAAAAACATACTTTCAATATTTTTACTCAACCATAACTCCAATACAAATCCATTTCATCTCACAATCTCACACAAGAAGCTCAACTCAAAATCAATCGCAATTCGAAGCATCTCATTTCAAAAAAAAAAAAGAATAATTTATCATTCACAAATTACAAAAAGAATTAATTATTTACATTAATTACAAAACTCAAAAATAAGTTTGAACATTACAATAATTTGCATTTCATTACATACCAAAATAATATTATAAGAGTTTTGGTACAACTGCTCAAATAATTTACATACATATAATTACATGCATAAATCAAAATCTAATGTACAAGGGTATACCTCTAATATACTTGAAGTTAATCCCAATGAGCCTTCAAGGCGCAGCTACCGGCAATCTCACTCGGCTGCTCTATCTTTACTTTCACCTGCGACAGCATACCAAGCTATCGCTGAGTGGTGAACTCAGTGGTGCACAACCATAATTTAAAACATAATATACAATACCTTACCAAAATTTTAGCAAAGAATTTAGAAATCTTGAAATTCAATCAAAATTTCAAAAATCAAAATATTCATTGCCAATAAAATAAATCATTAGTTAAAATGACTCTGCTCAAGAATTTTAATTTATCAAATCATAACTGAACATTTAAAGTAGTTCCAGTAATTTGTGAAAATAAATCTTAATTTCAATAAAATCAATTATACATAAATCCCATTTAAAATCACAATTCTTATATTCAAAACACATTCTTTATTTTCACAAACTATGTAAAACTAATCCATAAGGGCCATCTTCGGGGCGATTCTAACTCCCTATGGTCAGAGAGATCGAATCGGGATTCTAACTCCCATTGGTCGGGAAGGCCGAATCATCGTGCACATTACACAACATAATAATGAAACTTTCGAAAGGGCCAACGAAAAACTTAAATCTAACCTCTAATAAGAAGAGAATCTAAGCCTATGCACATACCATGGTATTCAAAATAAAACAAAGATAACTCCATTGTCTCCTCAACAAATGAGGGAGACGGGTAATAACCTAGTCAAGCATCTATAGTGAGATATAAAACAATATCATGAATTTCTTTATCCTTTTTGGGAGCATAAATCACAATACAATTCAATTCAAAGTCAATTCCAATATTCAATAATTTTTATGCTCATCACAATTCAAAACATAAATTTGTATTTTTTTCAAGCAAATCCCATTTCATTAACAAATTTCCAAAACTGAACTCATTCAATTCATATCTAAAATAAAATCATAACTTAATCATTTTCTCACCACTAAACTCATTTATACTATAACACATTTCAATAATCATTGAAATAAATTTAATAATTGGTAAACATAATAAATAAAGAACATAAAATCATTTACTCTAATTAGATATGCAAAACATTAGCAATTTAAAACTAGTTGTGCACAAACCTCTTTTGTTGACTCAATTTACTCAAACTTTCGTTTCTCCTTCGAAGATCCCTTTCCAACTGAAACATATAAATTTAAAGTGCTTCAATATCCATTTCTAATACTTAAATTCCAACAATTTCTTTACAGACTTATCCTACCTATCACGGTTTATAAATTTTGGGTCTTTCATATTTTTGTGTATAGTGGCACTATTCATGACACTATTCAAGTCAAAATGTTGACTTTTCCATATTTAATAGGTTTATTAGTTCTAATTGCACCCATATACCACATTTTGGGTGTCAATTTTGTTAGCATTGATTGCCAATTCAATTTCTAAGTCTCCTAAGAGAAATTACAATTTTTTAGTTTTGGTCCCCTGTCTTCTACTTTTCATTAGTCTGGTTACTATGAGAATTTGGCTAAGTGTCCTACATCAAAGTTGTTCCTTATTGTCTTACTTTAATTCCCTTTTTGAATCACTCCATTTGGAGCTTTGTAGCCCAAGTTATGCCTATTTTTCTAAGGCTGGCCAAATTGGTCCAAACACAGAATTCTGGGCACTTTCTTGGTTCTGATAGTTTTAGTGTGCTGACTGCAGCTCACTTTTTGGATGAGTTATGGTCAGAATCTGGGTTTGTGTTCTTCATAAAAGTTGTATTGCTATATCTCAGCTTTCCATTGGTATAAAATTCAGGTCATTTAGACCTTTCTACACCAAGTTATGGCTAAATGAA
This sequence comes from Hevea brasiliensis, assembly GCF_030052815.1. Lineage (NCBI taxonomy): Eukaryota > Viridiplantae > Streptophyta > Magnoliopsida > Malpighiales > Euphorbiaceae > Hevea > Hevea brasiliensis. Next base: position 22,987,842 of record NC_079510.1, on the reverse strand, counting down.
CAAACACTGTTCATTTGGTCATTTTGGTATAGTGGCAGTGCACATTACCCGGATTTGACCTAATTGTTCACTATCCTAATGTCATTTTTTGGGTATAGTTTCTACACAAAAATTATGCCATTATGTGTCTACTTTCACACTAACTAGGTTGGCAAAATTATAGTTTTAGTCTCTGAAAGAGACCTAGGTCAGGCTATCCAGTAATGACCCCTCACCAATCTGAATTTTATTGTAATTCTAATCACTCCAACACATCTCAGTTTGTCCCAATTGACCATTTAAAAACCTCACTTAGGTCAAAGTAAATTAATTTACTAAATTCTCAAATTTTCTTCCCAAAACCCTAATGGTCAAGAACTCTAATTTTGCTTTTTGATTTAATTCTTGAAATTAAAATGTATACACATTACCTACACACTCATTTAAGCTTACATACACTTTTAATTCAATCAAAACACATCATGTCCTCATAAATCTATGGCTGGCCGAAATTCTTGGTGGTTATACATTCATGATTTATCATTTATTTCTACAATAATTCATCAATCTCAACTTAATTCAAATATCTAAGTCATAAAATAGAAAGAATTTGAAGGAAAATCACTAATCTTTTTGTGTAGTTTTTTTTTGTATCTTCAAATCTCTCCAACTCTTCCTTCAATTTACATCTCCAAGCTTCTTTTCAAAACTCAAACATAAGATTTAATCTAAGAAGCTAAAGAAATTATAGTGAAATTTAGGGATAGGGAAGCTCCAAGGTGAGCTTTGATGGAGGATTAAATGAAAAGAGAGAGAGAGAAGAGAGGGGAGCAATTCGGCAAGAAGAAGAAGAGAAATGGGAAAATGAAAACTTTATTTTAATTGGTTACTTTATATTATAATTATCCCATAATATTCAAAATTTAAAATTATGGATTAATTAGTTCATGCTTATGTCACTTATATGATGTCATCAATCTTTTTATTTTCTTTTCTTTTCTTTTTCTTTCTTTTTCCTCACTTCTTCAATTTAATTATATATTTCATAATTTTAATTTCTCACATTTTATTGGATAGCTAGGTCGTGAGTCACCTCTAGGAGTGAATTGACTAATTTACCCCTTGCCGGTCTGGTCTGGTTTACCAATAATACTGTATTTCTTCTGGAACCCTGACCTAATTATTTGATCTAGTTCTCAACCTTTTTCTATGATTTTCACATTTTTCTTAGCTTCACAATTTTTCCTAGGACTGCGGTGTCACAATGCCCCGTACGAAATTAGGGTTTTAACCGATCTCGCTATCACTTCATGGTGCGGTCACCCATCGCTGTGACCCTCGGCTCATTTAACCTTTTATGTTCTATCTTTCTGATATGTATTTAACCTTCTGATAATCACTGCTGCATGGTATTTTGCGATCGCCTGGATGAACACTCACCAAAATGGGAAAGAGTGAGGAGTTGCCACTTTAATTTTGCGGGAAATTAAAGAAAACCATTTGTGAAAATAAGTTAAAATGAAACCACTTCGAAAACAGATATTCTAGATTCGGGGTCCATATACGGGCGAGGAAGGTGTTAGGCACCCCGCCTCGTCCCTCTATAAGGGCAAACAGATTTAACATTCTGCTCTTTGCAAATTAAAATCGATAGTTAAGGGGGTTAGGATGATAATGTTAATCCCTTAGATAAAAGGGAAAATTTGATTTTTCACTAATTCGGGTTACCCATATACATAAATACATGAAACGACCCTTAGTGAGTTGATGTTGCATAGCGGTTTTGGTTTAGGGGATCACTTTGCGTATTGTGTTATTTTAGTTTGAATTTGAGGGAACCCGGGTAAAAGCCCCTTCCGATCTCTGGGAATAATCTGCTTAAAGTTTGAGTGGGGAATCTCAGATAAGAACTCTCCTCTGATCTTTGAATATTTATTAAAATTTGATTTGAGAATCGGATAAGAACTCTCCTCCGATCTCTTAAGTATTTATGAAAATTTTTTGATTGAGAACCGGATAAGAACTCTCCTCCGATCTCTTTTAATATTTTTATTGAGAATCGAATAAGAACTCTCCTCCGATCTCTTTTAATATTTATTAATATTTTTGATTGAGAATCGGATAAGAACTCTCCTCCGATCTCTTTTATTAAAAATTTTGATTGAGAATTGGACAAGAACTCTCCTCCGATCTCTTTTAATATTTATTAAAATCTTTGATTGAGAATCGGATAAGAACTCTCCTCCGATCTCTTTTTTCGTTTAAATGAGGATCAGGTAAGAACTCCCCTCCGACCTCTTGAGATTTAATTGTGATCGTATGTCGTAAAGACCTTAGACTAAGGGTTCTGACATTCGAAGACGCTGAGAGCCCGAACAAGGTTTCTCTTAATCCGTTGGTACCTTATAACTAGGTAGGGGATACAAATTAAATTTTTTACCGATCTCTTATGTGATTGCCTTACCAATACCTTTTGACAGGCAATATCCGATCTCTTCCGTTTACTAGTCGGGGATCCGATCTTACCTCAATCCCCCACTATACCAAGTTATCTCCTGAGCTAGTCTAGTGGTTCGACTTCATAATTTTCTTCTGATTTATTATCCAAACTTTTATTATTTTGAAGAAACTCTTGTGTTAAGATACAGCTACCAACATTTTATCAAATTACCTATACGTTACTCGGGACCAGAACACCTACATTTGAAGGTAATAAAGGCTAAAAAAAAAAAATAAGTAAATAACATGAACGGATGAACAAAAGGTAAACTCAAGAGAATAACCACCTTCGTGGGGTCTTTAACATAACATAAACTTGACGAAAATTACGAGCATGAAAACAAAGAAAATAAATATAAAAAAAAATGAGCACTTGGTAAAGCAACGGTCTAAACACTCACCTGTAGGGAGTTGAATCTATTGAACTATCTATGGAGTCACAAATATAGTAGAGCTGCGTGCTAATAGTCTGGGGACTAATGCTTGCCTTGAAATGAAGAGTACCAAGTTAAAATGCAGTCGAGCCGAAATGACAATAACCGAGTTTGAATGAGGTTGAGTTTGGAAAATAAGAGTGGATATAAAGATGATGAAAACAGAACTGAAACTAAGAGAGGGTATTGCAGAGTAATGAACAAACTAAAAATAAAGAGTTTCAGTGTCCAACACTCCTTTAAAGAAAATACTTTAGAAAACTGGTTTCTGAAGTTTTTTCTATTTTGAAAGCTTAAAAATAGCAGAGTAGCAAAACTGAATCAATTTTCAGAGCCTTTCCACTATAATCACCACCCTTTTTTGTTCTTCCTTTTTTCTTTCAATTGTTTTCATGCAGGTATTTATAGGGACCAGGGGCTCCCGATGAAGGGTCAGGATTTCCTTTGAGGGAGATGGAAGGTTTGGATTTTAAAGGACACGATCTGATGCTTGAGAATTGAAGAGAATACGGTCGAGATCTTATTCAGAATATTTGTCCTTTCTCTTTTCTAATCCAACGGCTCAAAATCTTCTTGTCAAGGGAGATCTGAGGGCTGGGAAAAAAAAGCACCAGTCTTGTCTTCTTCTCTTTGATCCAAGGGCTCCGGACTTGTCCTTACAAGTAAGATCAACGATGGAGATCAAGATGTACAGGACTGTCATGACACGTTGTGGCAACCTGTCAGTAATGTGGGCAATTCTGCAAATGAGGCGTGCGGTGGAGATTTGATCTCGTCTGCAACACTTTAACTACCTCGGCTATGATTATGACGACAGTTATTGAAAGTTGTCTTATTCTCTCTTTGATTTTCGATCTCCCATCCCTTCTGATCTTTTTAATATGATCCTTTTCCGATCTCTCATGCCGGGCCCCTCTCCCGATCTCTCCCATTCCAGAATCTTCTCTTCTATTTGGACTGGTTTAGTCAAAGCATTTATTCTTTCGGTTACCGAGGCATCCACTTCATTTTTCGCTAGCAATAATGCTCAGACCTTCTCTATATATATACCTTCAACAGAACATCCTTTTCGCATTTCATTTTCTCTTCTTTTCGCTTCTCACTTTTCCTGTTCTAGCCGCTCCGGCAACAATCCCAGCCATGGTAGCTGCTTTTGATCTTTTTCCGACTGTTCACTTTGTTTATCGACTGAAAATTTATGACCTCAATGATCAGAAAATCACGATGGCTACCTCTGATGACAGTGAGAGAACTGGACTAATTTACCGATCCAGATAGAGAATATCGATCGTGTCCATCTCGAGTCGGTCAACCGATATAATCGGCGAACCGATTTCTGGTGAGAAGACTGCTAATTTCCCTCCTATCATTGGTGACTGCCCCTCGAAGTTCACTTGGCTCCTCACCACATCGGGTGTCCTGATAGCGACTCAGTTCCGAGCGATAACATTGACGATGACCTCTCCTATCCTCATGAGAGTCATAGTCACCCCATCTGAGCTGTACATCTATCCGATGTCGATGGCTGGTTTCCTGATCAAACATATCTTTTGATTCAGCCAAGAGACTTGGCTTTGACATAGGTCTTTACTAGGTAGGATGTACCGTCGATCTCTAGAGATTTGCCAAATGATGTAATCTGACCTTTAATGTAATCCGACCTCTAGAGATCACCCAAATGATGTAATCTGACCTTTAATGTAATCCGATCTCTTGAGATCTCCCAAATGATGTAATCTGACCTTTTGGAAATGAAATTTTATTTTGACAATTATCATTTTACTATTATTGCATTGGTTATTTTCCAATCTCTAATGTGTTTATCCGATCTGATTCCTAACTGAATAGCCCTTAGCCGATCTGTAATTCTGAACATCTACCTTAATTCGACGATCTTTAACTAGCCGATCTCCCCTTATTTATTTATGGAGTTTCTGGAATGTTCTTGCGACGTGTCAGAAAAGCTGGCGAATTTCGCTAACCGATGCGTCGCTTGGGACACTGTGAGCATTGAATGCTCAAACGAGTATAAATAGGGGAAGGGACAGCCAGTTGCTCCCTTATGTCATTTTCAGCACCTCACGAGCGATTCCAAAATTCTCTCGTTTCTTCAAGTTCTGCCAACACCGATCACACTACGGTAAGGGTTTTGATCTTTCTTTAAGTTAAATTTTCTCTTTTCTTTGAAAATGAGCAGCGCCGAGAGTCAGAGAGCGATAAGCCCCCCTTTCGTTCATGTCTCGTGGTCGTGAGATGAGGTTGAAGTGGTTGGACCAAGCAGGCTATCCGAACCTCCTACAACCTCCGTTTCAGCCCGTGCTCAAGCGGCACCCTCAAGACGAATGCATTCCTCAGGGAGAGAGAACATTCCCGTGGATGAGCTACCGTCAATCCTTCAAGAAACCAATCTGCAAACGATTAGCCAAGAATACAACCTTCGGACTGATTCATACGAGCTTATCAGATGTCATGGCAATCTCCGAGCTGATCACTTCTTCGAAGAAAATGATATGATCATGATATATGAAGAGCAATTAAAAGTCGGGCTGCGGTTTCCTCTTGATGACTTCTTCAAGGAAGTTCTAAAATTCCACCAAGTATGTATAGCCCAAGTACATCCGAACTCATGGTAGATCCTGGTAGCCTTCCGAGGCCTCTACCGAGCTAAGGGACTCAGTCCTACGATGAAGGTGTTCACTGAGCTACATAGGCTAACTCGTCGAAAGGACAACGAGTACTAGTTCTTTCAGGCGAAACCGCATTGTGGGCTCTTTACCGATTTGCCCTCCTCGCTGAAGAATTGGAAGAATCGCTTCTTTATTCTGAGGAGCAAGATCCTGAACGGTTTTGAGGGTTTCCCACGTAGCTGGCTGCATCTGGGCCCATCACTCCCGAAGCACATCGCCCTAAGTAGGGAAGAAGGCACAATGGTAATGGAACTAAAGGATTAGGCGGCCAATCAGAAGTTTTCCTGTTTAGATGCGGTGATGGCCGAACTGCATCATTGGATGATGCGGCTGGTTACTGGAGAAGAACGCGGTCCTCAGCTCTCTGACCTCGGCTTCGATACTTTCTATATCTCTGATCTCTAGGCCTTAGCGAACTCACTGAATTTTTCTTTGTGCAGGTATGGCGAGCGGCGAGACTTCCAAAGAGAGCCGAAAGCGGAAGAGAGATGTCTCTAGGAAAGTGCAAGAGATGAAGCGTGCCGAGGCCTCACAGACGCCAAGGCGCGATCCAGGGGAGATGCAAAGAGGCTCGTCCCGACCCTCGGGACCACCGATCCCTGAAATAGAAGTGGTTCGGTCTTTGCCTCGACAAAAAGAGTCGCCACCACCTCCACCGGTTGCTTCGAGTGCGGAAGGGGGTCCTTCCCAACCTACTTCGCGGACCCTTTCCCGCGGCTCTCAAGTCCTGATTCACTCCCTAGAGAAGAACCGATCTGTATGGGAGAATCCGGGCTTGGTAAAGGTTCTGGGAGCTTCCATCTGCCTCCAAGTGGATCAGAATAGGCTGACCCAAGGCAACATTAACGATCTCCTGACCCAGACGATGAGCTTGAGCGTGGAGAGCTTAGTGAACCAGCATATCATCAGGGAAAAGGCTCATCATTTGAGGCAGGAGATCCAGAAGGTGGGTCAGGAAGCGGCTTCTGCCCGAGCTCAACTTTCATCTGCCCGGGAATATATAGCTGAAATTGAGGGGCGGATGAAATTCTATGCGGATAAATTGGCCGAGCAGGCTCATGCTCTTGAAGAAGCTCGGGCGCTCCGAGCTGCTGATGTCGCCTCCCTCACTGAAGAACTTAGAGCGAAAGAGGAAGAGGCAGTGACGAGGGAGGCCGATGCTTATGTGAACGCCCACGGGGACCTTTTGGCCGAGCTCAAGAAGCATTATCCAGAGGAGGACTTTTCCTGGATGGTGGACCTGGCTCCCCAAGACGAAGAGGAGAGCGAGGAAGAAGATGAGGGAGATAAAGAGGGTGAGCGAAATGTAGAACAGGCTGGGGGTGATCCTCCAGCTGAATGACTTGTATTTTATTTTGAAATGAAATGAAATTCTCTCTTTTATTCAATGACTGGATGTGATCAGAAAGTATCTAAATTGTACAAGCGCCTGATTGTCTGAACCAATTAGAACATCAAACTTAAAAGTGATTATTAATCACTTAAGTATAAGAGGTCAGAAAAACATTATAAGCATGAGATGGCTTAGAACAAACACTGAACGGGACTTAAGATTATTAAAATAGGAAACCTGATTTGAACACTTAAGATCGGAAGCAACATTAAGCCAGATTAAAACCTTAACTTTATTAAACAATTATCCGCAATATTTATAAAAGAGAGATCAGAAATAAGACTAGATGGCACGAAGACCTAATGTTGGTTTGATTTTGTTTGACGAAAGATCGGAAATGTGATTGACTGGCCAAGAGACTTGATAATTGGTTTGAGAGATCGGTAAGGATTTGAACGATATGGAGACTTGGTATTAGTTCAATTTCTTTGAAGAGAGATCAGAAATGTGATTAGACTTGGTGTCGGTTTGATCCCTATGAAGAGAGATCGGAAATGAATTGAACGACATGGAGACTTGGTGCTGGGGATCGATTTCAAAGTCTATTGATTTCGGGGTTCGGCCAAAATATGGTGTCGACAGCTGCCCCTCTTTACATAATTTCTATTAAAGGGAAAAATTTTCTCGTGTAGGAATTATGTAAAGATTTAGACCCATATTTTGGGCGATTGGGTATTAAAACTTTGGAACTAAAAATTAAGGTTAGGAAACTAAAACCAACTTAGGTCAAAGACCCAAGGGTTGGTAACAGGAATTTAAATGTTGAAAAATTAAAATCAACTTAGATCAAAGAACCAGAGGTTGATAACAGAAATTTAAATGCGGGAAATTAAAAATCAACTTAGATCAAGGAACTGGAGGTTGATAACAGAAATTTAAATGCTGAAAAATTAAAATCAACTTAGATCAAGGAACCAAAGGTTGATGACAGAAATTTAAACGCTGGAAAATTAAAATCAACTTAGATCAAGGAACTAGAGGTTGATAACGGAAATTTAAATGCTAAAAAATTAAAATCAACTTAGATCAAGGAACCAGAGGTTGATAACAGAAATTTAAATGCTGGAAAATTAAAATCAACTTAGATCAAGGAACCAGAGGTTGATAACAAAAATTTAAATGCTGGAAAATTAAAATCAACTTAGATCAAGGAACCAGAGGTTAATAACAGAAATTTAAATGCTAGAAAATTAAAATCAACTTGGATCAAGGAACCAGAGGTTGATGGCAGGAATTTAAATGCTGGAAATTAAAAATGCTTACAAAGCAAGCCTAACCTGACACAAGAAGTTCCTCCGCGACGAAGTGTACTTAACAAGATCCTGAAGATGAATGATTAATGGGAGACGAGTTGCAAGACTTAACCCATCATTTTCCATTCCTTACTCACTTCCCAGGACTCTCTTTCTGTTCTTAACTTTCTTATTTGCGAAAAGCGCCCTTGTGGGTTTTCACTTTCCTTTTCGCCCATCTGACTAGAAGCGCCATTCCAGGTTTTCACCTCTAGTTTTTTTTTTATTTTTTATTTTTATATATTTTTTTTAACCATTCCCTGCAAATCTCTTAACAAAGTACATAAGGTTATCAATATCCAAATCCTAAAGTTATGATAAAATTCTAATAGATCAATAGCGCATAGAATAAAGAGGTAGAAAAAGACAATATTAGAGCGTGAGTATACAGGAAAGATAAAGCAAAAAGATAAATTAATACGCAAATGTGCGAAGAAGATAGATCAAAGTGAAAGGATGACTTTATTATGGCTTGAGGGATAAAGGTGCAGTTTCAAAGAAAAAGGGTACAAGGATAGATCTCACAGATTCCTTGTAGTTGACTCTGAAGTCTCTTAACTGCCATTATTTCAAGTATTCTATTGACGAAGATTCATGCCGTGATGGTTTATTTCCGTTCCTAGTCCCACGTTCCCTTCCTTATTTCTCCATTTTCTGGTTCTAAGGACGCCCTTTCGGGTTTTCGCCCTCAGATTTTATTTTCTTTTTTTTTTCTTTCCTTTTCTTTTTCAGGGTGCCTTTTCGGGTTTTCATCCTTCACTCATTTTACAGAAAGCGCCCTTCCGGGTTTCGCCTTCTTTCTCACATTTTGTTAGGGCGTCCTTTCGGATTTTCACCCTTTTTTTTTTGTTAGGCGTAATACCTTTTGACAGTGTCGGCATTCACGGGTCTTGGAAATTCTTCACCATCCATATGGGTCAAGATTAGGGCCCCATCAGAAAACGCCTTTTTAACCACATAGGGTCCCTCGTAGGTTGGCAACCATTTGCCCCGAACATCGTTTTGATTTGGGAGCACCTTTTTCAGGACGAGATCTCCTGGTTGAAATTCGCATGGGCGGACGCCTTTGTTAAATACCCTAGCCATTCTTCTCTGGTACAACTGCCCATGACATGCCGCTGCTAGCCTTTTCTCATCTAGCAAATTCAATTGGTCCAACCTTGATTGGATCCATTCCGACTCATCAATCCCTGATTCCTTCAGAATCCTTAGGGAAGGGATTTCTACTTCGATAGGCAGAACGGCTTCCATCCCATATACCAATGAGTATGGAGTTGCCCCAGTTGATGTTCTCACAGAGGTCCGGTATGCATGAAGGGCGTAGGGAAGCATATCATGCCAGTCTCTATAGGTGACCATCATTTTCCGGATTATTCTCTTAAGATTTTTGTTTGTGGCTTCTACCTCTCCATTCGTCTGGGGACGGTATGGTGAGGAATTGAGTTATGTCGAATCTTATATTGATCACATAATCTCTGGATCTTTGGACCATTCAAATTCTTGGCGTTATCAGTGACGATTTCGCTAGGGAGGCCGTGTCGGCAGATAATATTATTTCTGATGAATTTGAGGAATGTGTTTTGCGTGATGTGAGCATATGATGTCACTTTGACCCATTTAGAAAAATAGTCAATAGCTACCAGGATAAATCTATGCCCATTGGATGCCTTGGGATTGATGGGACCAATCACGTCGATTCCCCACATTGCGAAAGGCCATGGCGAGACGAGGCTGAACAGTTGATGAGGTGGGACATTTATCGGATCTACATAGATTTGACATTTATGACACTTTCGAAAGTACTCAATGCAATCCTTCTCCATAGTAGTCTAGAAGTATCCCCGTCTTATGATTTGCTTAGCCATCATATGCCCATTAGCATGGGTTGCACAATTCCCCTCATGAGTCTCGAAAAGGATCCTCCTTGCTTCTTTTGCATCTATGCATCTCAACAATTCACCGTTGGAGCTCCTTTTGTATAGAATTTCACCACTGGGGAAGTATCCCAAAGCTAATCTCCGGATCATTCTCCTTTCATTTCTACTTGCCCCAGGGGGGAATTCTCTGGTCTTGATGTAGACCTGGATGTCATGATACCAAGGTTTACCATCTGTTTCTTCCTCGATCATAAAGCAGTATGCCTGCTCACTCCTTGCTTTGATCTACAATACCTGAATCATCTACCCTTCTTCCATTTGAGCCATGACAGCCAGGGTGGCTAAGGCATCTGCAAATTGATTTTTGTCCCGACTGAGGTGAGTGAAAGAAATTTCTTCAAATTTCTTGGTCAATTCTAGTAGGCACTTCTGATATGGGATTAACTTTGGATCCTTGGTTTGCCATTCTCCCTTGACTTGATAGATGATCAAGGCTAAATCATCATATACCTCTAACTTCCTGACTTTCATTTTGATGGCAGCTTATAAACCCATCACATAGGCTTCGTATTCCGCGACATTGTTGGTACATTCAAACCTTAACTTGATAGCTATCGGGAAGTGTTTTCCGTCAGGGGATACTAGCATAGCTCCAATTCCATTACCAGACAAATTGACAGCTCCGTCAAAATACATTTCCCATACATCAGCTGGCTCTTTTTCCTCACCGTCGACTTCGTTAACATGCTCGTCAAGGAATTCAAAATCCAAGGCTTCATAATCTTGGATAGGGTTCTCTGCTAGAAGATCAGCGATTACGCTACCCTTTACTGCCTTCCGGGTCATGTAGACAATGTCATATTGAGAGAGTATGACCTGCCATTTGGCTATCCTTCCCTGCACAAATGCACTTTCGAATACATACTTGATAGGATCCATCCTAGAGATGAGCCATGTCTTATGATTTAACATGTAGTGTTTAAGCCGATTTGCCGCCCAAGCTAACGTGCAACAGCTTTTCTCTAAGAAAGAGTACCTTGACTCGCAATCATTGAACTTCTTGCTCAGGTAATAAATAGCCCTCTCTCTTTGACCAGTATCATTATGCTGCCCCAAAACACATCCCAGTGAATTCTATTGGACAGCCATGTATAGAATCAACAGTCTTCCTGCCACCGGAGGAACCAGTATCGGCGGATTTGACAGGTATTGCTTAATTTTTTCGAAAGCCTCTTGACAAACTGAATCCCATTGGGTGGTGTTGTTCTTTCGGAGTAGTCTAAAGATAGGCTCAGCTTTAGCAGTGAGGTTGGAAAAAATCTCGAGATGTAATTTAGCTTCCCCAGGAAACTGCGCACCTCCCTTTCTGTTTTTGGGGATGACATCTTTTGAATGGCTCGAACTTTGTCTGGATCTACTTCTATCCCCTTCTCACTCACTATGAATCCCAACAACTTCCCCGATCTAGCTCCGAACACGCATTTGGCAGGGTTCAATTTTAGCCGATACTTCCTGAGTCTCTCGAATACTTTTCTCAGCACCTGCACATGGCTTTCTCCTTCCCTGGATTTGATGATCATATCATCCACGTACACCTCCACTTCTTTGTGCATCATATCATGGAATAATGTGACCATAGCATGTTGGTAGGTAGCGCTTGCATTCTTTAAGCCAAATGGCATGACCTGATAACAGAATACCCCCCATTGAGTGATAAAAGCAGTTTTCTATTGATCCTGTTCATCCATAGGGATTTGAATGTACCCGGATGCTCCATTGATACATGAACATCTTGTTAGTAGTATGCCCTAGAGCATATCATTTAGTATGTATCTTGTACATATTTTAATAATAAAAGGCATTTCCACTTTTCCGTTTACATAATATATTTATGTGTAATAGAAAAGGTCCATTGATATTTTGTTAGAAATATTATTCTTAAGTTGTTAAGAATATGAGTGACAATATTTCTAGCACAAAGTATCATAAATAGGTTCACAATCGAGGATACTTCATAATAAGGACATGACTTATCCAGAAAGATTGTATTCATGTTTGTTCCCAAGTTATTTATATGAGATATAAATAAGATGGAATGGTGAGTCTCATGCCATATAACAAACTTGATAGGCACTTATAAATGATAAGTAGGCCGAACCAGTGACACTTATGACAAGCACATGGAGTTTACTCTTGTCAATGTTTTGTCATAAATCATATCAGTGCATATAATCTTTAGACCTGAGATAGCACAATTATCTTGTATATAGGTAGTTTGAGTTTGATCTGCTTTCATACTTGTACTATGTATGGGTATATGGGCATGTGTTGGCTCTGCTAGTTATATATGGAGGTAGGTGTTGATCAAGATGGAATCTGTTCCTCTAAGTAAATAGAGTTAAATTCCTAAGTACATTTAATTGTTCTTGATGTTTCAAGTTCTGGCAGACAGATAGATTTATTCGAGAAAGAGTTTCGATGAGAAAAATCTTTTAATCAAGAACTGGAATTAAAAGAGAACATAATATTCATAGCAAATGGAGTTTGACATAAACCATGACTCGGCTTGAGTTGGGATTTTGTAGCAGAGATTCTAGTGCATGGTAACATATGATTATAGGTTCATTTAAGGTAAACCTTATTACTAATTGGGTGGCCATGGCATGCTATGCTAGGTGTTAACCATGGTCTATGAGGTTCATAAAATGATTTAGAGAAATCATTTATGGTAAGAAAGAGTTCTGATGATATTAAGAGTTGATATCATTTCTCATTGCCAATTAGTGATGAGCCTAGTAAGTCACACACATACACAAGTTATCACCTATTTAAATATGATTTAATTAATTAATTAAAGAGTTTAATTGATTAATTAAATAGATTTGGTTTGCAATTAAATTGCAAAGTCCCTAGCATGACTTGAAACCAAATCTAGATTATTGGATGTGTAGTATAAATTAAATTTATATTTAAAGTGTTTAAATATGAATTTAATTGATGAGAAATTAATTAATAGAGATTAATTAATTAATATTTGATATAAATTAATTAGAAGAAGAAAATAATTATTTTGGGTTAAGAACTCAAAATTAAGACACAGGGGCATTTTGGTCATTTCACAGTGTGACACGTGGCACCATGAGATGGTGACACATGGCATAACACATAAGCTTGCCAAATATTTTTTTAATCATGTAAGATGATTAAAATCAAGATTAAATATAGGTTTGACACTTGGCACAATGTGATTGGGTCACTTAAACCTAGAGCTAATCAAAAGGTGACATGTGGCTAGGGTTTAATGTGTTAACCTAGCTATTTAAGTGTGGTTATGAAAAGAAAACATAACCAGCAGCCTCTCCTCTCAATTGTCACGCCACTTTGAGCCTCTCCAGCTATTTCTCTTCATCTCTCATCAATTCAAAGAGATTAGCCATCAATCTCTTGAATTAAGAACACTAGAAATTGTTTCTAGTGTCCTGTTTACATCTCTAATCTCTTAAAAGGCAGAACTTGAATTTCTAATTAATAGAAAAGGCTTTAGAAGCTGTTCAAGGGCTGCCATAGGTGTTCTTGGTGTGGACAAGCTAGAGGGACAACATCTGGTGTCCTGAAGACGAATCTCAAAGCGCGAGACATTGCGGCACATCAAGAGGTTAGTGTAATCGTTCTTGATTTAATCTAGGGTTCTAAAATTAATCTGATTAATTTTAAAATCTTAAATGGCAAATACAGATCCAAAAACATATTAAAAGAGTTTTAATATGTTGTTTATCATTGAAATCAAATAGATAAAAATAAATCTTGTATGGTGCATGTGACCCTAGGTGAAAATTTTTGAATTCAATGGTATAATCTTGTGTTTTTCACGCTTCCGTTCCTTCACATCTGCCCAATCCTGCAACATTGTCTACTAGCACGTCTATGTGCGGGAGAGGGAAATCATCTTTCAGGCTTGCTTTATTAAGATCCCTGTAATCAACGCACACCCTGACTCTCCCGTCCTTCTTTATTACCAGGACAACGTTAGCTATCCATTGGGGATATTTGACTACCTCCAAAAACCTAGCGTCATACTGCTTTTTGACTTTGTCCCTAACTTTGAGCAGCGTGTCAAGGTTCATTCTTCTTAGCTTCTGTTTTACTGGAATCGTCCTGGGAATTAGGGGAATCTTGTGTGTCACAATCTGAGGATCTAAACCGATCATATCGTCGTAGCTCCATGAAAATACGTCCAAGAATTCTTTAAGCAAACTAACCATATCTTCTAATTCTCCACTCCCCACAACCTTAAGTTTCCTTTTTATTTCTTTTGTGCCTAGATTCATGGTATACGTTTTGTCCCCACAAGGCACTAGGGAAGGTTCATCTCTCTCATCCCTTTCTTCTGCGAGTTCCTCCTCAGAATTACTTGAAGTAATGGCAGTTATGGGGATTTCAAAATTAACCGGGGGAATTTCTGAGTCTATAGAATTATTAGGTGTTAATTGATGAATGGTCCTAAAGAAACAAAAGTGGAATATATTATGAAAATGGCAAAAAAAAAATAAGGAAAAGAGAATTGAATGTAAAATGCACTATTAATCCATTAATATTTGCATCATAAGAAAAGGGTCCATTTACAATATTACACTTGTCACCATAGACGAAATGATCAAGTGTAGATAACCAAAAGTACTTTACTCAAAATTGAGTACAGGAATGTCCTCTACCGTCCAGTTGTCCAGTTCTTGCCCTTCAGCTATTGGCGAGATCAGGGCTTCATACAAGGAATCGAGATGGATGACATCAATGGATGGTTCATTGGGTGATTCTTCAGCTTCTACTAGATTTTCAATGACCGACTTGGTGAAGACCTCTGTGATTTTTGGGACTACTTTCATTTTCCCGATTTTCTGATAAAATCTCTGATCCCGAAGCATACTTCTCATCCAGAATCGTCCATCCATGAGGGTGTCTTCCTCATAACCCAAACTGCAATGGCCAACCTTTTGGATAGCTGGTATAGGTTCGATAATCCCATGTAATGTAGCGCCTAACCCCTTGCCCTTTTCATAACCACTCTTCAGCATTACCTTCACTACCATAGCTGTGGCCCCTTCATTTCTAGAAGTGGTTTCTTGCAATTCAAGGGCATGGAAAGAGCTTTCCAAAGATTCTTCAGCTGCTTCCACATAAGGAAGTGATTGCAGCTTGGTGACCAGCATGGCTTCCTCTCCTTTCACAGTGATGATTCTGCCATCCATAATGTATTTAATCTTCTGGTGCAAAGTCGAAGGAACGGTATTTGCTGAATGGATCCAAGGCCTCCCTAGCAGCATGGTATATGCAAGTTCAATGTTCATCACTTGGAACGTGACGTTGAAAGTGCATGTGCCAATTTGGAGTGGCAAGTCAATGTCTCCTAGTACCTCCCTCCTTGTGCCATCAAAAGCTCTTACCACCATAGCACTTTGACGTATGTTTGACCGGTCGACTGGTAGCCTAGCCAAGGTGGCATTAGGCAAGACGTTGAGCGCAGATCCATTGTCAATGAGGACCTTGGCAACTATGCAACCTTTACATTTTACTGTCACATATAGAGCTTTAGTGTGCTTTAAGCCTGCAGGGTCTATCTCTTCTTCTGAGAAAGTACCAAAACTGGATGCCTAAATTTGTCCCACTATCTTCTCGAATTGCCCCGGTGTGATGTCGGGGTTAACGAAGGCCTGACCCAGAATCTTCTGCAAAGCTTGGCGATGCACTTCTGAGCTCAAAATCAGTGACAGCAGTGAAATTCGAGCAGGTGTCTTCCTTAACTGCTCAACAATGTCGTACTCACTTTGCTTCATTATTTGAAGCAAAAGTTCCTCATCTTCTTTTGGTTCCATGGGTTCTTTTCTCTCCACTTCTTCAACCTCCTCTTCCGTATTCCTTCGTGGCTCTCCCATTTTTACTTTTCCTCTCCTCTTTTCCTTCTCTTCATTCCCGTAACATTTCCCACTTCGGGTTATAAATTCAACCTCTTGCTCAAGTGGGAAGCATTTTGTGGTAGTGACGGGTTGGGGTTTTGATTGGGGAGTTGCATTACCAGAAGGTCCGGCATAAGTTATTTTGAAGTGCTCATGAGGAGCAAAGCATGGTTTAGGAGGTGCTGAGGGTGAGGCAAGGCTAGGAGCTGGTGTATTGCTCGATGCTCCTTGGGTGAAGACTTGGAAATCATAATTCCAGGGCACAGCACGATTGTTTGCGACTGGGAGCTGGGGTGGGGTTCGGATGATTGTTACTGGTGGTGATGATGCTGGTGCAGAAAAGGTGATTCTGTGATTAGAAGTGGAGGCATTTTGGCCCAATCGGGCTGTATTTACTCCACCCTCCATTTTCAACCTTGCTTGGCCTCTTAAGACTTTGAGGGACAATAAGTTCTAGACCTTTTGTTTGAACTCCCTACAATTTTGCAGCTCATGGTTAGCTGCTCCTCCGTGATAGGGGCATCCCGCATTATCTTCAAACTCCAGTGTTTGAGGGTAGAGGTAACCTTCCCTTACTGCCATTGTAAAAATCTCCTCAAAGTGAGGAATCAGTTGATCTACCTTCAAGGTTGACCCTTCTTCTTCTGAATCTATCATATTCACACCATTGCCCGTACCATGATTAGGCAATGGGTTTGAGGTGACATTGGGAAGGAAGCCATTCCCTTCGATTTTCAACCACCCGTTTCTGATTAGAGCGTGCACCCTCCCCCTGAGTGCCCCGCAATTATCTGTCGAGTGCCCCTGTGCCCCTCCATGATACTCGCACTGGGCACTGGCATCGTACCACCTGGGATATGGTGGCTGAATTGGGTCAAGGGGGATCGGCACTATTTGATTTATACCGACGAGGTATCAATATATTTCGCTGAGTGGGAGGGGAAGGGGTGGATCAGGATTTCTCTGTGGTCTTGGGTTATTTTGGGGAGGTTTTGTTTAAGTAGGTTGAGGAGGTGGTCTAGGCTGGTAAGTTGTTGGTGGTGGATACTGTGGGCGTGAATGAGGATAATTTGGGAAAGGGGGTGGAATGTTGGCAATTGTTGGGCCATGAGGGGGAGGATATGGCCGAAAACTATTTTGTAGGAATGAAGATTAGGCATTTTGTAGGGTGATGGAGTGCACATCACCTTCCTTCTTTTTGCCAAAACTGGCAGTCTTCTTCACAGGATTCTCAATCATCTCCTGTAACCGTCCTAACCTGAGGTTAGCTTTGATTCTCTCACCAGCTTGGATGATATTCGAGAAGCTGTTGGAGGTATTTCCAATCATTATATTGAAATAAGGAGCTTTCAACGTCTCAATGAACAGGGAGCAAAGCTCATTGTCAGTCACTAGAGGATATACTTCTGCCACTTTCTCTCTCCACCTCTGGGCATATTCTTTGAAATTTTCCCTATCTCTCTGCACCAGGTTTTGGAGGTCTCTCCTTGTGGGGGCAACGTCGCAGTTGAACTTGTATTATTTCAGGAAAGCGTCAGCCAAATCTTTCCAAGAGCGCAATATGCTCCTGTCCAACTGAATACACCATCTCAGGGCTGCCCCGGAGAGACTCTCGTGGAAGAAGTGGACTAGGAGTCGATCGTCCTCTGTCAGGGCAGACATTTTTGGCAATGTAAGTAGCTAGATGGATGCGGGGATTTGAATTCCTGGTGTATTCGTGAAAGTCTGGGACATTGAACTTGGGCGGCACCACCACATCTGGCACCAATCTTAATAATGCTACATCAACTGAACCATACATGTTTAGGCCCTCTATTGCTCTTAATCTCTCTTCTAGAGCGGACAGCTTCTCATTTTCTCTTGTCTTATTTTCTCCTCCCACTGCATGAGATACTCCCCCAGTTGGGAAATGAGGGGCAGAATGAACCAGAGGGATCAGGATTAAAGGGTATGGTTCAGCATTTGGGACAGTCGGGTAATAGGAGAAGGGTGGGTCATTATTTAGGGGAGCCAGATTGACGGTGATTGTTGGATCCGGGATAGGTGGCTGGAAGGTGAAAGAGGTTGAAGCATGTTGAGAATCAATCGTTGTAGGAGGTGGGGGAGGTAGTGGTAAGTTGGGCTCTGATGCAGGCTTATTTTGGGACATCTCCCTCATTAGTCTCATGAGCTCTGAGACCTGGTCTTTCAACTCGGACACTTGTCCTTGTAGGTTTTGGACTTGTTCCTGGTCTTCCATTAGCCTTCTTGTTCGTGACCTTGTTAAGTACACTCGTCTGGGTTGAACTGCGTGTCTGGTCAGGCTTGCTTTGCTTGAAGCAATGTTGATTTTTTGTAGGGATTAAAAAAAGAAGTCTTTTAGTGAATTTTGAATTTTGTTAAAAATTAAGAGGGTCCTAGTTTGGACAAAGGATACGGTGGCATCTGAGAGCCGGGAATGAAATATGCAGAAGAATAATTGCATCAATTTTATCATGGCATCGTTCGATAGTCTGACAGTGAATGACTGGATTGAATGCGTATGTATGATACTTGTCCATATGGCGCATCTAACTTTTCGCATAACCCTAGCGAGGGTGGTTCCTACGGGAGTCATACTATTCATTCACAATTTTGCTAAACAATGGCCCAAAGTTATTTCATTAATCGAATAGTTCATACATAGCACTCTTTACATTGGCCTGGGCTCAGGGAGACTCTTTATAATGTAATGACACTTTTTGAGATACTCATAAAGCCTTTCTTCTTGTCTGGCGGGGTTGAATGTCTTCAGGGCATACTCGGATTCCGACAAGAGTTCTTGTTTCCCTTGTGCTATCATTCTCTCCAGCTGGTCAACATTTTCTCTTAGCTCTTGATAGAGAGTAGCTTGTCTTTCTTTTTCCTTTCTTTCCTTAGCACATTCTTTTAAAATATCATTGATAAGCCGTGCTTGCTCCTTTAGTTCAAGCTTCATCTTTTTCCCCTCTTGTTTGTATTCTTCCATGAGTATCTCTTGGTATTCTACTTTCTCTTGGAGCCTGCTATTCTAGACTTCTGCCTCTTTCATTGTAGTTTGGAGAGAGCTCTTTTCCCTTTCCCATCGTGTTTCTTGCTCTTCAAACCCTATCTTTTCGGTCATTGCCTCTTCCCTGAGCCTTCTTACTTTTCTTTTAAGGATCTGCTGTTGGTCCTCTAACTGTTTTATTCGTTCTTGTAATTGCAAATTTTTGGTATTCGCCTTTTGTAGAGAGTCGGCCAAACGAGCGCTAGCTTCTTCTGAAAGGATGTTTTGATGGGGGCCGCTGCCTTCGGGTTTGGTTGAATTGGCAGTTAGGTGTCCTTGATCCCTGCTGGCTCTCCATTTAAGATAATCGCCCGTGGCACTCGGGCCCTTAGACGACCTTTCCATCATAGTGATGTTTTCCCAGGATTTGTGAGCTATTTTCATTTCTTCTTCATTATAGAGCTCATGGTAGTAGTGACCCTGATGGTATTCTTCAATACTGATTGCGGATTGGGTTAAACCGAACTGCCTCATCACCAATGCTGGGACGTAACTTGTGTACCCAATCACTCCGATTAGAGAAACTGAATGATTACCCCCTGTGCTGAACAAAATAGGTTGACCCGACGTCCATAATTTCTTCCAACAGTAATCATAGCTGTTAAAGCGCAGAATCCATTCTTGCCACTGCAGCTCGTCCTTTGGGCTGATTACTAATCTGGTCATCTTCTCAATAAGAGGTTGGTCAAGATACCAAGTTAACCCCTTTGTCTCCACAGGACACATGTGACTAATGATCCAGAGGTGCAACAATTGAGAACAGCACTTAAGGGATCCCTTGCCTTGTTGTCTGCATTAAGTAAGAGTCAATAAAGTCTCTGCAAGGATTGCCAGTATTGGGTTGATCTTCTGTTTTTCTACAGCCCAAAACATTTCCGTTACACTACAGGTTATAATTCCCGAAGGCCTAGGGAATAAGATCAGGCCATAGATCCCCAAAGCTAGTGCCAATGAAGCTTGCTCCCATTGTTTATCCTTGATGTATCGGTTCAACCACTTCTTGAGGTAAGTCCAATACCATCCATGCGTGTTTCCTTTAATAGTTTCTCTCGCCTTTGCATCTTTCGGAGGAATCCCCACCATATGTGCAAACCGTTTCCAGGTCTGCCTATGCTCGAGGTGTAGGTAGATCCGATTCTGCGCTACATAAGGAATTTCTAGCAGTGCCTGATATTCTTCCATAGTGGGGGTTGTATCGATATCATTGAAGGAGAATACTCCATACTTGGGGTTCCAAACTGACAGCATGGCTTTTAATGCCGAAACTTGGACTTTGACTCGTATCAGGGTCGCAATCCTCCTGTATTTTTCCTCAAACTTTGCCTTAATGTGATCGGGAAGCGATCTCCAACTAGTAAATAGACCCTCGAGACCGGTCATTCTGACCTCAACCTTGCTTAGGTCCAATGGAGGTAGCGGGCTAGTATCTGCCTTGGTGACATCACTTTGTGGGGGCATTGAACTATGAGGCAGTCTGGACCACGGTTTAGCATTTTTTTCTTGTCTAGGAACTTCTTCCACTGACTGACTCGAGGATGCCATGTTAAAAATGATGCTTATTCTTTTACAGACCCTAACTCAGTGATGCCTGTGAAGGAAACTTGTTAGCAAGATAAATTCAGGTAATTTTGAATTATATTGTTGGCGGGGTAACACCTACACATTTGTCAAAGTAGGAAAATGTGTAGATCCTCCTAACAGTATGACCCAAGATTACCCTAAAAAATAAAAACATAAGAAAACATAAACAGAATAGGGTAAGAGCAAGTATGCCCCTTTTGTTCTAAAATAAGGAGAGTCCTAGTACCGAATAGGTGCTACCTAATTGGATAGTTCTATCTTATGAGGTAGTTTGCTACGGCTTCTAGCTATTGTGATAGTTTAGCTCAAGGTCTAATTTTCTAAAAGCCACAGGTTCCCAGACTGCCCCTACTGCAAACAGTAGAGCCCTATTCTATCCCCATGATACTAACGAGAGAGTTCCACGGGTATCACAGTAAATAGAACGAGTTTCAATCTGAGCAGAAGCCTTCACGGATACTAACGGGGTAAAACCCACGGGTATCGCTACATAACTCCCTCCTATTTTCTTAAAAGGGTAAGAAAGCCTGGGTATAGGGCTGGAGTGCTTGAGGACATTGTGTGAGTGTTCAGTGTGTGAAGGGACACCTTTATGTCTTCCCAGTATGGGGGAGTTTTTCCTTTTTCCTTTTTTAGACGAAGAGTGCTGTGGGGGATAAGACAATCAAGACAAGCAAAATGGTTAGCAAAAATAACAATAATTAACATATGGAATTTTGTAAACTAAGCCCACCTAACTACGGTTGGATCGTAAAATTAAATCTGCTTTTGGACCTCTGGACCGGGGTTAAGGAAAAGGTGTCCCTAGCGGAGTCGCCAAGCTGTCGCATGGTATTTTGCGGTCGCCTGGACGAACACTCACCGAAGTGGGAAAGAGTAAGGAGTCGCCACTTTAATTTTGTGGGAAATTAAAGAAAACCATTTGTGAAAATAAGTTAAAATGAAACCACTTCAAAAACAGAGATTCTAGATTCGGGTTTCATATACGGGCGGGGAAGGTGTTAGGCACCCCACCTCGTCCCTCTATAAGGGCAAACAGATTTAACATTCTGCTCTTTGCAAATTAAAATCGATAGTTAGGGGGGTTAGGATGATGATGTTAATCCCTTAGATAAAAGGGAAATTTTGATTTTTCACTAATTTGGGTTACCCAGATACATAAGTATATGAGATGACCCTTAGTGAGTTGATGTTGCATAGTGGTTTTGGTTTAGGGGATCACTTTGCGTATTGTGTTATTTTAGTTTGAATTTGAGGGAACCCGGGTAAAAGCCCCTTCCGATCTATAGGAATAATCTACTTAAAGTTTGAGTGGGGAATCTCGGATAAGAACTCTCCTCCGATCTTCGCATATTTATTAAAATTTGATTTGAGAATCAAATAAGAACTCTCCTCCGATCTCTTTAAGCGTTTATTAAAATTTTGATTGAAAATTGGATAAGAACTCTCCTCCGATCTCTTAAGTATTTATGAAAATTTTTTGATTGAGAACCGGATAAGAACACTCCTCCGATCTCTTTTAATATTTATTAATATTTTTGATTGAGAATTGGATAAGAACTCTCCTCCGATCTCTTTTATTAAAAATTTTGATTGAGAATCGGATAAGAACTCTCCTCCGATCTCATTTAATATTTATTAAAATCTTTGATTGAGAATCGGATAAGAACTCTCCTCCGATCTCTTTTTTCGTTTAAATGAGGATCGAGTAAGAACTCTCCCCCGACCTCTTGAGATTTAATTGCGATCGTATGTCGTAAAGACCTTAGACTAAGGGTTCTGACATCCGAAGACGCTGAGAGCCTGAACAAGGTTTCTCTTAATCCGTTGGTACCTTATAACTAGGTAGGGGATACAAATTAAATTTTTTACCGATCTCCTATGTGATTTCCTTACCAATACCTTTTGACAGGCAATATCCGATCTCTTCCGTTTACTAGTCAGGGATCCGATCTTACCTTAATCCCCCACTATACCAAGTTATCTCCTGAGCTAGTCTAGTGGTTCGACTTCATAATTTTCTTCTGGTTTATTATCCAAACTTTTATTATTTTGAAGAAACTCTTGTGTTAAGATATAGCTACCAACATTTTATCAAACTACCTATACGTTACTCGGGACCAGAACACCTACATTTGAAGGTAATAAAGGCTAAAAAAAAAAAATAAGTAAATAACATGAACAGATGAACAAAAGGTAAACTCAAGAGAATAACCACCTTCGTGGGGTCTTTAACATAACATAAACTTGACGAAAATTATGAGCATGAAAACAAAGAAAATAAATATAAAAAAAAACGAGCACTTGGTAAAGCAACGGTCTAAACACTCACCTGTAGGGAGTTGAATCTATTGAACTAACTATGGAGTCACAAATATAGTAGAGCTGCGTGCTAATAGTCTGGGGACTAATGCTTGCCTTGAAATGAAGAGTACCAAGTTAAAATGCAGTCGAGCTAAAATGACAATAACCGGGTTTGAATGAGGTTGAGTTTGGAAAATAAGAGTGGATATAAAGATGATAAAAACAGAACTGAAACTAAGAGAGGGTATCGTAGAGTAATGAACAAACTGAAAATAAAGAGTTTCAGTGTCCAACACTCCTTCAAAGAAAATACTTTAGAAAACTGGTTTCTGAAGTTTTTTCTATTTTGAAAGCTTAAAAATAGCAGAGTAGCAAAACTGAATCAATTTTTAGAGCCTTTCCACTATAATCACCACCCTTTTTTGTTCTTCCTTTTTTCTTTCAACAGTTTTCATGCAGGTATTTATAGGGACCGGGGGCTCCCGATGAAGGGTCAGGATTTCCTTTGAGGGAGATGGAAGGTTTCGATTTTAAAGGACACGATCTGATGCCTGAGAATTGAAGAGAATCAAAATGGACGGTCGAGATCTTATTCAGAATATTTGTCCTTTCTCTTTTCTAATCCAACGGCTCAAAATCTTCTTGTCAAGGGAGATCCGAGGGCTGGGAAAAAAAAGCGCCGGTCTTGTCATCTTCTCTTTGATCCAAGGGCTCTAGACTTGTCCTTGCAAGTAAGATCAACAATGGAGATTGAGATGTACAGGACTGTCATGACACGTTCTGGCAACCTGTCAGTAATGTGGGCGATTCTGCAAATGAGGAGTGCGATGGAGATTTAATCTCGTCTGCAATGCTTTAACTACCTCGGCTCTGATTATGACGACAGTTATTGGAAGTTGTCTTATTCTCTCTTTGCTTTCCAATCTCCCATCCCTTCCGATCTTTCTAGTACGATCCTTTTCCGACCTCTCATGCCAGGCCCCTCTCCCGATCTCTCCCATTCTAGAATCTTCTCTTCTATCCAAACTGGTTCAGTCAAAGCATTTATTCTTTCGGTTACCGAAGCATCCGCTTCGTTTTCCGCTAGCAATAAATGCTCAGACCTTCTCTATATATATACCTTCAACGGGACATCCTTTTCGCATTTCATTTTCTCCTCTTTTCGCTTCTCACTTTTCCTGTTCTAGCCACTCCAGCAACAATCCCGGCCATGGTAGCTACTTTTGATCTTTTTCCAAGTGTTCACTTTGTTTATCGACTGAAAATTTATGACCCCGGTGATTAGAAAATCACAATGGCTACCTCTGATGACAGTAAGAGAACCGGACTAATTTACCGATCTAGATCGAGAATATCGATCGTGTCCATCTCGAGTCGGTCAATCGATATAATCGGCGAACCGATTTGGGGCGAGAAGACTGCTAATTTCCCTCCTATCATTGGTGACTGCCCCTCGAAGTTCACTTGGCTCCTCACCACATCGGGTGTCCCGATAGCAGCTTGGTTCCAAGCGATAACATTGACGATGACCTCTCCTATCCTTATGAGAGTCATAGTCACCCCATCTGAGCTGTAAATCTATCCGATGTCGATGGCTGGTTTCCTGATCAAACATATCTTTTGATTCAGCCACGAGACTAGGCTTTGACATAGGTCTTTACTAGGTAGGATGTACCGCCGATCTCTAGAGATTGCCCAAATGATGTAATCTGACCTTTAATGTAATCCGATCTCTAGAGATCACCCAAATGATGTAATCTGACCTTTAATGTAATCCGATCTCTTGAGATCTCCCAAATGATTTAATCTGACCTTTTGGAAATGAAATTTTATTTTGACAATTATCATTTTTCTATTATTGCATTGGTTATTTTTCGATATCTAATGTGTTTATCCGATCCAATTCCTAACTGAATAACCCTTAGCCGATCTGTAATTCTGAACATCTACTTTAATTCGACGATCTTTAACTAGCCGATCTCCCCTTATTTATTTATGGAGTTTCTGGAATGTTCTTGCGATGTGTCAAAAAAGCTGGCGAATTTCGCTAACCAATGCGTCACTTGGGACACTATGAGCATTGAATGCTCAGACGGGTATAAATAGGGGAAGGGACAACCAGTTGCTCCCTTATGTCATTTTCAGCACCTCACGAGCGATTCCAAAATTCTCTCATTTCTTCAAGTTCTTCCGACACCGATCACACTCCGGTAAGGGTTTTGATCTTTCTTTTAGTTAAATTTTCCCTTTTCTTTGAAAATGAGCAGTGCTAAGGGTCAGAGAGCGACGAGCCCCCCTTCCGTTCATGTCTCGTGGTCGTCAAATGAGGTTGAAGTGGTCGGACCAAGCGGGCGATCTGAACCTCCTAAAACCTCCATTTCAGCCCGTGGTCAAGCGGCACCCTCAAGACAAACGCATTCCTCAGGGAGAGAGAACCTTCCCGTGGATGAGCTGCCGTCAATCCTTCAAGAAACCGATCTGTAAACGATTAGCTAAGAATACAACCTTTGGACAGATTCATACGAGCCTATCAGATGTCATGGCGATCTCCGAGCCGATCACTTCTTCGAAGAAAATGATATGATCATGATATACGAAGAGCAATTAAAAGCCAAGCTGCGGTTTCCTCTTGATGACTTCTTCAAGAAAGTTCTGAAATTCCACCAAGTATGTATAGCCCAAGTACATCCGAACTCATGGCGGATCCTGGTAGCCTTCCAAGGCCTCTGCCGAGCTAAGGGACTCAGTCCTACGGTGAAGGTGTTCGCTGAGCTACATAGGCTAACTCGTCGGAAGGACGACGAGTACTGGTTCTTTCAGGCGAAACCGCATTGTGGGCTCTTTACCGATCTACCCTCCTCGCTGAAGAATTGGAAGAATCGCTTCTTTATTCTGAGGAGCAAGATTCTGAACGGTTTTGAGGGTTTCCCACGTAGCTGGCTGCATCTGGGCCCATCACTCCCGAAGCACATCGCCCTGAGTAGGGAAGAAAGCGCAATAGTAATGGAGTTAAAGGATCAGGCGGCCAATCAAAAGTTTTCCTGTTTAGATGAGGTGATGGCCAAATTGCATCATTGGATGATGCGCCTAGTTACTGGCGAAGAACGCAGGCTTCAGCTCTCTGACCTCGGCCTCAGTACTTTCTATATCTCTGATCTCTAGGCCTTAGCAAACTCACTGACTTTTTCTTTGTGCAGGTATGGCGAGCGGCGAGGCTTCCAAAGAGAGCCAAAAGCGGAAGAGAGAGGTCTCTAGGAAAGTGCGGGAGATGAAGCGTGCCGAGGCCTCACAGAAGCCAAGGCGTTGTCCAGGGGAGATGCAGGGAGGCTCGTCCCGACCCTCGGGACCGCCAATCCCTGAAATAGAAGTGGTTTGGTCTCCGCCTCGACAAGAAGAGCCACCACCACCTCCACCGGTTGCTTCGAGTGCGGAAGGGGGTCCTTCCCAACCTACTTCGCGGACCCTTTCCCAGGCGCTCAAGTCCTGATTCACTCCCTGGAGAAGAATCGATCTGTACGGGAGAATCCGGGCTTGGCAAAGGTTCTGGGAGCTTCCATCTGCCTCCAAGAGGATCGGAACAGGCTGACCCAAGGCAACATCAACAATCTCCTGACCCAGACATTGAGCTTGAGCATGGAGAGCTTAGTGAACCAGCATATCATCAAGGAAAAAGCTCATCATTTGAGGCAGGAGATCCAGAAGGTGGGTCAGGAAGCGGCTTCCACCCAAGCTCAACTTTCATCTGCCCGGGAATATATAGCTGAAATTGAGGGGCGGATGAAATTCTATGAGGATAAATTGGCCGAGCAGGCTCATGCTCTTGAAGAAGCTAGGGCACACCGAGCTGCTGATGTTGCTCGCCTCACTGAAGAACTTAGAGCGAAAGAAGAAGAGGCAGTGGCGAGGGAGGCCAGTGCTTATGTGAACGCCCACGGGGACCTTTTGGCCGAGCTCAAGAAGCGTTATCCCGAGGAGGACTTTTCCTTGATGGTGGACTTGGCTCCCCAAGATGAAGAGGAGAGCAAGGAAGAAGCTGAGGGAGATAGAGAGGGTGAGCGAAATATAGAACAGGCTGGGGGTGATCCTCCAGCCGAATGACTTGTATTTTATTTTAAAATGAAATGAAATTCTCTCTTTTGTTCAATGACTAGATGTGATCGGAAAGTATCTAAATTGTACAAGCGCCTGACTATCTGAACCAATTAGAACATCAAACTTAAAAGCGATTATTAATCACTTAAGTATAAGAGGTCGGAAAAACATTGTAAGCATGAGATCGGCTGAGAACAAACACCGAATGGGACTTAAGATTATTAAAATTGGAAACCTGATTTGAACACTTAAGATCGGAAGCAACATTAAGCCAGATTAAAACCTTAACTTTATTAAACAATTATCCGCAATATTTATAAAAGGGAGATCAGAAATAAGACTGGATGGCATGAAGACCTAATGTTGGTTTGAATTTTGTTTGACGAGAGATCATAAATGTGATTGACTGGCCAGGAGACTTGATAATTGGTTTGAGAGATCGGTAAGGATTTGAACGATATGGAGACTTGGTATTAGTTCAATTTCTTTGAAGAGAGATCGGAAATGTGATTAACTGACAAGGAGACTTGGTGTTGGTTTGATCCCTATGAAGAGAGATCGGAAATGAATTGAATGACATGGAGACTTAGTGTTGGGGATCGATTTCAAAGTCTATTGATTTGGGGTTCGGCCAAAATATGATGTCGACAATTACTACTAATTTTCATTCAGCGTTTTTCTCAGTGACTTAAATATGATTCTAATCCTCTTAATTGTCCGGACTGACATCGGTCACTGGAACAGTGATTTGCACAAGACTATGCCTATAGGGGTGTTAAATTTCGATAACAATAGAATACCAAGAAAATGCTAAGAAAATTAAATCAATCGGTACAGAGAATTTTAGCTCAATAAGCAAAACGAAGGGCATTTTGGTCATTTCGCCTTCAGAGATGATTTTTTACCAACTTGTCCAATTAAGTAAGTGAGGTTTACGTCTTAAAATATGAATAAATATTGCTAAAAATTTAATTAAACATGAGTGAATGAAAGAAAAAAAAAAGAAAATAAAATAAAATGAAATTAAAAAGGGTATTTATGACTTAAGCATGACTAATGATGACATAAAAAAAAACTAAATACAAAAAAATGAGGATAAATATGTAAACATAAGACAAATCATAAAAGCCAAAAGAAGTCTTCATGTGATACTCCTTACCCATCTACAATGTAGCCGAGCAAGGCATGTCACACTTGATGTTGGAGCACCCTATCTTATCTTAATTTATTCTTTTAATAATTTGTTCTCGTTATATTTTAATATCAATTATTTTTCTAAGGAGAAACCAGCAGAGTTTCTCCTATTTCTATTACCATTTGGCGTATTTCACTATTCACCTGCTTGAAAATTTCAATAATATTTTTCGTACAATAATTCATCCATACTCATATTATCATTTCAAAAATCATTATGTAAATCAAATCCATACTCATTTGTACAAATTCATTCATGCTTATTACATGTATCAAAATTCTCAATTTCATTAGTTTGCATAATTTGTAAACTAATTGCATAAATTCATAATTTACATCAGGTGCATATTACATACAATTTCTTAATTTTCATTACAACATAATAAATAATTACAATGCACAAATTACATAATATGACTAATGTGAGCCCTATCTACATGCATTGCTGAGGAGGTGACAACCTTGAGCACTTCTGACACTTCTGCAGACCAAAACTCCAAAATCCCAGTCTAATATCCACTGGGCTTTATCTTCAGTACCTGCGCGAGGAAACAAATCCATCGCGCTAAGCATTTCTGCTTAGTGGTGCAATAATATAACAAAAAATAATATACAAAATAAAGAAAGAAATAGATTATACTATGGATACTCTGGAATTTAATCTAATTTAATATAATACTTCTAGTATCAACTATCTTTCGTTCTAATTTATTCCTCTTAAGAAGCAATTTATTCCTCAATTCATAGTAGTAATATACAATCCTCAAAAATTCTACGAATATTATTATTCCTAACTTTATATTATTATAAAAAAATATATATAAGTGCATTTGTAATGCTTATTTAAGTTATATCTCTTTTGCAAATCTTTTTATCATTTAATTCAATAATTTCTATATTATCGCAGATTATTTTATAATAATTAAATTTTAATATCGTTTCAATTTATTTCAATTCTTTCTACTATATAACTAATCTAATTTATTTTAAATATGCTTACTCATTTATTTAATTGCTAATATTTTCAGTTGCTAATGTTCTTAACTTATTTCAATAAATTTCACTGCCCAAGTAACCTATGACAGACTGACTAAACTGGATAACGAGTTGTTGACACTGGACACCGCGGTGCCTAGGCCCGTTATGCCATGGGACGCAGAACGTCAACCACATATGCAGTCAGTATGGCAAAAAGCCATGATAATATATAATCGTGCATAAAAGCCATGAGTGCAGGCATAAAGCCTTACGCAGTACTGCTAAAACAATACCCTATTGGCATACCAATCTATCCAATCTAACACACGTGTTTAGGCAATACATGGGCACATAGTACCATTAAATGTTAATATATTGTTTTTTTATGACTTCATTATTTCATGACAAATTCCAATTATAATTTATAACATTTCAATTCTATTCCTAACAAAAGTTTAAATTTTTAAAATACATTTCTACATAAATTTTACTTTCATCATAATTCATATATTTATTCATTATATCATTTGTGTTGATCACATTTCACAATAATGGTTCTCATATACTATTGTACTCAAAATACTTTTCCTTTCTACAATAATGAGAACTAATGTCTCATTCATACATTAACATAATTCATTTATTCATTACACTATTTATATATAAATTATCAAGTAATCCATGAACATTTCATGGATATCAACTTCACTATCTATTTATTATTTAGCTAATTTATTACACTAATTTACAAGTGCCTAGGTTCAAGCATTTTCATTTATATGTACCTAGATTCAAGTATTTTCATTTGTATTCATAAAAGAAACCTAAGTCTCAAATATTATTTGCATATCCTTTATACCTTTAATATTTCATTTATAGTCATTTATAAATCACATTTCAAATTAAATTAACAATATCCCCTAAGTTCTACTTGTGATGAGAATACAACCCTCATCTACACATTTACATAATTTAAATATTCATTAAATCGTTTAAGTGGGGTACCTTTCACTCCATTAATTTTGGTTGTTACTATTCACTTGGTCATTCCTACACAAAAGTTGACTTTTTAATGCATAATAGATTTGTTAAGCCTAAGTTCACCAAGATACCACATTTTGCATTTTATTTTTATTGGCATTGATTTCCAATACCATTTCAAAGCTTATTTTATGTTATTCAAAATTTTCAGATTTCATACCTTAAGTTTACTGTTCCATTGGTTATTGTTACAGTAGAAATTTGACAAAATTATCTTCATCAAAGTTGTTCCTTTATGTGTCTTCTTTAATTTTCTTTTTGAATCACTCCATTTCGTATTTTGTAGCTCAAGTTATGGTCAATTTACCATAACTGGCAGGATTGGTCCTTACCCAGATTTTCTGGGCAAATTTGGTTCTGCCAGATTTGGTGTCCTAAATTGGACTAGCAATTTGAATTGGTTAGGTTCAGAATTTGATTTTGTGTTCTTCATGAAAGTTGTTCTAAATTGTCTAATCTTTCCATTGATATAAAATTTAGGTCATTTAGATAATTCTACACTGAGTTATGTACTGTTCATTTGGTCAATTTTCCAGGGCAGTATGTGTGTTATTCAGATTAGGTTAATTTTTAGGCCAACTTAGGTTGGTTTTCTGGACATGGTTTCTTCACCAAAAAAGTGGCTTAAGGTCTTAAATTTCATCTTTGATTGGCCTCATACCAATTGGAGCTGTCTAGCTCTACTTATATTCATTTAAACACACTAGACTCATAGGTTCAGAATTTCCTGCACAAAAATAACACTTCCAATACCACCTTCCCACACTACTACCATCCACAAATCACATTCTATGCACTTCAATTAGTCCATAATTGGTCTCAACATCAACAATTTATCAACATATTATTAAATTCCTAATTTCTATATCAAACCCTAGCTCTAATTCAAGATTTACACAACACATATCACAATTAGGCATACTAATCAATTCCTAATTGATGTCCACACATCAAATTCCATTTCTAAACCATTCAAATCCATCAAAACCCTCAAACTCTCACTCCCATAAGGCTGGTCAAAATTCCATGAAACCAAAGTATGCACATTTACTTCATTTTTCATCAATTTCTAACCTAACTTAACTTGAATTCATGCTTAAAAGGGAATAAAGGCAAGAAATATGGCACTAACCTCTTTGTGAGCAATTCTCAACTTTCGAAACTTCTTGATTTTCAATTCTTTTTATTGTCCAAGTCCTGCTCTAGTGGTAAGGGACAATTTTTGTGAAGACAATATGAGGTTTTATGGTGGTTTAGTGGGTGAACTCAAGATTGTAAACAAGCATCAATGGGGTTTTTCTCTCTTCTCTCTCTCTTCCTATGTTAGCCGGCTCATATGGAGAAGAAGGCTAGTGGTTTGTTTTGTTTTTATCTCATTTTTATGTCATTTTTATCCTTTTAGTTAATTGGTTAAATTGTGATTGGTGGAAGGAACTTTAATGACATCATAGTGATGTCAAAATTCCAATTTTCTTCATTTTCTGTTCTTTTCTTTTCTACTCATTTTCAATTAAATTTTTAGCAATATTTATTTATATTTTATGTCATAATAATTATTTATTTATCTGGACAAGTTGGCCAAAAATCATCTCTGAAGATGAAATGACCAAAATACCCTCCATTTGGCTTAAGGAGCCAATGTAACACCCCTATGTTCGGTAGTGCGTTCTACTGTTCCGGTGACCAGTGTTATCCGGACAGCTAGGATACCTAGAACTACACTTTGATATGAGGGAGGAGACATAAAATAATGAAATACAAGAAAAGAAAATATAAGAAAAACAAAGGAAAAACAATAGCAAAGAAATGTAATCAAGTTAAGCGAGCCGAGAACTCTAGCGATGGGTGACCGCACCGGGAAGTCACTGTGTGGACCGTTGACTAGCCCTGGACTGCGGGGAACCCTGAAAAATATTTTTAGGACTTAAAGAGACCCCTATTGAAGTATAAATATCATTAGAAATATCAAAGAAAAATTAATTAATTAGTACAAAGAAAAGTGAGAAAACGAAAAACGGACAAAACCCGGTGTTACCGAAAAATCAGGAATGTAACCCGAACAGGGGCATTATGGTCATTTGACATCCCGAGTTGTCTTTTGACCTAAATGTCCATTAAAAATAAATAATATTACACTTGGAAAATATAATGAAAAATTAAATTGGTGGTATATAAAGTAAATAGCAAAAATTATGGGTTTAATGTGGAATAAATGAACATTAAACATATAATATGATTTAACTAAAGTAAGTGGACCACTATGGAATAAATTAAGAACTAAATGGGCAGGTGTACACCCATTATACAATCTGCAACTTCATCTTCAAGCTTGGGAATCACCATGGCCGAATGAACTCCAACAAAACCTCCCATGGCCGCCCACCTTCAAACCTTAACAATTCCATGATCAAGCCTTCTTTTCCCACACCTATCTTCATTAAAATTTATCCCCACATCACAAGGAAGAGTTTGATAACAATTTCAAGAAGTTTTATTGAAGATTTAGTAAGTCCCAACAATAGGTAAGTTTGAGTTTTTGAATATTTCTTTGTTAAAGTTTGTAAGCATGTTATGGGTGTTTGCTTTGTGAAGAAATTTTAAAGTTTGAGAAGTTATTGACATATCCAATTTTGGACAGCCATGGAGTTGTATATTTAATGAAATATTCATACATATATTTGATGGGAATTCATGTTGAGTAGGGTGATTTAATGTCCTAGTAAGTTAATCCCACATGTATATGGTGATTGTGCACTTGAAATGGAAGTTGACGAAATCATGGGAAAGTTTGGCAATGGGGAGCATTTCGGCAGCCTTGGGACTTCTTGATGAATGTTTAAATTCATGAAGATATTGGGTGAATTGTGACATTGAGGATTGATGGATATGTATGTAAATTGATTGTGGAAATTGTATGTAATAATTAGGAGTGTTTATGTGTATATATTGTTGTAATTGGACTTTGTGAATTAGAGTTTCATTTGGTGTATTGAGGATATTTGTATTCTACCCAAAGTGACTTTATTGTGAAGTGATAAATGGTTTTGGTAATGTACCAAATCAGAATTGGTAAGAGAAGTGGATTTATAGCAAGTAAATGTGCAATTGATAGATGTTAAGCAATGTATTTAAGGACAGTTTGCATTTTAGCCTATAACACTAAATGTGTAACTCCAATTGGTATGAGACCAATTGGAGGTGAAACTAGGCACAAAATGTGCCAACTTTCATGAAGGAAGCATACCAAAATTCTATTTGCAAGGTAGCTTGAAAAATGACCAAATCCGGATTAAGTGCAAGTGAGGCCTGAAAATTGACCATTTGGGTAGTAGTTAGTGTTTAGGCCATAACTCACTCAAAACAAGTCCAATTGACCTGAAATTTTAACCATGAATAGTTAAGATCCATATCTACAAGTCTTATGAAGACACCAAAGCCCAGAAATGACCATAAGCAAGTCAACCAGCTTGCATATATTCGGGTCCAAAAACTGGCCGAACCAAAGTTGACCAAAATTGACCTAAAATGACCAAATTTGATGCCATTTGACCAGCAACAGTAAAATGACCATAACTTGGTCTACATAACTCAGAATGACCTAAAATTTTGCCCCGCGTTCCATAAGACATAGATTTACAAGTTTGTAGTTTTGACCAAAACCTGAAAACCGAGGGAACTAGGTCGTCCGGCTAGGTCAAACTAGTATCCCGGAATCCAGCAAGTTGCAATAAAATGTACTAAACAAGGAAATGAAATTGATAACATATACCAACCCTAAAAGACTATCGAATGTGACATATTAGTGACACTAAAACCTAATTTACCTAGAACGCATCGAGGGTCGATATAGTAGGTGATTAAGCAAATAATAGCTTTCAGTGAATTACTTATCAAGCATTATCGATAGAGACAGTTTAATTTAGTACTGAAACACTTCAAATTATGTTTCTCAGTTAGTAAAGACTTAGGGAAAGGGAAGGAAACACTGAGTCGGACAGGAGACGATTATCAGAGGTTTGTGCACAACAACTATTTCTTTTGAATTTTTCAATTGAAATTAATTATGACTATTTGTACATTATTGTTTTAAATTGTGGAAATGTGTTTGAATGGTTATTTATTTCTTGAAAAGCATTGTAAACGATTTGAAACTGTGAAAAATTGTTTGAATGATATTGATGGATACTTATTGATTGAAAAGCATTGGAAATGGTTTGAAACCACAGCTATCATGTATATTGATTATATTCCTCGCTAGCTTGTCTAGTGGGACGAATTGAATTCCCTCTCTGGCTGAAGTGTTGAGGTGTGTGCCTGTTGAGGACGAATTGGATGAGTACTCATATTTTTGCTAGCTAGCTATATTATTCCTCATTAGTCATCGACTTTTGGGACGAATTGAACTTTGGAACATGATTAAGCTGTGTGTGATTTATTGATTTGTATTATGAGGTTGTGAAATGGAGTTAAATCATTATTGACATTTACTGTCTTTTGAAGTTAAATATGTTTTGATCTCTGAGATTTATTGTGATATTGTGTTAAATTCCTTCTGACACTCATTGTCTTGAATTTAACTATGATTTTACATATCCATCATTTAAATGATTTATGAATTGTGATTTAAGTTGTATTTGGTTAATGTTGTGCACCGCTGAGACATTGTCTCAGTGATAGCTTTTTATTCTTTATCGTGAGTAGGCAGACAGAGCGACAAACTAAATTGCTAGTACCTCCAGCGAGAGATTTCGGGTATAATGAGTATACCACATTTTGTATTTTGTACTGTAATGTATGTTCACTGTGTGTACATATTGTTTTTGATTTTGAGCAGTTGTAAATTAAAATTGTACCTTGAAGTTGTAAAATAATTATGAGTTATTTTGGCTTGTAAAAAAAATTGTATTATATTTCTTGTATCTTAGTCTTTGAAAAATCACTGTGGATTTGAGTTAAGAAATATGTTGGAGTTGAGATTTGGAAATATATTGAAGTGCTTTTTACAGGTTTTCTGAAGAACTATTTTATTCAAAATACAGATGGCGCTCTGCCAAAATTTTTACAGAAATTACTAATAGTCCAAATGAGTTAGCTGTTTCACTTCAGTTCACAAAAGTTTTTAACGCCTGTAAATAGTGCTCACCACTGTAAAAGAAGTAAGAAAAGTTTTTAAAATCCCTTGTAGTGTATTTAATGGGTTATCAGTAGACGGAGTTGGTAATTCATTAGGTATACTACGGGATCATGTTATGCCTTACAGAGGAGTAGGGTGAAACATGTTTTAGTGGTATCAGAGCAAAGTTTTTAAATTCTGTTTTCACCTGTTATTTGAATATTCTTTCTTCATAGTACAACTGCTCAATATCATTGTTTGATACATACAGTACATTACATTATAATTATGCACTAATGGGAGGAAATCTCCTTGTGTTATTGGTTCAGGAGATCTAAAATCCTCGCATTGACTATGGAAGAGGGTGATCATTCAGTCGATCAATCTATTGAGGCTGAGGTGCAAGGGGATGCTCCAGGCCTACACAATGTCAGTGGTTCAGCAACACCAGCCCCTGCAGTACCGCAGTTTCCTGCTCAGTTCGCTCAGCAGATGGCTGCAATGTTACAACAAATGGCTGGTAATGTGCCTACTCAAGTCCCAATACAGACACCAGTGGTACAACCACAATCTCCTACAAGGCAATATGACAAATTGATGAAGTATGGGGCTACAGAGTTCAAGGGGACAGTAGATCCTCTAGAGGCTGAACAGTGGTTAGAAAGGATGGATAGGGTATTCAAGAAACTGCATTGCACAGAGGAGCTCAGATTTGAATACTTAGTATCTTTGCTACAGGGGGATGCTTATGACTGGTGGAAAACCATTCCCCACAGTCTGGTAGAACCTGCAGTGCTAACATGGAATGACTTTCTCGAGAATTGACGAAATATTTCCACGATGCTTATGTAAACGGAAGTTACAAGAATTCCTAAGTCTGGCGGGAGCAGATCGGTGGTGAGTATGAAAGAGAATTTTCCACTTTGAGCCATTATGCGGTGAATTTACTTTCTACCAGAGGAGAGATGCAAGAGGTTTGAAAGCCGGCTTGAAGCCCGATGTCAGTTACAAGTAGTCGGCTTCAAACACACTAACTTCTCTGAACTTATTTCTCAAGCTCTAGAGTTAGAAAGAATTGAGTCTGAAGTGCTCTGAGAAAAAAATCGAGAGAAAGGCGAGAAGAGGAAAATCAGAGAACGAGTTCGGTGGTCCTCTTGGAAGAGGAAGAACTATGGGGACATGGCGGAGGTGGCAAGAAGTGCAGTAGGGAAGATATTCGGAATGAAGCCTCCCCTATCTGGTCAGCAGAGTACCAGAGGTTCCTACCCTCCCCGCCAATGTGAAACTTGTGGAAGAAATCATGGTGGGATCTGCTACAAGGCTATTGGAGCCTGTTATAACTGTGGAGGCACAAGACACTTTGCCAAGGACTGCACTAGTAGTCGCAGAGTTGGACCACCTCCTACTACTGCATAAGGGTCAGTTCAGAGCCCTGTCACTAGAAGTTCACAACCACCCAGCAGAGTTAGAGGCAGGGGTAGAGGTAGCCAATGACGACCAAGGTACAATGAAACATTCAGAGCAAGACAGTGCTCCGGTCAGAGTTTATGCAATGAGACAGAGGGAAGAGGCCGAAACATCTGATGTTGTGGCTGGTACCTTCTCAACTTTTAACCAAGATGTGTTTGTGTTATTTGATCCGGGTTCTACCCATTCTTATGTGAGTGCTAGCATCATTGATTGCATTGTTGTTCCATGTATACAAATGGACTTTGAGGTGCTAATAACAAGTCCACTAGGACAGGAAGTCAGGGTTAATAGAATGTATAGAGATTGTCCTTTGGTGATCCAAGGACACACTTTTCTGTCTAATTTCATTGAAATGCCCTTCAGAGATTATGATATCATCTTGGGCATGGATTGGTTAGCTAGGCATCATGCCATGATTGATTGTAAGTGAAGGCGATCCTTGTTGGTCTCCTCGATGCTGATGAAGTGATAATACATGGGGAGAGGCAGTTATTGCCATCAAACATCATTTCGGCTGCACTAGCCAGAAAAATGATCAGAAAGGGGTGTGAAGCATACTTGGCACATGTGGTACACGCCCAAGTGGGGAGTCCAGCATTGAAAGACATCCCTACAGTATATGACTTTCCAGATGTGTTTCCTGATGAATTGCCAGGATTACCTCCGGAAAGAGAAGTGCAGTTTGAAATTAATGTTATGCCTGGTGTGGATCCAATCTCCATAACGCCACACAGAATGGCACCAGCAGAGTTGAAGGAGTTGAAGATACTGTTGCAAGAACAACTTGAAAAGGGCTTCATCCGCCCTAGTGTGTCACCTTGAGGAGCACCAGTGTTGTTTGTCAAGAAGAAGGATGGTACTCTCCTCTTATGCATTGACTACCGACAGTTGAATAAAGTGACAATAAAGAACAGATATCCATTGCCTCGCATTGATGATCTGTTTGATCAGTTGAAGGGTGCAGCTGTATTCTCCAAAATTGATTTACGATCTGGTTATTATCAGTTGAAGGTGCAAGAGCAGAGTATTCCAAAAACTGCTTTCAGAACTCGGTATGGCCACTATGAGTTTCTAGTAATGCCATTCGGGTTAACAAATGCTCCAGCTGCTTTTATGGATCTGATGAACACTATCTTCAGACCATATCTCGATCAATTTGTGGTGGTGTTTATTGATGACATTTTGATATACTCGAGGAATGCAGAAGAGCATAACAGACATCTGCGGATTGTACTGCAGACTTTAAGGGAGAAACAACTATACCCCAAATTGTCGAAATGTGAATTTTGGCTGAAAGAAATCTCCTTTTTGGGACATGTTGTGTCAGCTGAAGGGATCAAGGTAGATTCCAGCAAGGTAAAAGCTATCCTTAATTAGAAGCCGCCCAGGAACATCACAGAAATTCACAGTTTTCTGGGTTTAGCTAGATATTACTGTCGGTTTGTGAAGGGGTTTTCTATGTTATCTTCTCCACTGACCAAACTGCTTCGGAAAGATGTAAAATTTCAGTGGACTGATAAATGCTAGCAAAGTTTTGATGAGTTAAAGAGGTGTTTGACTGAAGCTCCAGTTCTCACTTTACCTACTCCGGGTAATGAATACACAGTTTATAGTGATGCTTCTCACAATGGGTTAGGCTGTGTACTGATGCAAGATTGGAATGTCATTGCTTATGCATCACGCCAGCTGAAACCGCATGAGAGGAACTACCCAACACATGATCTGGAGCTAGCAGCTATTGTTTTTGCCCTGAAGATCTGGAGACACTATTTGTATGGGGAGAAATGCTACATTTACACAGATCACAAGAGCTTGAAGTACTTAGGCACCCAGAAGGAATTGAATTTGAGGCAGAGGAGATGGTTAGAACTCATTAAAGATTATGATTGCTTAATAGACTATCAGCCAGGGAAAGCAAATGTGGTGGCTGACGCCTTAAGTCGCAAGACTATGGCAAGTCTTAGAGTTTCTCCTTTGTCCATGGTATATGAATTGAAAGCACAGCATGCCAGTTTAGAAATTGATAATGAGGGACAGACAGTAGTTGCATGGCATGTACAGCCAGTGTTGATTGATCAGATCAAAATGGCTGCTCAGAGTGATGAAAAATATTAGAAGCTACTGAAAGAAGTCCAACAGGGCAAGAAACCTGAATTCTCTGTGGAAGATGATGGTTTATTGCTACACTAGGGCAGAATGTGCGTTCCTAATGATGCTGAATTGAGACAGATCATTATGAAGGAAGCACATGAGTCTCCATTTGCTATGCACCCTGGTGGGACTAAAATGTATAGAGGGCTAAAAGGGCATTACTGGTGGATGGGCATGAAGAGGGATATAGCTGAGTTTGTTTCCAAATGCCTAACTTGCCAGCAAGTAAAGGCAGAACATCAAGTTCCAGCTAGTTTGTTACATCCTTTGTCAGTACCAGAGTGGAAATGGGAATGAATAACTATGGATTTTGTTACAGGACTTCCAAGGACACAGAGTAATCATGATGCAATATGGGTTATAGTTGACAGATTGACTAAGTCTGCTCACTTTTTGCCAGTTTGGATGGACTATTGCCTGGAAAGATTGGCCAGATTGTACATATATGAGATTGTAAAATTGCATGGAGTGCCAGTATCAATTGTATCTGACAGAGATCCTAGGTTCACTTCTAGATTCTGGGGTAGTCTTCAGAGTGCCCTAGGAACTAGATTGAACTTCAAAGACATTCCACCCACAGACAG
Source organism: Hevea brasiliensis (assembly GCF_030052815.1). Classification (NCBI taxonomy): domain Eukaryota; kingdom Viridiplantae; phylum Streptophyta; class Magnoliopsida; order Malpighiales; family Euphorbiaceae; genus Hevea; species Hevea brasiliensis. The sequence continues at coordinate 22,948,176 of NC_079510.1, read as the reverse complement.
ATGGCCAGTCTGAAAGGGTTATTCAGATATTGGAGGATATGCTATGGGCTTGTGTGATTGAATTTGAAGGTAGTTGGGATACACACTTGCCTTTGATTGAGTTTGCTTATAACAACAGCTACCAATCAAGCATTGGGATGCCTCCATATGAAGCATTGTATGGCAGGAAGTGCAGAACTCCCTTATGTTGGGATGAAGTAGGTGAAAGGAAGATGATTGGACCAGAAATTGTTCAGCAGACAGAGGAAAAGATTAGATTGATCAGAGATAGACTCAAGGCTGCATCAGACCGTCAGAAGTCCTATGTTGATATGAAAAGAAGAGATATTGAATAAGCAGTGGGTGATAAGGTATTCCTCAAAGTTTCTCCTTGGAAGAGGATTATGAGATTTGCGAGAAAGAAAGCGAGTCCTCGTTTCATCGGACCATATGAGGTTCTGGAAAGAGTGGGTCCTTTGGCATATCGGTTGGCATTACCTCTAGAGCTAGCAAGGATACACAGTGTCTTCCATATGTCCATGTTAAGGAGGTACAGATCTGACCCATCTCATGTACTATCAATCGAAGAGATTGAGGTAAATCCAGACCTCTCATATGAGGAAGAACCCATAAAAATTCTGGCATATGAGGTGAAGCAGCTGAGGAACAAACAGATACACCTGGTTAAAGTGTTGTGGAACCATCATTCAGGCCAGGAAGCTACTTGGGAATGTGAAGAGGATATGAGGAGACAGCACCCACAGCTATTCAGAAACTAATGCCAGGTAAAATTTCGAGACGAAATTTATTTAAGGGGGGGAGAATTGTAACACCCCTATGTTCGGTAGTGCGTTCTACTATTCCGGTGACCAGTGTTATCCGGACAGCTAGGATGCCTAGAACTACACTTTGATATGAGGGAGGAGACATAAAATAATGAAATACAAGAAAAGAAAATATAAGAAAAACAAATGAAAAATAATAGCAAAGAAATGTAACCAAGTTAAGCGAGCCGAGAACTCTAGCGATGGGTGACCGCACCGAGAAGTCACGGCGTGGACCGTTGACTAATACAATTTGCGGGGAACCCTGGAAAATATTTTTAGGACTTAAAGAGACCCCTATTGAAGTATAAATATCATTAGAAATATCAAAGAAAAATTAATTAATTAGTACAAAGAAAAGTGAGAAAACGAAAAACGGACAAAACCCGGTGTTACCGAAAAATCAGGAATGTAACCCGAACAGGGGCATTATGGTCATTTGACATCCCGAGTTGTCTTTTGACCTAAATTTCCATTAAAAATAAATAATATTACACTTGGAAAATATAATGAAAAATTAAATTGGTGGTATATAAAGTAAATAGCAAAAATTATGGGTTTAATGTGGGATAAATGAACATTAAACATATAATATGATTTAACTAAAGTAAGTGGACCACTATGGAATAAATTAAGAACTAAATGGGCAGGTTTACACCCATTATACAATCTGCAACTTAATCTTCAAGCTTGGGAATCACCATGGCCGAATGAACTCCAACAAAACCTCCCATGGCCGCCCACCTTCAAACCTTAACAATTCCATGATCAAGCCTTCTTTTCCCACACCTATCTTCACTAAAATTTATCCCCACATCACAAGGAAGAGTTTGATAACAATTTCAAGAAGTTTTAGTGAAGATTTAGCAAGTCCCAACAATAGGTAAGTTTGAGTTTTTGAATATTTCTTTGTTAAAGTTTGTAAGCATGTTATGGGTGTTTGCTTTGTGAAGAAATTTTAAAGTTTGAGAAGTTATTGACATATCCAATTTTGGACAGCCATGGAGTTGTATATTTAATGAAATATTCATACATATATTTGATGGGAATTCATGTTAAGTAGGGTGATTTAATGTCCTAGTAAGTTAATCCCACATGTATATGGTGATTGTGCACTTGAAATGGAAGTTGACGAAATCATGGGAAAGTTTGGCAATGGAGAGCATTTCGGAAGCCTTGGGACTTCTTGATGAATGTTTAAATTCATGAAGATATTGGGTGAATTGTGACATTGAGGATTGATGAATATGTATGTAAATTGGTTGTGGAAATTGTATGTAATAATTAGGAGTGTTTATGTGTATATATTGTTGTAATTGGACTTTGTGAATTAGAGTTTCATTTGGTGTATTGAGGATATTTGTATTCTGCCCAAAGTGACTTTATTGTGAAGTGATAAATGGTTTTGGTAATGTACCAAATTAGAATTGGTAAGAGAAGTTGATTTATAGCAAGTAAATGTGCAATTGATAGATGTTAAGCAATGTATTTAAGGACAGTTTGCATTTTAGCCTATAACACTAAATGTGTAACTCCAATTGGTATGAGACCAATTGGAGGTGAAACTAAGCACAAAATGTGCCAACTTTCATGAAGGAAGCATACCAAAATTCTGTTTGCAAGGTAGCTTGAAAAATGACCAAATCCGGATTAAGTGCAAGTGAGGCCTGAAAACTGACCATTTGGGCAGCAGTTAGTGTTTAGGCCATAACTCACTCAAAACTGGTCCAATTGACTTGAAATTTTAACCATGAATAGTTAAGACCCATATCTACAAGTCTTATGAAGACACCAAAGCCCAGAAATGACCATAAGCAAGTCAAACAGCTTACACATGTTCGGGTCCAAAAACTAGCCGAACCAAAGTTGACCAAAATTGACCTAAAATGACCAAATTTGATGCCATTTGACCAGCAACAGTAAAATGACCATAACTTGGTCTACATAACTCAGAATGACCTAAAATTTTGCCCCGCGTTCCATAAGACATAGATCTACAAGTTTGTAGTTTTCACCGAAACTCGAAAACCGAGGGAACTAGGTCGTCCGGCTAGGTCAAACTAGTATCCCGGAATCCAGCAAGTTGCATTAAAATGCACTAAACAAGGAAATGAAATTGGTAACATGTACCAACCCTAAAAGACTATCGAATGTGACATATTAGTGACACTAAAACCTAATTTACCTAGAACGCATCGAGGGTCGATATATTAGGTGATTAAGCAAATAATAGCTTTCAGTGAATTACTTATCAAGCATTATCGATAGAGACAGTTTAATTTAGTACTGAAACACTTCAAATTGTGTTTCTCAGTTAGTAAAGACTCAGGGAAAGGGAAGGAAACACTGAGTTCAGACCAGGAGACAGTTATTAGAGGTTTGTGCACAACAACTATTTCTTTTGAATTTTTCAATTGAAATTAATTATGACTATTTGTACATTATTGTTTTAAATTGTGGAAATGTGTTTGAATGGATATTTATTTCTTGAAAAGCATTGTAAACGATTTGAAACTGTGAGAAATTGTTTGAATGATATTGATGGATACTTATTGATTGAAAAGCATTGGAAATGGTTTGAAACCACAGCTATCATGTATATTGATTGTTTTCCTCGCTAGCTTGTCTAGTGGGACGAATTGAATTCCCTCTCTGGCTGAAGTGTTGAGCTGTGTGCCTGTTGAGGACGAATTGGATGAGTACTCATATTTTTGCTAGCTACCTATATTATTCCTCATTAGTCATCGACTTTTGGGACGAATTGAACTTTGGAACATGATTAAGCTGTGTGTGATTTATTGATTTGTATTATGAGGTTGTGAAATGGAGTTAAATCCTTATTGACATTTACTGTCTTTTGAAGTTAAATATGTTTTGATCTCTGAGATTTATTGTGATATTGTGTTAAATTCCTTCTGACACTCATTGTCTTGAATTTAACTATGATTTTACATATCCATCATTTAAATGATTTATGAATTGTGATTTAAGTTGTATTTGGTTAATATTGTACACCACTGAGACATTGTCTCAGCGATAGCTTTTTATTGCTGTCGCAGGTAGACAGACAGACAGGGCAGCAGACTAGAATGCTAGTACCTCCAGCGAGAGATTTCGGGTATAATGAGTATACCACATTTTGTATTTTGTACTGTAATGTATGTTCACTGTGTACATATTGTTTTTGATTTTAAGCAGTTGTAAATTAAAATTGTACCTTGAAGTTGTAAAATAATTATGAGTTATTTTGGCTTGTAAAAAAAATTGTATTATATTTCTTGTATCTCAGTCTTTGAAAAATCACTGTGGATTTGAGTTGAGAAATATGTTGGAGTTGAGTTTTGGAAATATATTGAAGTGCTTTTTACAGGTTTTCTGAAGAACTATTTTATTCAAAATACAGATAGCGCTCTGCCAAAATTTTTACAGAAATTACTAATAGTCCAAATGAGTTAGCTGTTTCACTTCAGTTCACAAAAGTTTTTAATGCCTGTAAATAGTGCTCACCACTGTAAAAGAAGTAAGAAAAGTTTTTAAAATCCCTTGTAGTGTATTTAATGGGTTATCAGTAGACGGAGTTGGTAATTCATTAGGTATACTACGGGATCATGTTATGCCTTATAGAGGAGTAGGGTGTGACAGCCAAAACTGTCTGTACCGATCTAAAAAAATTCTCCTAACCTTTTCTTGGCATTCTAATGCCATAAAAACCTCAATGACTCTTCTCTGGAGTCCCAAAAATTATTTCATGAAATTTCCCTCGGGTTTAGGGCTACTAGCTATGAAGACAGCAACTTCCCGTTAGGGTCACCCATCACCGGGGCACCGGCTCATTTAACTTCATTGTATTTTATTTCTAAAATTTTTTCTTAATTTTTCTTACACTTATTTGAATTATTTATGACTCCTCACTCTAGTCTAAATATAGTTCCAGACATTCTAGCTGTCTGGACCGACACCGGTCACCGGAATAGTAGAATGAACGGACTTGCTAAAGTGAGGGTATTACAATTCTTCCCCTTTAAGAAAAATTTCGTCCTCAAAATTTACCGGGTGTAGGTATCTGAGATAATTCCTTTACCTTTTTATTGCTCCCTCTGTCTACTCCTTGTATATATATGGTATTATTTAGTCTTTTCGAATCTATCATTATACACTTAGGCATATCATAAAGAAATGATACTTTACCTCAAATTCACATTTGGGGCTTCTTTCTCCACTCCAGCTTGGGTGACATTTGCAAGTGGTGTTATTGTTGCACTGGTCCTTCCACAACCTCTGTCTGGGTCCATGGTAAATTCCTCTTAGGACAATCTTTCAGATGATGGTCCATGGCCCCATATCTATAACAGGCTCCAGTCAATCCCCTACATTCACCTTTATGCCAATTGTTACAATGGTCACATTTTCTTGCTAGTCTTGGTTCACTCACCACTAGTATCTCTGATTGACCTCTTATGGGTATAGGCCCAGTCTAGTCTCTTACTTTGATCAAATGTCTGACTTAACTATTCTCTCAGCCTCTTATTACTAGACTGTCCAAATTTCCTCTTTTGCTGATCACCACTCCTCTTTTGTTCCTCTTCATGAACACAACTAATATATTTCTTTCTGAACTCTATCAGAAAAAATTCCCAAGTCACCTTGGCTGGTGGCACTAACTTGGTTATGACATCCGACCACCGATATGCAGCTTCTTGTAGCAGTGAAACTGCACACTCTAAACTCTGTTCTAGTGTGCAATGGAGCTGCTGCAGGACTCTTTTAGTCCTTTCTAACCAATACTCCGCAGCTGAAGAATCGTCCTTCTTTCTACCATTGAAATCTATAGCTCCATACTTCCTAATTTTTCCCAAAGGTGATTTTTGCTTAGGCGGTGGTGGAATAGCCCCAATCTGTCACACCTTCTCCCTGGTAAGGCATGACATGTTCCCGTAGCATACTTAATGAATTACCGAACTCCACCTACCGATAACCCATTAGTTATGTTACAAAGGATTTTAAAACAAATCATAGCTTTTTATCTTATCAATTCTTTTGCAGAAAACTGCATGAGAATAGTTAAAATTCCATGTAAACATTCATTGGAAATAATGATAGACTAAATATTGTAAAAGTTACATTTTCATAAGTCTCAAAATAAAATACAAATAGTTACAAACTCAAAATACTTTAGTAATGCAGTACTTTTTAATATAAACTGCTCAATGTTTGTACATCCATACATATAGGTACAAAATACATCCAAAGGAATCACAAGGGTATACCTAATATAAAAACCCACAATCAATACCAAAATGCTGCTTCCAAGTCTCTCACTTGGTAGCCTTCTCCTTTCTATTACCTGCGACAGCATAAAGAAGCTATCGTTGAGTATATCACTCAGTGGTGCATAACTAAAATTTCAAAACTTAAGGTAAAACATAATTTGCAAAGCATAATAAATCACATCCTTCTTAAGCATGAAAACATCACAATAGTTCATAAGAGCCATTTATTGGAATAACATTTCAAATGAGAAATCACACTTCATAAACCACAATTCACAAAGCATTAGTGTTGCCAACATCAACACACAGTTCAGGCCATGACACAAAATTTCACGATCAGTGTCGTGTTGTACACCACGACAAAGCAATCTCAACCTCACTAACCGTTATTAATGAGGGAAGGGCTAGCTAGCTAATGAGTACTCATGTAGTCTTACCCCATTAACCGTTATTAATGGGAGACATAATCAATATCAATTATTAACCCCAAGTAGCTGTTACTACTGGGGAGTTTCGAAAGGGACTGTCATGCTAACTATGGTTTCAAAACAGTTTTCAAAAATTTTCCACTCAACAATCACATTTACAAACCAATAAACACATTTAAATTCATCATAATATCCATATAAAGGTGGCAATACCCAAATTTCTTAAATGCAAGAGAAAAATCATATTTCAGTCAGAGTAAACTCGTTCAAAGCAAACTCATTCAATTTAACACATTCCAAGCAATTTATAAGTTTAAAAACGAAGAAAAGGTTAGTTGTGCACAAACCTTCAATAATTCTCCTTTCTCTTTACTCACTATTCCTTGTCCGTTCCAACTTCTTTTTCTACTAAAAATACACAAATAAAATACCTCAATACCAATCTCAATTGCTACCAAGAACTCATTACATGCATGTCTAATGCATCCCAATTTAGCTTTACAAATTTTAGAAAATTTTGGTTTTGGACAACTTGGTGCCCCAATCTTTGAACCCAATTTTTACCTAGCTTCGATCATAATTTGGTGAGGTTTCTTCATAAAAATTGTTCATCTTGGTCTTAACTTTATTTTCCTTTTTGAATCGCCTAATTCAGAGCTATGTAGCTCAAGTTATGCTCAAAACACGATTACTGTTCATGTCACTGTTCATGCTGCAGATTCAATTCTGGTAGATTTATCGATCCAATTTCGTTCAACAATTTGGTCAAGTTAAGTCCATAATTTGGCCTAATGTTCTTCATATGAAATGTTCTACTATGTCTTAGGTTTCCATCGGTTCAAGAATCGCCTAAATTGGAGTTTTCTAGAGAGGGTTATGGTCATGCAAAGTTTACTGTTCATATGATAAATCTGCAGATTTCCAGATTTCTGTAGATTCGGTGATTCAACTTTGCTCAGCAATTTGATTGGGTTAAGTCCATAATTTGGCCTCAAGTTCTTCATATGAAATGTTTTACTATGTCTTAGGTTTCCATTGGTTCATGAATCGCCTAAATCAGAATTTTCTAGAGAGAGTTATGGCCATGCAAATTTAAAGTTCATATGGTCAAATTCTGCAGGTTCCAGAATTTTATCTCCCATTTCAAAGCTCATTTTGGGTAGCTTAAGGTCATTTTTGGGGTAGGGTATCTTCACAAAAATTCTAGCCCTATGTCTTAAGTTTCGTTTCCAATTGCTTTCACACCAATTGGAGTTGTGTAGCTTAAGTTATGGGCTTCCAAACACAATAAATTTAGTGTGCAAAATTCAGCCATAAGTTCAAATTTTCATTTCTTCAATTGTTCCTTCTAACCAACCTCAATTCACATTTAATTCACCCAAAATGACTATAATTTAGTATTTACACATCAATGGCACTTCCTATCACAAACCCCACAATTTTCAAACACTAAAGTTTGCAATTTTCCCTAATCCTACCATTTCGTTACCTCCATTCATCAACCCAATGTCAATTCAAACTAAATAAACCTCAAATGACCATAATTTAACACTACACACACCAATTTCACTCTCTAGCACTAAAACTCTATTTTTCCCATGAACCCTAATCTCCCATAATTAAATCTATACACATTTCATGCAATTTCTTTGCCCCAATCATGTATACTACTTCAACTAAGCTTAATCTCATCATAAATTTCATTCAAAGACATCAAACCCTAACTTTTCTCCAATTTGGCCAAAACCCTAGTTTAGATTCCATACATGTTTTCTGTCATTTTCTTATGAAATTTCATGCTTTCTCATGTAAATTCATCATACCCAAACTTGATTCAAAGCATATTTGGTTAATCAAGCATGAAAGAGAGAGCTTACCTCACTTGATGATTTTTCCCACTTCCAATATCTTCCAAATCTTGCTCTTCTTATTTTTAATCTCTCAATCAAAGATCTCTTTGATGTTTTCTTTTAGTGGGCTATGGAATTTATGAAGTGAATTGAAGTGAATCAAGACTTGGAAGGGAAAACAATAGTGGAAGAAGATTGGAGAAGAAGAGAAAAGAAAAAAGAGGGAGAGGGAAGATGGGTGGTGGCATGGAAGAAGGGAAAGAAGGAGACTTGTCTTCTTTTATACTTATTTATTCCTTTTTAATTAAATAATTAAGTTAAATTGTTAAAAGCCCATAAGTCATTAATTTTAATTAGGTAAAAAATGGAATTTAAATTCTAGATTTTTGCCTCTTTTATTTTCTTTTCACTTTTACTCTAATTTTTCCCTCAATATTTCTTCATAATTCAATATTTTATTTTCATTTAATTAAATTGTCATTTTGGTCAAAAATCAACTCTTAAAGTAAATTGACCAAAATGCCCCATATCAGCTTATAATCCCTCTTTTACAATATACCTGGTGAGTCCTTATATTTTTGGGTCACTTGAATTTTTATTGTGTCTATCTCAATTAATTTTCTATTTATTTTTGGTCCTCAAGGTGTCTTTCAATAGTACTAGTCACGGACCAAAAATGGTACTATTCATAACTTGGAGGTTCGGGGTGTTACACAATCATCTATCAAAAGAATTTAGTCATTTGCTCAAACAAGGCCTGTTGGGGTTGTACAGGCACCACTTGCACTGGTAGAGCAAGATCTCCCCAATTTCCAACATCACTCCTAGTCAGGATACGGCTTACTACTTATTCCTCTACTGCCCTGTGTGATTCTAGGTCCATACCTTAACCTAAAATAACCAAAGAAAACAAATCTACATTAGTGTCACCTCGACTCATATGAATGCAATGTATATTATACACACAATCTTATTCTATCTGTCGATGCCTAGAAACGCCTAAACCGTGCTCTGATACCACTAGATGTGACACCCCTTACCCGTCTATAGTGTAGTCGAGCAAGACATGTCACACTCGGTGCCGGAGCACCCTATCTTATCTTACTTTATTCTTTTAATAATTTGTTCTCGTTATATTTTAATATCAATTATTTTTCTAAGGAGAAATCAGTAGAGTTTCCCCTGTTTCTATTACCATTTGGCATATTTTACTATTCACCTGCTTGAAATTTTCAATAATATTTTCCATACAATAATTCATCCATACTCATATCATCATTTTAAAAATTATTATGTAAATCAAATCCATACTCATTTGTACAAATTCATTCATGCTTATTACATATATCAAAATTCTCAATTTCATTATTTTACATAATTTGTAAACTAATTGTATAGATTCATAATTTACATCAGGTGCATATTACATACAATTTTCTAATTTTCATTACAACATAATAAATAATTATAATGCACAAATTACATAATATGACTAATGTGAGCCCTATCTATATGCATTGCTAAGGAGGTGACAACCTTGAGCACTTCTGACACTTTTACAGATCAAAACTCTAAAATTCTAGTCTAATATCCACTGGGCTTTATCTTCAGTACCTATGTGAGGAAATAAATCTATCGTGCTAAGCATTTATGCTTAGTGGTGCAATAATATAACAAAGAAAATAATATACAAAATAAAGAAAGAAATGGATTATACTATGGATACTCTGGAATTTAATCTAATTTAATATAATGCTTCTAGTATCAACTATCTTTCGTTCTAATTTATTCTTCTTAAGAAGCAATTTATTCCTAAATTCACAGTAGTAATATACAATCCTCAAAACTTCTATGAATATTATTATTCCTAACTTTATATTATTATAAAAAAAAATATAAGTGCATTTGTAATGCTTATTTAAGTTATATCTCTTTTGCAAATCCTTTTATCATTTCATTCAATACTTTCTAGATTATCGCAAATTATTTCATAATAATTAAATTTTAATATCGTTCCAATTCATTTCAATTCTTTCTACTATATAACTAACCTAATTTATTTTAAATATGTTTACTCATTTATTTAATTGCTAATATTTTCAGTTGCTAATGTTCTTAACTTATTTCAATAAATTTCACTGTCTAAGTAACCTATGACAGGCTGACTAAACTGGATAACGGGTCATTGGCACTGGACACTGCGGTACCTCTGGCCATCATACCATGGGACGCAGAACGTCAACCACGTATGTAGTCAGTATGGCTAAAAAGCCATGATAACATATAATCGGGCATAAAAGCTATGAGTGTGGGCTTAAAGCCATGACTGTGGGCATAAAGCCTTGAGTGCAGACATAAAGCTTTACGCAGTACTGCTAAAACAATACCCTATTGGCATGCCAGTCTATCCAATCTGACACACGTGTCTAGGCAATACATGGGCACGTAGTACCATTAAATGTTAATATATTATTTTTTTATGACTTCATTATTTCATGACAAATTCCAATTATAATTTATAACATTTCAATTCTATTCCTAACAGAAGTATAAATTTTTAAAATACATTTCTACATAAATTTTACCTTCATCATAATTCATATATTTATTCATTATATCATTTGTGTTGATCACATTTCACAACAATGGTTCTCATATACCATTGTACTCAAAATACTTTTCCTTTCTACAATAATGAGAACTAATGTCTCATTCATACATTAATGTAATTCATTTATTCATTACACTATTTATATATAAATTATCAAGTAATCCATGAACATTTCATGTATATCAACCTCACTATCTATTTATCATTTAGCTAATTTATTACACCAATTTATAGGTGCCTAGGTTCAAGCATTTTCATTTATATGTACCTAGATTCAAGTATTTTCATTTGTATTCTTAAAAGAAACCAAAGTCTCAAATATTATTTGTACATCCTTTATATCTTTAATATTTCATTTATTGTCATTTATAAATCACATTTCAAAATAAATTAACAATATCCCCTAAGTTATACTTGTGATGAGAATACAACCCTCATCTACACATTTACATAATTTAAACATTCATTAAATCATTTAAGTGGGGTTGGTTATTACTATTCACTTAAACATTCCTACGCAAAAGTTGACTTTTTAATTCATAATAGATTTGTTAAGCCTAAGTTCACCAAGATACCACATTTTGCATTTTATTTTTGTTGACATTGATTTCAAATACCATTTCAAAGCTTATTTTATATTATTCAAAATTTTTAGATTTCATACCTTAAGTTTACTGTTCCATTGGTCATTGTTACAGTGGAAATTTGACAAAATTCTCTTCATCAAAGTTGTTTCTTTATGTGTCTTCTTTAATTTTCTTTTTGAATCACTCCATTTAACTGGCCGGATTGGTCCTTACCCAGATTTTCTAGGCAAATTTGGTTCTGCTAAATTTGTTGTCTTAATTTGGACTAGCAATTTGAATTGGTTAGGTTCAGAATTTGAGTATGTTCTTCATGAAAGTTGTTCTAAATTGTCTAATCTTTCCATTGATATAAAATTCAGGTCATTTGGATATTTCTACACTGAGTTATGGCCAAATAAATAAACACCATTCATTTTGTCAATTTTCCAGGGCAGTATTTGTGTTTCTTGGATTAGGTCAATTTTTAGGCCAACTTTGGTTAGTTTTCTGGACATAGTTTCTTCACCAAAAATGTGGCTTAATGTCTTAAATTTCATCTCCAATTGGCCTCATACCAATTGGAGCTTTCTATCTCTACTTATGTTCATTTAAACACACTGGACTCATAGGTCTAGAATTCCCTACACAAAAACAACACTTCCAATACCACCTTCACAAAAACAACACTTCCAATACCACCTTCCCACACTACTACCATCCACAAATCACATTCTATATATTTCAATTAGTCCATAATTGGTCTCAACATCAACAATTTATCAACATATCATTAAATTCCTAACTTTTATATCAAACTCTAGCTCCAATTCAAGATTTACACAGCACGTATCATATTAGGCATACTAATCAATTCCTAATTGATGTCTACACATCAAACACCATTTCTAAACCATTCAAATCCATCAAAACCCTCAAACTCTCACTCCCATAAGGCTGGCCAAAATTCCATGAAACCTAAGCATGCACATTTACTTCATTTTTCATCAATTTTTAACCTAACTTAACTTGAATTCATGCTTAAAAGGGAATAAAGGCAAGAAATATGGCACTAACCTCTTTGTGAGCAATTATCAACTTTCAAAACTTCTTGATTTTCAATTCTTTTTGCTGTCCAAGTCTTGCTCTAGTAGTAAGGGTCAATTTTTGTGAAGACAAGATGAGGTTTTATGGTGATTTTATGGGTGAACTCAAGCTTGTAAACAAGCATCAATGGGGTTTTTCTCTCTTCTCTCTCTCTTCCTATGTTGGCCCTCTCATATGGGGAAGAAGTTTGTTGGTTTGTTTTGTTTTTATCTCATTTTTATGTCTTTTTTATCCTTTTAGTTAATTGGTTAAATTGTGATTGGTGGAAGGAACTTTAATGAAATCATAGTGATGTCAAAATTTCAATTTTCTTCATTTTCTGTTCTTTTCTTTTCTACTCATTTTCAATTAAATTTTTAGCAATATTTATTTATATTTTATGCCATAATAATTATTTATTTATCTGGTCAAGTTGGCCAAAAATCATTTCTGAAGATGAAATGACCAAAATGCCCTCCATTTGGCTTAAGGAGCCAAAACTGTCTGTACCGATCTAAAAAAATTCTCCTAACCTTTTTTTGGCATTCTCATGCCATCGAAACCTCAATGACTCTTCTCTGAAGTTCCAAAAATTATTTCACGAAATTTCCCTCGGGTTTAGGGCTACTAGCTGTGAAGACAGCAACTTCCCATAAGGGTCACCCATCACTGGGGTACCGGCTCATTTAACTTCATTGTATTTTATTTCTAAAATTTTTCCTTAATTTTTCTTACACTTATTTGAATTATTTATGACTCCTCACTCTAGTCTGAATATAGTTGTAGACATTTTAGCTATTCGGACCGACACCGGTCACCGAAATAATAGAATGTATGGACTTGCTAAAGTGAGGGTGTTACACTTCATCTTCATCTTCCCACACCCTTTGGCTGGCCACCATTCCTCTTCATTTCCTCCATTTCTAATTTGAGTTTAAGCTTAAAATCTTGACTCTCTTTCATTAATTTCACAAACACACTTTAGAAAAACTTTAAATTAAGCTTTGGTGTGAAGATTGAAAATGAAAGATTGAGGAAAAATTGAAGTTAACAAGAAGGAGAAAGAGCTAAGTCAAGGTTAGTGCATATTAACCTTTAAATCTTGTTTATTTCTTCGAATTTAGCTTAAATATAACAAATGATTAAGAAATTGAAAGGAATCATGTATAAAAGTGAGAAATAAAATTTGGGCAGCAACCATAAGAGGAGGAATTGATGTATTTTTTTTATTTAAAACTTGAATACAAGCTTAGATAAGGATATATGTATGATTGATAACCTTAGTCGATGTGAATTTGCATGAAAGTTGGCTTTGGAAGTTAGTGTTTTGGCCCAAATTGGGGATTTTGTGTTTTGATGTTTAAATGGAGTTCTAATGGTTAATTGATGACCATTTGGTGAAGTTTGATCACAAAATAAAGTGAATTGTGGCATTGGATTGGGGAATTGGGAGGCTGCCTTGTGGATGTGAATCTGGACCCTTAGAGTCCAGTGTGTTTGGACAGCCCTAGTTGGATTTGTGTAGCTCCAATTGGTGCAAGGCTAATTGGAGGTGAAATTAGACACATAATGCAACATTTTTTGTGAAGAAACCCTGCCCAGAAAACTAATTTAAATTGACCTAAATATTACCTCAATATGGGTAACACACAAGCTGTCCCTAGAAAATTACTAAATAAACAGTGATTGTTCAAATAGTCATAACTCAGTGTAGGAAAGTCCAATTAACCTGAATTTGATATCAACGGAAAGCTTACACAATTTAGAACAACTTTTATGAAGAACACCAACTCAAATTCTGACCATAACCCATCCGAAATGCTAGCCAAAATCAGGAAACCAAAACTACAAGAACCATTTCTACCCAAAAATTCTGGGTAGAGACTAATCCGGCCAGTTATGGTAATTTGGCCATAACTTGAGATACAAAACTCCAAATGGAGTGATTCAAAAAGGGAATTAAAGAAAACACAATAAGGAACAACTTTTATGAGGACAAGTTAGCTAAATTCTCACTATAGCTTAGACCAATGGAACAATAAACATTGGCCATGAAATATGAAAATTTGAAATAATATGTAATGAGCCTTGAATTAAGATTGGCAACTAATTCCAACAAAAATAAAATCCAAAATTTGGTATTTTAGTATAATTAGAGTTAGCACAACTATTAATTAGGAAAAAGTCAACATTTATGCTTGAATAGTAAAGTGAATAGTGTAACATTTCGTACATTCTACTGTTCCGGTGATTGGTGTCGGTCCGGACAGCTAGAATGTCTGGAAAAATATTTAAACTAAAGTGAGGAACTATAATTAACTCAAATATTAATAAGAAAAATTTAGGAAAAATTTTAGAAATAAAATACAACCAAGTTAAATGAGCCGGTGCCCTAGCGATGGGTAACCTAGTGAGAAGTTGCGGTTCTCGCAACTAGGAGCCCTAGACCCCGGGGAAAAATTATAAAATAATTTTTGGGACTCCAGAGAAGGGTTATTGAGGTTCTTATGGCATTAGAATGCCAAGAAAATACTTAGAAAAATTTTTCAATCGGTATAGACAATTTTGGCCCGTTAAGCCAAACGGAGGGCATTTTGGTCATTTCGCCTTCAGAGGTGATTTTTGGCTGACTTGTCCAGTTAAGTAAATAATTATTATGACATAAAATGTGAATAAATATTACTAAAAATTGAATTGAAAATGAGTAGAAAAGAAAAGAAAAAAAATGAATTAAATGGGAATTTATGACATCACATGATGTCATTAGTGTGCCTTCACCCACTCAAGTGTTGACACATGGCATAAATGTGTTTAAAAAGACAAAATGGGCTGAAAATAAACAAAAAAATCAGACCTTTCACTCCCTTTTTTCT
This sequence comes from Hevea brasiliensis, assembly GCF_030052815.1. Taxonomy (NCBI): domain Eukaryota; kingdom Viridiplantae; phylum Streptophyta; class Magnoliopsida; order Malpighiales; family Euphorbiaceae; genus Hevea; species Hevea brasiliensis. The sequence continues at coordinate 22,932,692 of NC_079510.1, read as the reverse complement.
TCCTTGCGTGAACCTTCTCCATAACCAATATTTTCAAGTTTTTTCAAAGCTTGATTTTACAAACTTCTACCCAACAAAACCCTAACCTAGCAACATAAAAATTTGTTCTTACATCCTAGTGAAGCTTTTGGGAGCAAAAAAAAGAGGAAAACAAGAATTTGATCAAGTGGGAAATTCACTCCGTAAGAGGTTAGTGACCTAAAGCTTGAATTTCACTTAAATTTTATGTTTAAGAAATATAAATGGGTGTAAATGACAAAGAAATTTGATGAAACACAATTGGTATGCTAACCCTAAATTTTGGCAGCCATGGTTAGGGTAATATGTTGATGATTTTTGGGGAGTTAACATGCTAGTGTGGCTGCCCTTAATGTGTATCTTATAAGTGAATTGATAAATGCAATGATAATGCATGGTTTTCAAATGTTGAGTTAGGGTTTGGGTTGAAGAATGAGACTTTGATCTTGTGATGATGGGAGTAGGTTTTAATGGTCAATTAGTGACCATTTGGTTTGGTTTGAATCAAAAATGAAGTGAATTGGGTTGTGGGATTTGAGGTTGGAGTGGTTGCCTTATGTGACCTGCAGGTTTGGATGTTAGTCCAGCCTGTTTGGACTGCCATAACTTAAATTGTAGAGGTTTAATTTGTGTTTGGCCAATTGTACATGAAACTAGACACAAAATGGCACAACTTTGGTGAAGAAACCATACCCATAAAACCAAACCAAGTGGACCAAAAACTTGCTCAAATCCGGGTGACCTGTAGGCTGTTTCTGCAGAATGACCAAATGAACAGTGATTGTTCATTTGACCATAACTCAGTGTATAATGGTCCAATTGACCTGACATTTTACTAGAAACAAGATAAGATATAGACCAACAACTTTCATGAAGAAACCTACCCCAAATTATGACCAGAACCTATCCAACAATTGAGTTGCAGTCACTATTCACTGCACTATAGATATGGTCAGCCCTGAAAATTTTCAATCCGGCCAGTTGTGGTTTTGGACCATAACTTGAGCAACAAAACTCAAAATGGAGTGATTCAAAAAAGGAAATTCAACTAGACAAAATAAGGAACAACTTTCATGTTGATCATTTTTCCAAATTCCCAACTATGATAACTAATGGAACAGTAAATCCAAAGCTTGAAAACTGAAAATTCTGTCCAATTCATATTAAGCTTAGAGATGGTATTGGCAACCAATACCAACAAGTTTAAAATGCAAAATGTGGTATGTTGATGATATTTAAACTAATTTACCTATTGCCAATGCAAAAGTCAACATTTTGGCTGACCAATGAAATGAATAGTAATCATAAAAATTCAATTTCAAAGAATTACATAAATAAAAAGTGTTAAATGCCCTAGTAGGCCTAATGTGATTGGTTTGGATAGGTTGGCATGCCAATAGGGTTCTGTTAGCGATCGCATATGGCTTCATGCCATTCTGTATTTCATGGCTTCCCATGCCATTCTGTGACATAATAGCCTTTGGCTATGATATTGAGTTGTTATACTCGGGTTTAATCCCCGATAATTATCATAGCTTATTAGCTGTTCTGTTGCACACCGGGAGACACATTGTGACCGATGGTGTGATGGTCCGAGGTACTTAGTACCTAGTACCAGTTTACCCGTTTATCTAGTCCAGTCAACTAGTATAGGTTACTCGGGCAGTATTAATAAATCTTACCAAACTTCAATTGAATAATATTGCAATAAACATTTGAGACTTAGTTCACCCAAAAATGTAAACATACATTCTGTACACATGTTTTTATTTTATTTTATTTTATTTTATTTTATATTGTCACCACTAAGCAGAATTGCTTAGCGCGTCGCTTTTGCCACGCGCAGGTACTAGAGACATAGCTGGGGGGTCCAATAGGCCTCATACAGGGTGAGCCTTCATATCTGCACTCAGAGTTCAGAGTCACCTCACATTGCAGTGCATTTGGTAGGACATTAGGCCACTTTTGATATTTTGATATTTTGTATTTTGTAACCTTCTGTAATGTATATTATAAATTCATGTAATCAAGCTTTTGATGTAAGTATCTATGAAATATGTTTAGTAATAAATTGAGCATTTTTCATTGAGTTGACTGTGTTTTGAATTGAATTGAATTTTTGAGATACCGAAGTGAATTGAGAAATTGTTGAGAATATATTGGAGGTTGATTGAGAATAATATGATCATATTATTGGAAGTGTTTTTAACAGGTTCAGAATAACTGTTTTTCCAATTTATAGCCGGCACTCTGCCGGATTTTCTATAAAATTTGCGAAAAAATTTAGATTTATCAAAAATTATAAATAAATAAATTAAAAAGGATTAATTGAAATTGAAACATGAATTGGTGTTCTGACACACTAAGTGGCATAACGTGCTCGGCTACACTGTGGACGGGTAAGGGGTGTCACATTTAGTGGTATTAGAGCATCGGTTTAGGCATTTCTGGGTCTAGATAGAGTACATACCATTGCATTGCATTTGTAAGTGTTGAGGTGACACTGATGCAGATTTGTTTATTTTGGTATTTTGAATAGGTTATGGATCCTGCTTCGCAAAGAGCAGTTGATGAAGAGGTGGAGAGTCATGCTCCACCAAGGGCTGAGTCTGGGGGCAGGGGAGAACCCACTCCACCAGCAACTAAGGCACCTGCTCAACCTCAGTTTGCTCTATTCTAGCAAATGACCAAGTTTTACGGCAAATGATGGGGGCAATTCCACAACCACAACCACAACCTCAACCTCCACCAGCACCACAGAAGTCTCATTTGGAGAAATTGCAAAAACATGGGGCTATAGACTTTTTTGGGAAGAGGGAGAATGATCCCATAGCTGCAGAAAATTGGTTGGACAGAACCATCAGTAAATCTTGCAGCTAAAGCGCACCCCAGAGCGAGAACACAGTGGGTCTTTGTGTCCCTACTTCAGGATGATGCATATCAATGGTGGGACACAGTAACCAGTGAGGTGCAACCTGAACAGATCACCTGGGAATTCTTCCTCACAGAGTTCAGGAAGAAATATATTAGTAAAGTGTATTTAGAAGAGCGAAGAAGGGAATTCATCAGTTTGAGACAGAGACAGTTGTCAGTGGCTGAGTATGAGCGTGAGTTTGTTAGACTGAGCCGGTATGGGAGGGAGATAGTCCCTACCGAGGTAGAGAGGTGCAGACGGTTTGAGGAAGGGCTCAATGACAACATCAAAGTTACGATAACAGCACTGGAGATCACGGATTTTCCTAAACTGGTGGATGTTGCATCAAAAGTGGAAAGGGTCAGAATTAATGAACAAAATAGAAGGGAAAGACAGCAGAAGAGGGGTCCGGGTCAGTCCAGTGCATTTTCTGCTCCCAGTAAGAAGAGTAAGGGTCCTCCTGCTCAGAGTTCAGGACCACCACAGGGTCAGGGTCAGTCTCAGGGGCCCAGACCGCAGTTCACACCTAGGAGAGGTGTCACACCCTACCCCTCTATAAGGCATAACATGATCCCGTAGTATACCTAATGAATTACCAACTCCGTCTACTGATAACCCATTAAATACACTACAAGGGATTTTCAAGACTTTTCTTACTTCTTTTACAGTGGTGAGCACTATTTACAGGTGTTAAAAACTTTGGTGAACTGAAGTGAAACGACTAACTCATTTAATTTATTTGGGATTTCTGTAAAAATTTTGGCAGAGTGCCATCTGTATTTTGGATAAAACAGTTCTTCAGAAAACCTGTAAAAAGCACTTCAATATGTATTTGCAAATCTCAACTCCAACATATTTCTCAACTCAAATCCATAGTGATTCTTAAAAGACTGGGATACAAGAATATAATACAAAACTATTCAAGTAAATGAAATCTCAAATTTACATTCACGATAATTTACATTTAATTACATACCAAAATATTTTACAAGAGTTTTTATACAACTGCTCAAATAATTTACATACATATTATTACATGCATACATCAAAACCTATGTACATGGGTATACCTATGATATACCTGGAGCTTATCTGAAAGTGTCCTCAAAGCAACTTAATCACTGCTCTATACTCTTCTTACCTGCGACAGCATGCAAAGCTATCGCTGAGTGGTGAACTCAGTGGTGCACAACTATAATTTAAAACATAGTACAATATACATTGACAAATTTTACAGTAAATAATTTGAGAATCTGAATACTGATCAAATTTCACAACTCAAAATATTCATTGCCAATAATGTAAATCAATTGTATAAATGACTTTGATCACAAAATTCAATTTATCAAATCATGACTATCCCTTTAAGTAATTCCAACAAAATCAATTATACTTAAACCATAATTGAAATCATAATTTCTTACCATTCAAAAGCCATTCTGTATCTCAAAAATCAATATGTATCTCAAAAATCATATTGCATCTCAAAAGTCATTATGTATCTCAAAAACCATGTTGTATCTCAAAAATCAATCTTTATCTCACTAACTATGCAAGACTAATCTGAAAGGGCCATATTCGATGTGATTCTAACTCCCTATGGTCGGGGAGGTCGAATCAGATTCTAACTCCCTATGGTCGGGGAGGTCGAATCATCGTGCACAGTACCATCACAATAATGAATCTTCCGCAAGGGCCATAACGATAAAATAAACTTAGATCTAACCTCAAATCAGAGGAAAATCTAAGCCTGTGCACGTACCATGGTAATCAAAACACAACTAACTCCATTGTCTTCTCAACAAATGAGAGAGACAGGTAATAACCTAGTCAAGCATCTATAGTGAGATATAAAACAATATCACAATCCTTTTAGTGAGCATAAATCACAATATAATTCGATTCAAATTCAATTCCAATATCCAATAATTTTTATGCTCATCACAATTCAAATCATAAATTTGCATTTTCCATGAAAATTACCATCACAATTCAAAACATGTTCTATCACAATTTTCAAAAACATAATTTATTCAATCCATAACAATGCTTAATAATTGTGGAAACACCATTTCACAAAGCTAAATTCATACATACTATAACAATTTTCAATAATCATTGAATTAAATCCAATGTTTGTTAAACATAATACATAAGAAAAATATGTCATTTAATCATATGAAATATTCAAACAAAATCAGTTAAAAACTAGTTGTGCACAAACCTCTGATGACTGTCTCCCTGATCTGGACTCAGTGTTTCCTTCCCTTTTCCTGATTCTTTGGTAACTGAGAAACACAATTTGAAGTATTTCAGTGCTAAATTAAACTGTCTCTATCGATGGTGTTTGGTAAATAATGCACTGAACTCAATTATTTGCTTAATCACCTAATATACTGACCCTCGATGCGTTTTAGGTAAATTAGGTCTTAGTGTCGTTAATATGTCACATTCGATAGGGTTTTAGGTTTGGTACGTTTTGCCAAACTCATTTCCTTGTTTAGTGCATTTTAATGCAACTTGCTGGATTCTGGGATACTGGTTTGACCTAACCGGACGATCTAGTTCCCTCGGTTTTCGGGTCTCGGTCGAAACTACAAACTTGTAGATCTAGGTCTTATTGCACGCGGAGCAAAATTTCAGGTCAATCCGAGTTAAGTAGACCAAGTTATGGTCATTATACTATTGCTGGTCAAATGGCATCAATTAGGTCAATTTTAGGTCAATTTGGTCAACTCTGGTTCGGCCAGTTTTTGGACCCGAACTTGTGCAAGTTGTTTGACTTGCTTATGGTCATTTCTGGGCTTTGGTGTCTTCATAAGACTTGTAGGTATGGGTCTTAACTATTCTTGGTTAAAATTTCAGGTCAATTGGACCTGGTTTGAGTGAGTTATGGCCTAAACACTCACTGCTGCCCAATTGGTCATTTTTCAGGTCCTAATTGCACCTAATCCGAATTGGTCATTTTCTTAGGTCACCTTGCAAGCAGAATTTTGGTATGTTTTCTCAATGAAAGTTGGCAAATTTTGTGCCTAGTTTCACCTCCAATTGGTCTCATACCAATTGAGGTTACACATTTAAACTTATTGGCTAAAATGTACACTGCCCTCTTTATGTCTTTCAAACCCCAATTCAAACACACATTACCTTGCAAAGTTTACTTCCATACCCTACCAATCTGTTTTGGTACATTACCAAAAGCATTTTCTACTTTACATTAACATTATTTTGGGCAGATTACCATTACCCTCAACACACCAAGTATAATTCACATTTACAATTTCTAAGTACCATTACATACACACCTAACCATTACAAATCTTACATACACTTTTCAATATCAATCTACATACATATCATCAATCCTTCTAGGTCAATATTCTGCCCACACTTCCTTCAACACATACAATTACTCAAGTGTTCCCAAGGTGCCGCAAACTTTCTTCAACATCAAAGTGCCGTCCAATTTACCAATTCCCATCCAAGTGCATAAATCACCATATAAACATGAAATAATTCACTAGGTTACTAAATCACCATGATCAACATTATTTCTCATCAATTATATGCACAAATATCTCATCAAAAACGTGACTCATGGCTGTCCAAAATGAAAACAACAATAACTCTTCAAACTCAAAATTTTCTTTCACCAAACCAACACCCATAACATGCACACAAAACTTAACAAAGGAATTCTCAAAAAATGTAAACTTACCTTTGATTGTAACTTGCTAAACCTTCACCAAATTTCTCAAAATTGGTATCAATATCTTTCTTGTGATGTGTAGACAAAGTTTAATGAAGAAACCTAAGAGGTTGGAGTTGAAAATGGAGAGTTAAGAAAGCTTGCATGAAAAATGGCTATGGAGTTTCCTCTCACCTTCATTCACGGCAATGTTGAATTCATGTGGAGAAGATGGAGTTTCAGCTGCATATTAAGTGTACACATGTCCCACTATGTGTTTAATTAATTCCCTTAGTGGTCCACTAAAAAATTAAATCATATTATAAGTTAAACTTTCACTTAATCCCACATTAACCCATGATTTTAGCTATTTACTTTAGGTACCACCAAATTAATTTTTCATTTCATTTTCTAAGTGTAATATTATTTATTTTTAATGGACATTTAGGTCAAAAGACACTTCAGGATGTCAAATGACCATAATGCCCCTGTTCGGGTTACGTTCCCGATTTTTCGGTAACACCGTATTTTGTCTGTTTTTCGATTTCTCACTTTTCTTTGTACTAATTATTTAATTTTTATTTGATATTTCTAATGATATTTATACTTCAATAGGGGTCTATTTAAGTCCTAAAAATATTTTTCAGGGTTCCCCGCAGTCCAGGGCTAGTCAACGGTCCACGCCGTGACTTCCCGGTGCGGTCACCCATCGCTAGGTTTCCCGGCTCGCTTAACTTGATTACATTTCTTTGCTATTATTTTTCCTTTGTTTTTTTTGTATTTTCTTTTCTTGTATTTCATTATTTTATGTCTCCCCACTCATATTGAAGTGTAGTTCTAGGCATCCTAGCTGTCCGGACAGCACTGGTCACCGGAGCAGTAGAACGCACTACCGAACTTAGGGGTGTTACAAGAGGCCAGCCCACACCATCAATGGGCAGCTCTCCAGGGACGGTGTTTAGGGGACCAGCCCCTGCATCTTCTGCCTGTCAGTACTGTCAGAAGTGGCATAAAGGGGAGTGTTGGCGAGTGACCGGTGCATGCTTACGGTGTGGATCGACAGAACACCAGATCAAGAATTGTTCGAAAAGGACTACTACTGTTGCTCCAACACAAACTGACAGACCTACTCCTGCACCACAAAGAGGTAGGAACCTGGTAAACCTGAGGCAGCTGGTCCATCACTAAGGCCTACATCCGAGTCAACTGAGAGGCCAGACACTAGAATACCAGCCAGGGCTTATGCCATCAGAGCTCAAGAGGAGCAAGATGCCCCGAATGTCATCAGGGGTACATTTTCCCTCTACAACACTTCTGTACATGCATTGGTGGATTCAAGATCCACTCATTCCTACATTTGCATCAAACTACCCATAGAGAGGGGAGTTCCAGTAGAGGAGAGTGATCAAGACATTCTGGTCACAAATCCACTAGGCCACAGTGTGATAGTGAATAAGGTGTATAAAGGTTGCCCGTTGAGGATTTAGGGGTATGAATTCTTAGCAGACCTAATTGAATTGCCCTTCCACGAGTTTGACGTGATTTTGGGAATGGATTGGTTGTCATGTCATCAGGCAATAGTTGATTGTAAATTGAAGAGAATTTCTCTGAAAACTTCTGAGGGTAATGAGATCACTGTTGTGGGTGAAAGGACAAATTTCCTGTCCAATATTATCTCAGCTACAGTTGCAAGAAGAATAATGAGAAAAGGCTGTGAAGCTTACCTAGCACACATGGTTGATACTAGGCAAGCTAAGCCAAACGTGAATGATATACCCACAGTAAGAGACTTCCCAGATGTATTTCCTAAAGAGTTGCCTGGTTTACCACCAGAAAGGGAAGTCGAGTTTGCTATTGAGGTAATGCTGCACAAAGACCCATTTCCATTGCTCCTTATAGGATGGCACCCACTGAATTGAGGGAGTTGAAAACTCAGTTGCAAGAGTTGCTTGATAAGGGGTTCATACGCCCCAGTGTGTCACCATGGGGAGCTCTGGTGATGTTTGTGAAGAAAAAGGATGGAACTTTGAGATTGTGTATTGATTACCGGCAGTTGAATAAAGTAACTGTGAAGAATAAATATCCATTGCCCAGAATTGACGATCTGTTTGATCAATTAAAGGGAGCCAGCGTATTTTCAAAAATTGACCTCAGATCAGGGTATCATCAGTTGAGGGTAAAGGATACAGATGTGTCAAAAACTGCATTCAGAACCCGGTATGGGCACTATGAATTTCTAGTGATGCCGTTTGGGTTAATAAATGCACCAACAACATTTATGGACCTTATGAACCGTATCTTCCATCCATACTTAGATCGGTTCGTAGTGGTGTTTATTGATGATATTCTGGTGTATTCCAAGACCAGGGAAGAACATGATGAACATTTGAGGATTATTCTGCAAACCCTGCGAGAAAAGAAGCTGTATGCTAAGTTGTCCAAGTGTGACTTCTGGATGAGTGAAATCTCTTTCCTTGGACACATTGTATCAGCAGAGGGGATTAGAGTGGATCCCAAAAAGATAGAAGCAGTGATGGAATGGAAGCCTCCCAGAAATACAACTGAGGTCAAAAGTTTCTTGGGGCTAGCTGGGTATTACAGAAGATTTGTGAAGGGATTTTCCTTAATAGCTGCTCCAATGACCAAGTTGTTACACAAGAATGTCAGATTTAACTAGAATGACAAATGTCAGGCTTGTTTTGAGAGGTTAAAGGCTATGTTGACAGAGGCACCAGTGTTAATACAGCCAGTGTCGGGAAAGGACTTTGTGGTCTACAGTGATGCCTCACATAATGGGCTAGGGTGTGTATTGATGTAAGAGGAGAAAGTGGTCGCCTATGCTTCCAGGCAGTTAAGGCCACATGAACAGAACTACCCTACTCATGACCTGGAGTTAGCAGCGATTATTTTCGCACTGAAGATATGGAGGCATTATTTATATGGTGAAAAATGCTACATCTATACCGACCACAAGAGTCTAAAATATTTGCCAACCCAGAAGGAGCTCAATCTTAGACAGAGGCGATGGATTGAGTTCCTAAAGGACTATGATTGTGTGATAGATTATCATCCTGGGAAGGCAAATGTAGTTGCTGATGCTTTAAGCAGAAAGTCCATCACAGCTTTAAGATCACTCAATACCTGTCTGTCCTTAGCTCAAGATGGAGCTATTTTGGCTGAGTTGCAAGTGAGGCCAACCCTACTACAGCAAATACAAGATGGGCAGAAGGCAGATGAAAAACTAATGGCAATTATGGCTAAAATTCCTGAGGGGAAGGAAACTGAATATGAGGTGAAAGCAGATGGGTGTTTATACTACAGAGGAAGAGTGTGTGTACCAGATGATGGGGAACTGAAGACTAGTATTCTGAAAGAAGCACACACGAGTGTTTATGCTATGCACCCGGGGAGCACAAAAATGTATAATGATTTGAAGCCTCACTATTGGTGGCCTGGTATGAAGAGGGATATAGCTGACTATGTGACTAAATGCTTGACATGTCAGCAAGTTAAGGTAGAACATCAAGTTCCATCAGGTTTGTTATAGCCTATAAACATACCTGAATGGAAATGGGACCGGGTCACTATGGATTTTGTTAGTGGTCTACCCCTCACCCAAAGGAAGCATGATGCAGTATGGGTGATAGTGGATAGATTGACGAAGTCAGCACATTTTCTGCCAGTTAGGACTGACTACTCACTGGAGAAGCTAGCAGAATTGTATATCAGTGAGATAGTTAGGCTGCATGGAATCCCACTTTCTATCATATCTGACCGAGACCTAAGGTTTACATCAAGAATCTGGAAGAAGTTGCATGAATCCTTGGGTACACAACTCCACTTCAGCACAGCTTTTCATCCTCAGACGGATGGGCAATCAGAAAGAGTAATCCAAGTAAACAACTGAAACCAATTGAACTAATGCAAATATTGAACTGAAATGATAATAATAACATGAACTATATGTTAGGTCCTTGAGGATATGCTGAGGAGTTGTGTCATTGAGTTTGAGGGAAGTTGGGATAGATACCTCCCATCGCGCAGTCAGATACAACAATAGCTACCAAGCTAGCATTCAAATGGCTCCGTATGAAGCACTGTATGGGAGGAAATGTAGAACCCCAGTGTGTTGGACTGAATTGGGCGAAGATAAGCTGGTAGGACTAGACCTGGTGAAACAGACTGAGGAAAAAGTGAAAATAATCAAAGCTAACCTGAAGATTGCCTCCGATAGACAGAAGTCTTATGCCGACCTGAAGAGAAAAGAGATAGAGTATGCAGTTGGTGATAAAGTGTTTCTCAAAGTCTCACCATGGAAGAAAATATTGAGGTTCGGAAGAAAAGGTAAGTTGAGCCCTAGGTTTATTGGCCCATATGAAGTCATTGAACGTGTGGGTCCAGTGGCCTATAGGCTAGCTTTACCACCAAAGCTGGACAACATCCACAATGTGTTCCACGTGTCTATGTTAAGAAGATACCGCTCAGATCCTTCACATGTCATCTCCATGGAAGAAATTGAAGTACAAACGGATTTGACATATGAAGAAGAACCCATATGGATCCTGGCTCGGGAAGTGAAAGAGTTGAGAAATAAGCAGATCCCACTGGTGAAAGTGCTTTGGAGGCACCACAACACCGAGGAGGCAACTTGGGAAAGTGAAGAGATGATGAGGCAATAGTTCCCTCAACTGTTTGCATAAGGAAAATTTCGAGGACGAAATTTAAATTAGAGGGGAAGAGTTGTAACACCCTCCCTGTAGCAATTTCGTACATTCTACTGTTCCGGTGATCGGTGTCGGTCCGGACAGCTAGAATGTCTGGAAAAATATTTAAACTAAAGTGAGGAACTATAATTAACTCAAATATTAATAAGAAAAATTTAGGAAAAATTTTAGAAATAAAATACAACCAAGTTAAATGAGCCGGTGCCCTAGCGATGGGTAACCTAGTGAGAAGTTACGGTTCTCGCAACTAGGAGTCCTAGACCCGGGGGAAAAATTATAAAATAATTTTTGGGACTCCAGAGAAGGGTTATTGAGGTTCTTATGGCATTAGAATGCCAAGAAAATACTTAGAAAAATTTTTCAATCGGTACAGACAATTTTGGCCCGTTAAGCCAAACGGAGGGCATTTTGGTCATTTCGCCTTCAGAGGTGATTTTTGGCCGACTTGTCCAGTTAAGTAAATAATTATTATGACATAAAATGTGAATAAATATTACTAAAAATTGAATTGAAAATGAGTAGAAAAGAAAAGAAAAAAAATGAATTAAATAGGAATTTATGACATCACATGATGTCATTAGTGTGCCTTCACCCACTCAAGTGTTGACACATGGCATAAATGTGTTTAAAAAGACAAAATGGGCTGAAAATAAACAAAAAAATCAGACCTTTCACTCCCTTTCTTCTTCCTTGCGTGAACCTTCTCCATAACCAATATTTTCAAGCTTTTTCAAAGCTTGATTTTACAAACTTCTACCCAACAAAACCCTAACCTAGCAACATAAAAATTTGTTCTTACATCCTAGTGAAGCTTTTGGGAGAAAAAAAAAGAGGAAAACAAGAATTTGATCAAATGGGAAATTCACTCCATAAGAGGTTAGTGACCTAAAGCTTGAATTTCACTTAAATTTTATGTTTAAGAACTATAAATGGGTGTAAATGACAAAGAAATTTGATGAAACACCATTGGTATGCTAACCCTAAATTTTGGCAGCCATGGTTAGGGTAATATGGTGATGATTTTTGGGGAGTTAACATGCTAGTGTTGCTGCCCTTAATTTGTATCTTATAAGTGAATTGATAAATGCAATGATAATGCATGGTTTTCAAATGTTGAGTTAGGGTTTGGGTTGAAGAATGAGACTTTGATCTTGTGATGATGGGAGTAGGTTTTAATGGTCAATTAGTGACCATTTGATTTGGTTTGAATAAAAAATGAAGTGAATTGGGTTGTGGGATTTGAGGTTGGAGTGGCTGCCTTATGTGACCTGCAGGTTTGGATGTGAGTCCAGCCTGTTTGGACTGCCATAACTTAAATTGTAGAGGTTCAATTGGTATTTGGCCAATTGGACATGAAACTAGACACAAAATGGCACAACTTTGGTGAAGAAACCATGCCCATAAAACCAAACCAAGTGGACCAAAAACTTGCTCAAATCTGGGTGACCTGCAGGCTGTTTCTGCAGAATGACCAAATGAATAGTGATTGTTCATTTGACCATAACTAAGTGTATAATGGTCCAATTGACCTGAAATTTTACCAGAAACAAGATAAGATATAGACCAATAACTTTTATGAGAAACCTACCCCAAATTATGACCAGAACCTATCCAACAATTGAGTTGCAGTCATTGTTCACTGCACTATAGATATGGTCAGCCCTGAAAATTTTCAATCCGGCTAGTTGTGGTTTTTGGACCATAACTTGAGCTACAAAACTCAAAATGGAGTGATTTGAAAGAGGAAATTCAACTAGACAAAATAAGGAACAACTTTCATGTTGATCATTTTTCCAAATTCCCACTGCAACAGTAACTAATGGAACAGAAAATCCAAAGCTTGAAAACTGAAAATTCTGTCCAATTCACATTAAGCTTAGAGATGGTATTGGCAACCAATACCAACAAGTTTAAAATGCAAAATGTGGTATGTTGATGATATTTAAACTAAATTACCTATTGCCAATGCAAAAGTCAACATTTTGGTTGACCAATGAAATGAATAGTAATCATAAAAATTCAATTTCAAAGAATTACATAAATAAAAAGTGTTAAATGCCCTAGTAGTCCTAATGTGATTGGTTTGGATAGGTTGGCATGCCAATAGGGTTCTGTTAGCAGTACTGCATATGGCTTCATGCCATTCTATATTTCATGGCTTCCCATGCCATTCTGTGACATAATAGCCTTTGGCTATGATATTGAGTTGTTATACTCAAGTTTAATCCCCGATAATTATCACAGCTTATTAGTTGTTCTGTTGCACACCGAAAGACACAATGTGACCGATGGTGTGATGGTCCGAGGTACTTAGTACCCAGTACCAGTTTACCCGTTTATCTAGTCCAGTCAACTAGTATAGGTTACTCGGGCAGTATTAATAAATCTTACCAAACTTCAATTAAATAATATTGTAATAAACATTTGAGACTTAGTTCACCCAAAAATGTAAACATACATTATGTACACATATTTTTATTTTATTTTATATTGTCACCACTAAGCAGAATTGCTTAGCGCGTCGCTTTTGCCACGCGCAGGTACTGGAGACATAGCTGGGGGGTCCAGTAGGCCTCATACAGGGTGAGCCTTCATATCTGCACTCAGAGTTCAGAGTCACCTCACATTGCAGTGCATTTGGTAGGACATTAGGCCACTTTTGATATTTTGATATTTTGTATTTTGTAACCTTCTATAATGTATATTATAAATTCATGTAATCAAGCTTTTGATGAAAGTATCTATGAAATATGTTCAGTAATAAATTGAGCATTTTTTATTGAGTTGACTGTATTTTGAATTAAATTGAATTTTTGAGATACTGAAGTGAATTGAGAAATTGTTGAGAATATATTGGAGGTTGATTGAGAATAATGTGATCATATTATTGGAAGTGTTTTTAACAGGTTCAGAAGAACTGTTTTTCCAATATATAGCCGGCACTCTGCCGGATTTTCTATAAAATTTGCGAAAAAATTTAGATTTATCAAAAATTATAAATAAATGAATTAAAAAGGATTAATTGAAATTGAAACATAAATTAGTGTTCCGACACACTGAGTGACATAACTTGCTCGGCTACACTGTGAACGGGTAAGGGGTGTCACAAATAGTAACTTCAATGACATAAGAAAAAATAAAATAAATTAGAGAAGACATTATGAATGATAATATATAATGTAATTAGTGAATTTAAATTCTTGAACTTGAGTGACTCTAGGACATTAGGGAATAACCCATATGAAGGGCCTTAGGAAAAATTATGACTGTAATATGTCCAACCATTTAGACAAAGTTGGATTCTAGAATATGCCTAGTTCTGGAATTAAAAGGAGACAATGAACCTGTTATGGTTATTTGACCATAAGTAGAGCTCTAAAACTTTAATTGACATAATTCAAATTAATATAAATGACTAAAATCAAAACTTAGAACTTTATTTTAGGAACCTGGAACAAATTTTAAGCCTAAATGCTTGGAATTGTATGATAAAGAAAATAGGAAATCTTGAAATTAGTAGACTTATAGGATTCAGCACCCTGGACAGTCATTACTTATTTGTTTAAAATTAGAGTTATACTACTTCAAAATAAATGATTAAAAAGGAAAATTTAAGTTAATCTGAAATCCATGAAATGTTCATGGATTATTTGGAATATGAATGATAATTTATATAAATAGTATAATGAAGAAATGAATCAAATGAATGTATAAATTATGAGGAATGCATAAATTATATATAATTGTGATTTAGAAATTTATGTTTCCACTAGGAATAGAATTAATTGTTATAAATTGTAATTGAAATTTATGATGAAATAATGATATCATAATACATATTAATGTTTTATGGTACTAATATGCCCATATATTGCCTAGACACATGTGTCAAATTGGATAGATTGGCATACCAATAGGGTATTATTTTACCAGTACTACATAAGGCTTTATGCTTGTATTTCTAGCTTCATGCCCGCATTCATGAATTATATGCCTGATTATCTGATTATCTGTTACCATGGCTTTTTAGCCATATTAATTGCATACGTAGTATGATGGCCCGAGACACCACAGTGTCCAGTACCCAGTGACCCGCTTATCCAGTTTAGTCAGCCTGTCATAGGTTACTTGGGCAGTTAAATAAATTAAGAATATTAAAAATTAAATAAACAAGTTAGAAAGACCTGAAATAAATTAGATTAGCTATAAGAAATTATTTATTAGAAAGACCCGAAATGAACTAGATTAATATTAAAATTTATCTATTATGAAATAACTCTACGAATTTTAATTATTATGAAATGATCTAAGACAACCTAGGAAATATTGAGGAAGTGTTAAAAAGATTATCAAAAGAATTATAACTTAAATAAACATTGTAAATGTGTCTTATATAATAATATAACCATAAATTTAACATTGTTAGATTATTTTTATATTGTATATTATTATTGTAAATTTATGAACTAAGTATCTCTAATGAGAAATAAACAAATTTGGATAAAAGATAGTAATATTAGAAATTTTGTACGAAATTAAATTAATTCTGGATTACCCAATTCATGCTTTATTTATATCTTTATTTGTATATTATTTCTTGTTATATTATTGCACCACTAAGCAGCAATGCTTCGGATCTGCAGAAGTGTCAGAAATGTTTAAGGTTGTTACCTCCTCAACAATGCATGTAGATAGGGCTCACATTAGTTATATGATGTATTTTGTGCATTATAATTATTTCTTATGTTGTAATGTAAATTAGGAAATTGTAATTAATTTGTATATCATGTAAATTGTGAATTTATATGATTAGTTTGTAAATTATGTAATTAATGGAAATTTGAGAATTTTGATGTATGAATTAAGCATGGTTAGAGTTGATTGGAAATGAATGTGGGATTGAAATACATAAATGAGATTTGAAATACTGAGATGGTTATGAAGAATATGGATGAGATTTTTATTGGAAAAATTTTTGTTGAGATTGTGTTAGAGTTGAGGATGTTAAAATTATTGGGAGTGTTTTCTTTTCAGGTTTAGAAGAACTGCTTTTCCCAATTTTTAGTCGGCACTCTGCCGAATTTTCTGTAAAAATTTTTGAAATTTCAAATTAATCAAATTTCAATAAACTGCATAAATGGCCTAAACCTTACTTAGAGACTTTTTAATATATAAATTAAGAACTGTAAATAGTAATAAGATAAGATAAGGTGCTCTGGCACACTGTGTGACATGCCTTGCTCGGCTACATTGTAGACGGGTGAGGAGTGTCACATTACCAAGCATGTGCATGAATTTACAACAATTAGATATGTTTATCGATTTGTAAATATGTTTTATGAGTAGAAATTGTTTTGAATATGTTTTAAAACTATAGTTGGCATGGCAATGTGCTTTGTGTTTCTCATTAGCTTGTCTAGTGAGATATCTCCTCTACTTGTTGGGGTTGAATTCCTCCCTCTCTGGCTTACCAGTTGAGGTAGAGTTTGGATGAGTATTCATATATACTAGCTAGTCTTTGGTGCCTCCCTTTAGCTTTGGTTATTGGGGGGAGTTTGCTCTGCTTTGTCGTGGTGTACAATACGGCAATTATCGAAAATTTTGTGTCATGAGTCTAACTATGTGAAATATTGGCAACACCTTTAACTGTGATTATTTGATAAATGTTTTGTCAATGATTGTAACTTATTATGATGATTTCATGGAAATAGGATGATTTAAATTAATTGTGATTAAAAATAAATGGTGCCAATTGAAGATAAGTTGAGAGAAGGGAGATTGAGATGGTTTGGTCATGTGAAGTGTAGACATACGGAGGCTCCAGTTAGACAAGTAGAGCACATTAGGTTAGAGGATAGAAAGAAAAAAAGGGGTAGACCTAAATTGACTTGGAGGATAGTAGTACAACATGACCTATAAGCATTATACATTTCTAAGGATTTAACCCAAAATCGTTTAGAGTGGAGAAAGCGAATCCATATAGCCGACCTTAAATTTTTGGGATAAAGGCTTAGTTGAGTTGTGATTAAAAATAAATGATTTGTTTTTTATTGATAAATATTGGATTACTTTTGTGGATCATAGAAATGTGATTTGATATGTTTTGATAAATTACGCTTCACATTGAATTTTAAATTACTAGTTGTGCACCACTGAGTTTATTGCTCAGCGATGGCTTTGTATGCTATCACAGGTGAAAGAAAATATAGAGCAGCTGAGTGAGATCACTTGAAGCTGTGACTTGAAGACGTGTTGGGACTATCTTTGGGTATATCATAGGTATACCCTTGTACATTAGATTTTGATGTAATTATGTAGCTATTTGTATGTAATTACATTCGAGCAGTTGTACAGAACTTTGTAATATTATTTGTGGGACTTTAATCAAATGTGAATTATTGTAATATTATTTTCTTCTGAGTTTGATCGTTTGAAAAAGTTGTAATATTAATTTTATTACTTCAATGAATGTAAATATTTAAAATTTTTCATGAGTATTGTAAATAATGAATTATTTTCTTTATGATGAGATTTAGGAGAATGAAATGATATAATTTGAGTTGATTGAGTTCAAATTGGACATGATATATTTTTGTAAATTATTTTTCAACAAGTTTTGAAGAACTGTTTTTATATAATTTTAGTCATAACCACGTGAATTTTTTATAAAATTTTAAAAATGCTTAATTATTTCTAAATAAATTTTATGATATATACTTGAGTTGAAAACACTTAAATTAAATTTTTATCACCGTACTAGACTCTAAAGTGAAATTATTTTATCAAAATTTTTTATAGTATATTTAATAGATTATCAATAAGTAAAATTCGTTAATTTATTAAATATATTACGAAATCATACCATATTTTACAGAAAAAAAAGGTGTGACCTTTATGCTAGTTTCGCCAAGTAGAGCGAGCCACAATATAATCAAGTTACCTACTAGATATAAACTTGCTTCTAGTACGTCATCAGGAGTGGCAAACCAGACTGTGACGTCAACAGCGCTCCTGTATTGATTTTCCAACAGAGAAGCCTAATAATGGCCATGCATAATCCGCGTAGATTTAGCCTTCGTAACTTCCTTAGTTTCATTTATTGAGGAAGTGAAACCTTGCTTACAAGGGAGGGTGAAAGGGACTTTATTATGATTTTTTTTAATATTTAATTAACTCTCTTGTAAAATATATAAACAATTAGTATGATTAATTACTGTTTAAATTAGTTTTAATTTTAAAATTAATTCTTTCAAGGAATTTTTTTTTAACCTCGTGCATGGTAAAAATAGATGAGAAAGTAATTTATAATTTATTGTAATTATTTTAATTAGTGGGAAGGTGGGTATTGTCGTTTAGCTAAAAAATTCATGGTAACTAACAAACTCTTTGATTGCAGCTAAAGTTAATTATAGCGTGAGGAAGACTTTCTCACCTTCACATTATCTCTTGTTTTTTTTTATTTGTATTTTTAAATATTAAATTAGTTAAGGAAAAGACGAGAATTCCCATAACAAATAATAAATTATTAGTTATTTACATGATATTTAATTTTTTAATTTAAAATTAGGAAGTTTTAGGTTACTACAAAGAAGGAACCGAAGAAAGAGTGAAGAAGAATTAATGTTCTTTTGACTACATCAGACAAGAGAGTCTCATGCAGAGAGAGACAAACATCACCTTCTCTCTCTTCCTTTGATTGAATCGTGGTCGTTCGTTTCTTGATCCTGTGATTTTTGCTTTTGCTGACATGGCACTGCAAGTAACCTTTCCAGCCAGGGGCAGTGACGGACAATATAATTGCACCATTTTTAATTTTGAAGTTCATGTATATTAATGTTTTCGAACTCTGAACGTCAAGCCAGCTTTTATGTCTTTCCTAGCCCACAGTTGTTTTGTTAAATGGCTTATCCTTTTTCTATTTTTTTAACTCATCCTTACATACATTTCACGATAGATGTGGCTTATCTTATCTAATTTATTTTTTATAATTAATCTTGTTATTGGCACATTGCACGAATTATTTTTTATTTATTTTAATAATATAATTTAATATTTAATTTTTTATATTTTTAAAATCATATTAAAATTTTATTAATATTAAAATTTCCATTTACTTATTTAAATATAAATTAAATTTTATTAAAATTTTAAATATTAGTATCAGTGGTCCGTCACTGAATGATAAAGAACATGAATGAAAATAGACATTTCCCATGAAAACTTCTATTATCTTATTTTTTTTTATAAATATGTTTTTTAGTCTAATATCAATATTTATTGAAATAAAATTATTAAGTCAAACATTATCTAATACTACTAATTAAATTTATAATAAAAAAGATAAATTAAAATGAAATTTCAACTTAATTAGATCTTATTAAATATTTTTTTAGGAAATATTTTTTATTTTTTAAATTTTAAAATTTTTTATAACTAATAATTAAAAAAAAGATAAAAAGTTAGTTAAAATAAAAATTTTAATATTAAAATGAAAATTTAAATATTCTATTCTATATAATTTTAAATATTTTATATTTTTAAATAAAATTGCTTAAATAGCTAGTGTGTGTATATATATATAAAATTTCCTTTTTAAAAGAACCTAGAGGAGGAAATAAAAATTAAGTACTTGTTAATCAAATAGAATTAGGTATTGGAATCATTTTTAAAGTTATGATGTAATACCCCTATTTGTATAGCCTGGTATATTTCACTATTTCGATGATCGGTGTCGGTCCGGATAATTTAGGGGATTAGAACCACACTTAAGACAACTAGATAAGCCCTAAACACAAATAATTAGTAATTATCAATTAGTTAAGTATAAATAAGAAAAATAGAACATAAGAAGTTAAATGAGCCGAGAGTCACAGTGATGGGTGACCTTCTCGGCAAGGACTGCGAAGTCGATTTAAACTCAAATTTTGAACTGTAAAATATGACACTGTGGTCCTTAGGACTATTGCGAACACAATGGAAAAGAGAAAATCACAAAAAAGAATTGTTAAGCCAGTCAAATAATTAGGTCAGGGATCCAGAAGAAATATTGAATTATTTACAAACTGGGTCGAACCGGCGAGGGGCATTTGATCAAATGACCCCTAGAGCTGACTCCTAACCTAACTGTCAAATAAAATCGGAGAAAAGAAAATTTCAGAATCGGAAATTAAATTAAAGAACTAATAGAATAGTAAATAAAAAAAAAGAAAAAGTGAAAAGTGATGACATCATGCATGACATCATGCATGATGCAATAAACATTATAATTAAAAAATTAATTTTTGGATAATTCCTAATGGATTAAAAAGTCATAAAAGAAAAGAAAAAAAAAAAAACAAAAGGGTCTTCATCTTCTCCATTTGCCGTCTTCCCTCTCTCACATCTCCCTCTCCACAAAACCACCATTGAAGCTCATTTTTGAGCTTGCAAATTTTAATTTTTCACCATAGAAAATTATCTTGCCATGGTTAAAAATTATTTTGGCAACTAGAAAAGGGGATTGAAGAAGCAAGAAAGAAGAAAGGAAGAGGATTGAAAGGAAAGAAAATTCTGCATTCAAGGTTGGTAGCTAAACTTCAAACTTTTAGTTTAATTATTGTATTTATAGCTTAATGAACTTAGAAATATGCTTAAAAAGAAATGAAAACAAGTGTTGGAGGACTAGGTATGGATTTCGGCCAGCCTATGCAAGGGAAAGATTTGTATGAATTTGGTTGAATTAAATATGTTAGTAAGCTTGTATGAGTGGTGAAGTGATGTTGGTATGCTTGGAATCAATTAAATGTAACAAATTGGTGGATCAGGGTTTGGACCTAGGGTTTTGGAGGACAAAAATTAGAGAATTGGTCAAATGGTGTGTTTAACCTAGTTTGAGCTAAAAAATGGTCATTTGTGACCAACTGAGGTATGTTAGAAGTGTTAGAATTAGGTTTAAATTCGGATTGCTTAGGGACATGCTGCAGGACCAAGGTCCCTTTCAGGGACCAAAACTGAAAATTTACTAACCTAATTGGTGTGAAGCCAATTGGGAATGAAACTAGACACAAAATGGTACATTTTTCATTCAGGAATTATGCTCAAAAAGTGACCATAGCATAGTGAACAAATTGGCCAAATCCGGATGTGAGTGTTCTGCCCTGTATAAAAATGACCAAATGAACAGTGTTTGTTCATTTGGCCATAACTTGGACTAGGCAGGTCTAAATGACCTGAAATTTTATCAGTAGAAAGCTGAGATATAGACCTAAAACTTTTATGAAGAATATAAACCCAAATTATGCCCTTAACCAAGTCATTTAGCCACCCAAAGTTGGTGACCTAAAACTGCTAGAACCTAGAAATTTGCCCAAAAATCTGGATAAGTCTAATCCGGCAGCCATGATTCAAATGGCTATAACTTGAGCTACAAAACTCCAATTGGAGTGATTTAAAAAGGAGAATAAAGTTAAGACAATTAGGAACAATTTCTATGAGGAAAACTTAGCCAAATTCTAACAACAAAATGACCAATGAAACAGTGCAACATAAGACACCAAAACTAAAAATTTGTAAATTTGCCTAAAAGACTTAAAATTTGAGTAAACAAACAAAACCAATAAATTTAGTAACCAAAATTTGATATGTGGGTAAAATTGGAATTTCCATACCTATTAAAAATTAGAAAGTCAACAAATTGACTTGAATAGTGTAGTGAATAGTAACCCCAAAATACAAATTTTAAAGAACGCCAAGTTTAGCGTATTAAAGTTAGGTAAAAGAAAATTTGAAGTTATTTTTGGATTTATGATAAGTTATGATACTGAAACACTATGAAATTATATGTTTTAGTGGAAAAGAATACTGGGAAAGAACCCGAGGGATCGAGTCAAGGCCAAGAGGCGACTCGTATAAGATTTGTGCACAACATAGAATTTCTGTAAATTTTCTTCTGCACATCATTTTGAATGAATTGAAATATTGAATTGTGATATCATTGTCTTGAAATGTTTATTATGCTTTTAATTTAAATTGTTGAAAGTTTAATTGTATATATTTGAAATGGCATCAAATGTTTAGTAAATTGTTAAGATAGTTTTGAAACCACAGTGTCATGACCATATATTTGAATACCTCACTAGCATGACTAGTGGGGGAAATCAGTTTCGAATTTTGATTCCTTCTCTGGCTAAAGTGTTGAGGTGTGTGCCAGTAGAAGAAGAAAAAGAATGGGTTCCCATATATTTGAGCTAGCTAGCCTTGTGATGTGACTTCTCCTTAGCCTATGACTATTGAGATGATATTTGTTTCGAATGGCATGATATAACTGTGTGTTTTTATGAAATTTGTTTTGAGGTTTTCGAAATGAAATTGTTTGGATTAAAATCTTATAAATCATGTTTTGAATTTATATCTCATGTTCAGTTAAATTTTGAATAAATATGATTTAAATTCCGCATAAAGATTATTTTAGTATGTTGTGCACCACTGAATCCTAGTACTTAGCGATGGCCGTTATTGCTGCCGCAGATATAGAGACTAGAGGAGTAGCAGAGTGAGCTGCTGAGGATTGAGGAGCTACTTACTCTGAAGTTTATCGGGTATATTTTATACCCTGATTGTAAAAATTATTTTGATGTATGTAATGTATGTAAATGTAAGAAATGGTCATGAGCAGTTGTATAAAGCTTGTAATAAATTTTAGTTTGGATTTTTCCTAATGTAAATATTTAGAATGATGTATCTAAATTATTTTATCTTTATTGAAATATGAATGGAATTATTTTGTTTTAATTTGAATGAAATTGAATTATATTATTTGATGGATGTTGAATTGATGAAGTTGTTGAGATAAATCTTTGAAACTGCTTTTTATAAGTGTTTGAAGAACTGTTTTCTCAAAATACAGACGACACTCTACCGAAATTTTTATAAAATTTGTAGAAAAATAAAATGGAACAAAAATTTTAACTAGTTTTCAAACTTTAATTAAATATTTTAATACCTAGTAGAAAATGCTCATCACTTATGAAAGTAAGAAAATTGTTTTAAAATCCCTTGTAGGGTACTTAATGAGTTATCGGTAGGAGAAGTTCAGTAGTTCATTAGGTATTCTAAGGGATCATGTTATGTCTTATAGAGGGATAAGGTGTGACATGTTTTAATGGTATCAGAGCGAATTTTTAAAGTATGCTTTAACTTGTGAATTTATGTCTTTCCTTGTTAAGTACAACTGCTTAACGTCCTTATTTGTTACATACAGTGCATTACATCATAAATATGAACTAACAAAGGAAAATCTCCATGTGTTACTTGTTCAGGAGATATCCTACTCCAGACTGTTATGGAAGAAGGGGATCGCTCAGCTGAGCACTCTGTTGAAGTTGAGGCACAAGGGGAAGCCCCAGCTCTACAGAATGTCAGTGGGTCAGTGGCACCGGCCCCACAAGTACCGTAGTTTCCTGCACAGTTCGTACAGCAGATGGTGGCAATGTTTCAACAAATGGCTGGGGTATGCCAGCTCAAACTCCACCTCAGACACCTGTGATACAACCACTACCTCCATCTAGACAGTATAACAAGCTGTTAAAGTATGGGGCTACGGAATTTAAGGGTACAGTAGACCCTTTACATCTACACAGATCATAAGAGTTTGAAGTATCTGGGCACTCAGAAGGAGTTAAATTTGAGACAGAGGAGATGGTTAGAGTTGATAAAAGACTATGATTATCTGATAGACTATTAGCCAGGGAAAGCTAATGTAGTGGCTGACGCCTTAAGTTGCAAAACTATGGCAAGTCTACGGGTTACTCCTTTGTCTATGGTACAGGAGTTGAGATGATTACATGTCAGCTTAGAGATTAATGATGAGGGGCATATAGCAATTGCATGGCATGTACAGCTAGTGTTGATTAATCAGATCAGAATGACTGCTCAGAATTATCAGAAGTATCAGAAGCTGTTGGAAGAAGTCAGAATGGGCAAGAAACCAGAATTTTCCATTAAAGATGATGGTCCACTACTACACCAAGGCAGAATGTGTGTTCCTAATGATGTTGATTTGAGGCAGATCATTTTGAAGGAAGCACATAAGTCTCCTTTTGCTATGCCCCCTGGTGGTAAAAAAATGTATAGAGGGTTAAAGGAGCATTACTGGTGGATGGGTATAAAAAGAGATGTGGTAGAATTTGTTTTCAAATGCCTAACTTGTCAGCAAGTGAAGGCAGAGCATCAAGTACCCGCTGGGTTGTTACATCTACTACCAGTATCAGAATGGAAATGGGAGAGAATAATAATGGATTTTGTGATGGGACTTCCGAGGGCACAGAAGAGTCATGATGCAGTATGTGTAACATCCCACTGTACGTGTTCTGTACGTTTTGTTGCTACAGTGGCCAAATATCAGTCCAGGTAAGTTAGGATGTCTGGAACTACACTTCGTTGATAGTGAACAGACATATAATGATGAAATAAATAAAAAGAAAATACAAGAAAAATAAAAAAAAATGAAAGAGAGAGAAAATGAAGCTAAGTTAAACGAGCCGGCACCGCAGCGATGGGTGACCGCACCGGGGAGGCCGTTGCCAATCCCAGAACCGCGGGGAACCCTCAGAATTAAATTTTGGGACGTAAGTAAAGGTTTATTGAAATATAATTGACACTAGAATTATCAAAGAAAAATTAATAAATTAGCACAAAGAAAAACAAAAAATCAAGAAACAGATAAAAATCGGTATTACAGAAAAATCAGGAATATAACCCGAAGTGAGGCATTTTGGTCATTTGACACCAAGAGTTACCTTTTGACCTCAATGTTCATTAAAAATAAATGATATTACACTTAGGAAATGTCATAAAAAATTAAAATGGGATACAATATGTAAATAATAAAAGAATTTAGATAAATGAGCAAATAAGGAAACTTTAACTAATTAACCATTAAACTATTGTTTAGTGCTCCACTAACTTGAATATTGGGACACCAAAACAAGCCTTGGGACAGCAGATTGCACTCA
This sequence comes from Hevea brasiliensis, assembly GCF_030052815.1. Lineage (NCBI taxonomy): Eukaryota > Viridiplantae > Streptophyta > Magnoliopsida > Malpighiales > Euphorbiaceae > Hevea > Hevea brasiliensis. The sequence continues at coordinate 22,907,357 of NC_079510.1, read as the reverse complement.
TTATCATCTTCTTCTTCATCCAACTTCATCTTGCTGAAATGAAATTCACCATGGAAACCACCATTGCCGCCCCATATGCAAACTTCATTGGTGCATGATCAAGCCATCATTTCCACTTGATTCCTTCATTAAAGCTTGCATACTTACCTTAGGAAAGATATTGGCAACAAGAAAAATAAGATTTGGTGAAGTTTTGATAAGCCCCAAAAGTTGTAAGCGTCCAAAACCTCTCCCTTACTTTAGTAAACCTTGTGTTTAGGTTGAGGTGAGTATTTTGGTAAAGAGAAATGAAGAGAATAATGAGATATGTAATTGTCCATTTTTGGCAACCATGAATATTTATTATATTTGAGTTTTTCTTACCTCTAATGGATGGAAATTATGGTTGACTAACTCAAATGGAAGATGTAGTAAGTTAAAATCTAAGTATGTGCATGTTAGTGCTTGAATTAAGGGTTTGAAATGGGACCTTAATGCTTTGGCAAACTACCATGTTTGACAGCCTATAATATCATGAATTTATGTGTGAATATGAAGTTTATTAATGAAATATGATAGTGTTAAATTGTGAGCAACATGTGTAATTGATATTGAAGTATGAGTTTATTGAAGTGTATGTGTAATATTGATATTGAGATATGTTAAATTTTGGTGGAAGTGAATGTTGAACTTGAATGGTGAATTGTGTGCATTGAGCACTTAAGTGTTCTACCCAATATGCTTGCTGGAATTGTGTACAATATATATGGAAGTGCCATTGATTGAATATTGAAGTAATGAGGAGGAGAAGGAATATCAAATTGGAAGTGTAAGTGTCTTGTGTAGGTTGTGTATTGATGACAGTACCTAAATTAGGTCATAAGTGTCAAACTGTGAACCCAATTGGTATGAGGCCAATATGGGGAGGGGGGGGGGGGGGTGGTGAAAATAGACATCAAATAGACCAACTTTCATGTAGAAATGTTGTCAAAATTCTGCCTAGAAACTGACCTTAAAAATAACCAAATCCGAAATGGCAACTTTGCAACCTAGATTTTTGACCATATGAACAATAATCATTAGGATTACCATAACTCACTCAAAACAGGTCCAATTGACCTGAAATTTTTACTATGGATAGCTTAGACATAAAGCTACAATTCTTATGAAGATATCAAATCCCAAAAATGACCAGAACCAAGTCAAATAGCTTGCACAAGTTCAGATACCAAAACTGCCAGAACTAAAAGTGACCTAAAATTGATCAAATTTTGCACTAAAGGTGCAATCTATCCAACTTTAGTAAATTGATCATATCTTGGTCTATACAACTCAGAATGACCTGAAATTTTGCCCCGAGTGCAATAAAACATAGAGCTACAATTTTTCTTCTTTGACCAGAAGCTAAAAACTAAGAGAAATAAGACTTTAAGCTAGACCAATCTAGCACACCAAAAATTGAGAATTTGACATTTACATACAACGATGCTTAAAGCAATTTGACAATGAATGCCAACTTATAAAAATGGTAAATTGCACTATATTGGCAGCATATTGAATTACAATATGTGACATGTTGATGCTATAAACAACTTATCCATAGTACCTAAAAAGGTCAACATATGTATTGACGTATGAATTACATAATAGCTAGTAAACTCAAAAAAATTGATGAATTAAACAATTAATTTATAATGTGCCCTAATTTGCCTAGTTGACTAGTTTGGATAGGTTGGCATGCCAATAGGATTCTGACAACTGTTCTGTAAATGGCTTCATGCCATACTGTGTTTTTACGGCTTATTATGCCGCACTGTGACTTTAATAGCCTACGGCTATACATATTGTGTATTTATACTTGGCTTATCGCCAGATTGACTATATGATTTTTTAGTCACACTGTTGCACACCAGGAGACACTTTGTGACCGATGGTGTGATGGCCTGAGGTACTAGGTACCCAGTGCCAGTATATTCGTTTATCCTGTCTGGTCAGTGTATAGGCTACACGTGCAGTAATTCAAGTACTATTAAATTCAAATAACTAAATCCAGTCTACTGACATACAGCACTACCAAAAATTAGCAAATATTGAAATCTTAGCAAATAAAAGTAGAATCAACAATTGTAAAGAATACCGATGTCATAAATTCAATTACTTTATTTTAGTATATATTTCTTTATATTTGGCACCACTAAGCAAAATTGCTTAGCGCATTGCTTTTGTAACGCGTAGGTATTGGAGACACAACTGGGGAGCCCAGCAGACCTACGACTGGGTGAGACATCAAATCTGTACAGGAGCCCAGAGTCATTTGCACTGCATTGCATACATGGTAGGACTTAGGATATCTTGTATTTTGTACTTTTGTTGTATTTTTGAAATTTGACCCTGTATTTTTTAATGTTATGAAAGCTCTAAAGTTTGTAATATTTTGTACATATTAAATAACATGGAGATTTTTTAGATATATTTAAATTATTATGCACTGTATTATGGAACTTTTTAATGACTGTAAAAGTCTATTAACTTTACTGAGAAATAGAAACTGTGAAATATTTGAGATTTTGATATTATCATGTCAAATTGTTTTCAACAGGTTTGGAAGGACAGTTTGTCCAAAATACAGACTGCACCTTGCTAAATTTTTATTATCATTTTGGAAACACTGATTTTATTAAAGTATTAAAATAGTGTCAGCATGATATGAATATTGCATAAGAGACTTCTTAAAATCAAATAGAGCTCAGGAAATGAGATAATCGCAGACTAAGTGTTCCGGCACGCCGTGTAGCATGCCTTGCTCGGCTATACTGTAGACGGGTGAGGGGTGTTACATTTAGTGGTATTAGAGCACGGTTTAGGCGTTTCTGGACCTAGATAGATTGCATATCATGCATTGTATTGTAAGTGTTAAGATGACTCTAATGCAGATCTTTTGATTTGATTTGTTATTTTGATCAGAATATGGACTCCACATTACAGAGAGCGGTCGATGAGGAAGTGGAAAGTCATGCTCCATCTATGACTGAACTAGGAGATAGGAGGGACCCCGCTCCACCAGTACCAGATGCAACAACCACATTTCAGCAAATGGCTGAGTTCTTTAGACAAATGGTAGGAGTTATGCCACCACCACCACTACCTCCACATCAAAAAATCTCATATGGAGAGACTTAGGAAGTTTGGAGCAGTGGATTTTCTGGGCAAAAGGGAAGATGATTCTGTCACAGCTAAAAACTGGTTGGACAGAACTGGAAGAGTCTTGAAACAACTTCATTGCACTCCAGAGCAGAATTTGGAAGCTGCTGTATCACTACTACAAGATGATGCATACAAATGGTGGGATACAGTAACTAGTGAGGTGCCACCAGAACAGATAACTTGGGATTTCTTTCTCACTGAGTTCAGAAAGAAGTATGTAGGCAGTGTATACCTGGAAGAGAAGAGAAGGGAGTTTATTACCCTACGCTAGAGACAGCTGACGGTGGTTGAATATGAAAGAGAATTTGTCAAACTGAGCTGCTATGGGTGGGAAATAGTCCCTAATGAGGCAGAGAGATGCAAAAGATTTGAGGAAGGATTCAATGATAACATTAAAGTAATGATTACAGCCTTGAGGATTATAGAGTTTGCCAAGTTAGTGGAAGCTGTACTAAAGGTTGAAAAAGTTAGAATGAATGAGCAGAACAGAAGGGACAGACAGCAGAAAAGAGGTCAGGGTCAGACCAGTACATCTTCTGCCCCTAGTAAGAAATTTAGAGGTTCACCTGCTTAGAGTTTCAGTAGAGCACCAAGTCAGGGTCAGTCACAGAGGCCCAAATCTCAGTTTGCACCAAGGAGAGGCCAGTCCACACCTTCAATGGCTAGCTCTCCAGGGATAAGATTCAGGGGACCAGCCCCAACAGTATCTGTTGCTTGGCCACATTGCCAAAAATGGCATACGGGTGAATGTTGGAGGATGATAGGTGCTTGTTTACGGTGTGGATCTACAGACCATCTAATATGAGATTATCCGCGCAGATCTGCTACATCCACTCCAGTATCAATTGTTAGGCCTGCCCCTCCAGCTCCAAGGGGTAGAAAGTCGGGTAAGGCTGAGACAGCCGATACTTCACAGAAACCTGTATAAGAATCTGTAGAGAGAGCAGAAGGCAGAAAACCAGTCAGAGCCTATGCTATAAGGGCACAGGAGGAACAGGATGCTCCAGATGTCATCAAGGGTACATTCATACTTCTGTGCATGCATTAGTGGATCTTGGATCTACTCATTCATATATTTATATCAAGCTGCCCGTAGAAAAGGGAATACTAGTAAAGGAAAGTGACCAAGACATCCTGGTCGCAAATCCGCTAGGCCACAGTGTGGTAGTAAACAAGGTGTATAAGGGCTGTCCATTAAAGATTCAAGGGAAAGAGTTCTCAGCAGACTTAATTAAACTGCTTTTTCATGAGTTTGATGTTATTTTGGGAATGGACTGGTTATCCCATCATCAGGCAATAGTAGATTGTAAATTGAAGAGAATCTCTCTGAAAACTGCTGAGAACGAAGAAATAACAGTTGTGGGTCAAAGGACAGATTTCTTGTCCAATGTCATCTCAGCTACAGTTGTAAGGAGATGGTTGAGAAAAGGGTGTGAAGCCTATCTAGCACATGTGGTTGACACTAGGCAGAGTAAACTTAACTTGTCTGACATACCCACAGTAAGGGATTTCTCTGAGGTATTTCCTGAGGAATTGCCTAGTTTGCCACCAGAAAGGGAAGTTGAAATTGCAATTGAGATTATGCCGGTACAGCTCCAATTTCAATTGCTCCGTATAGGATGACACCTGCTAAATTGAAAGAGTTAAAAATCTAGCCTACAAGAATTACTAGACAAGGGGTTCATACGCCCCAGTGTATCACCATGGGGAGCTCCGGTACTGTTTGTTAAGAAGAAAGATGGGACATTGAGGTTGTGTTGACTACCGGTAGTTAAACAGAGTAACAGTAAAGAACAAGTATCCGTTGCCTAGAATTGACGATCTGTTTGATCAGTTGAAGGGAGCCGGTGTTTTTTCTAAGATTGATCTCAGATCAGGGTATCATCAACTAAGGGTTAAGGATGCAGATGTGCCTAAGACTACATTTAGAACCCGATATGGGTATTATGAATTCCTGGTGATGCCATTTGGGTTAACAAACGCTCTAGCAACATTCATGGACCTTATGAACCATATCTTCCATCCATACTTAGATCGGTTCGTAGTGGTCTTCATTGATGACATCCTGCTGTATTCCAAGGATAAAGTAGAACATGATGAGCATTTGAGAATTGATCTATAAACTCTAAAAGAGAAGAAACTGTATGCTAAATTGTCCAAGTGTGAGTTTTGGTTGAATGAGATTGCATTCCTTGGACATGTAGTATCAGCTGAAGGGATTAGAGTGGATCCCAAAAAGATTGAAGCGATGATGGAATGGAAGCCTCCCAAAAATACAACTGAGATCAGAAGTTTCTTGGGGTTAGCTGGATTTTATAGAAGATTTATAAAGGGATTTTCCCTGATAGCTGCTCCAATGACCAAATTACTACACAAGAATATGAAATTTGACTGGAATGACAAGTGTCAAGCCAGTTTTGAGAGGCTGAAGGCTATGTTGACAGAGGCACCAGTGTTAACACAGCTAACATCTGGAAAAGACTTTGTAGTCTACAGTGATGCCTCACACAATGGGTTAGGGTGTGCACTCATGCAAGAAGGGAAAGTGGTCGCATATGCTTTCAGGCAGTTAAGGCCACATGAAAAGAATTACCCTACTCATGATTTAGAGTTAGCAGCAATTATCTTCGCATTGAAGATATGGAGGCATTACTCGTATGGAGAAAAATGCTACATATACACAGACCATAAAGAGTCTGAAGTATCTGCCAACCCAGAAGGAACTTAATTTGAGACAGAGGTGATGGATTGAATACCTGAAAGATTATGATTGTGTGATTGACTACCACCATGGGAAGGCAAATGTAGTCACTGATGCTTTAAGCAGAAAATCTATTGTAGCATTAAGATCTCTGAATGCCCAACTGTCCTTAGCTCATGATGGAGTTATTTTGGCTAAGTTGCAAGTGAAGCCGAATCTGTTACAACAGATACAGGATGGGCAGAAGACAAATGAGAAATTAATGGCTGTTATGGGCAAAATCACTGAAGGAAAGGAAACTGAATATGAAGTGAAAGAAAATGGGTGCCTGTATTACAAAGAAATAGTATGTGTACCAGATGATAAAGAGTAGAAAACCTGTATTCTAAAAGAAACACATAACAGTGTGTATGCTATGCACCCAGGAAGCACAAAAATGTACCATGACCTGAAACTTGATACTGGTGGCCAGGTATGAAGAAGGACATAGTTGACTATGTAACTAGATGCTTGACATGTCAGCAAGTCAAAGTAGAACATCAAGTTCCATTAAGTTTGTTACAGCCCATAAACATACCTGAATGGAAATGGGACCGAGTCACTATGGACTTTGTCAGTGGTCTACCTCTCACTCAAAAGAAGCATGATGCAGTATGGGTGATTGTGGATAGGTTGACCAAATCAGCACATTTTCTGCCAGTCAGAACTGACTACTCACTAAAAAAGCTAGCAGAATTATACATCAGTGAGATAGTTAGACTACATGAAATTCCGCTTTCCATTATATCTGATAGAGACCCAAGGTTTACATCTAGATTTTAAAAGAAATTACAAGAATCCTTGGGCACACAACTCCATTTTAGTATGGCTTTTCATCCTCAGACGGATGGACAGTCAGAAAGAATAATCCAGGCAAATTCTGAAACTCATTGAGTTATTGTAAACAATAATTGAACTGATAATGATAATAATAACCGAACATATGTGATAGGTCCTCGAGAATATGCTGAGAAGTTGTGTTATTGAGTTTGAGGGAAGTTGGGACAGATACCTTCCATTAGCAGAATTTGCATACAACAATAGCTATCAAGCTAGCATACAAATGGCACCCTATGAAGCACTATATGGGAGAAAATGCAGAACACCTATATGTTGGACTGAATTGGGTGAAGATAAGCTAGTGGGGCCAGACCTGATAAAATAAACAGAGAAAAAGGTGAAACTGATAAAGGTCAATTTGAAAGTTGCCTCATACCGATAGAAATCTTAGGCTGATTTGAAAAGAAAGGTCATTGAGTATGAAGTTGGTGAGAAGGTATTTCTCAAAGTATCACCGTGGAAGAAAGTGTTGAGATTCGGGAAAAAGGGAAAATTAAGCCCTAGGTTCATTGGCCCATATGAAGTTATTGAACGTGTGGGACCAGTAGCCTACAGATTAGCCTTACCACCTGAGCTGGACAGGATACATAATGTGTTCCATGTCTCGATGCTCAGAAGTTATAGATTAGATCCTGCACATGTCATCTCAGTAGAAGAAATTGTGGTACAACCTGACCTGACATATGAAGAAGAACCAATTAAAATCTTGGCACGAGAGGTAAAAGAGCTCAGAAACAAGACAATTCCACTAGTGAAAATCCTATGGAGACACCACAACACGGAAGAGGCAACATGGGAGAGCAAGGAGACAATGAGGCAGACAATGAGGCAACAGTTCCCTCAGCTCTTCACATCAGGTAAATTTTGAGGACGAAAGTTTTATTTAGAGGGGAAGAGTTGTAACATCTCCACTGTACGTGTTCTGTACGTTCTATTGCTCCAGTGGCCAAATATTAGTCTAGGCAAGTCAGGATGTCTGGAACTACACTTCGGTGATAGTGAATAGACAAATAATGATGAAATAAATAAAAAGAAAATACAAGAAAAATCAAAGAAAAATGAAAGAGAGAGAAAATGAAGCTAAGTTAAATGAGCCGGCACCGCAGCGATGGGTGACTGTACTGGGAAGGCCATTGCCAACCCCAGGACTGCGGGGAACCCTCGGAATTAAATTTCGGGACGTAAGTAAAGGTTTATTGAAATATAATTGACACTAGAATTATCAAAAAAAAATTAATAAATTAGTACAAAGAAAAATGAAAAATCGAGAAACAGACAAAAATCGGTGTTATCGAAAAATCAAGAATATAACCCAAAGTGGGGCATTTTGGTCATTTTACACCAAAAGTTGCCTTTTGACCTCAATGTCCATTAAAAATAAATGATATTGCACTTATGAAATGTCATGAAAAATTAAAATGGGATATAATATGTAAATAGTAAAAGAATTGAAATAAATGAGCAAATAAGGAAACTTTAACTAATTAACCATTAAACTATTGCTTAGTGCTCCACTAACTTGAATATTGGGACACCAAAACAAGCCTTGGGACAGCAGATTGCACTCATTATCATCTTCTTCTTCATCCAACTTCATCTTGCCAAAATGAAATTCACCATGGAAACCACCATCGTCGCCCAACATGCAAGCTTCATTGGTGCATGATCAAGCCATCATTTCCACTTGATTCCTTCATTAAAGCTTGCATACCTACCTTGGGGAAGATATTGGCAACAAGAAAAATAAGATTTGGTGAAGTTTTGATAAGCTCCAAAAGTTATAAGTGTCCAAAACCTCTCCCTTGCTTTGGTAAACCTTGTGTTTAGGTTGAGGTGAGTGTTTTGGTGAAGAGAAATGAAGAGAATAGTGAGATATGTAATTGTCCATTTTCGACAGCCATGAATATTTGTTGTATTTGAGTTTTTCTTACCTCTAATGGATGGAAACTATGGTTGATTAACTCAAATGGAAGATGTAGTAAGTTAAAATCTAAGTATGTGCATGTTAGTGCTTGAATTAAGGGTTTGAAATGGGACCTTGATGCTTTGGCAAACTGCCATGTTTGGTAGCCTATAATATCATGAATTTGTGTGTGAATATGAAGTTTATTAATGAAATATGATAGTGTTAAATTGTGGGCAACATGTGTAATTGATATTGAAGTATGAGTATATTGAAGTGTATGTGTAATATTGATATTGAGATATGTTGAATTTTGGTGGAAGTGAATGTTGAACTTGAATGGTGAATTGTGTGCATTGAACACTTGAGTGTTCTGCCCAATATGCTTGCTGGAATTGTGTACAATATATTTATGGGAGTGCCATTGATTGAATATTGAAGTAATGAGGAGGAGAAGGAATATCAAATTGGAAGTGTAAGTGTCTTGTGCAGGTTGTGTATTGATGATAGTACCTAAATTAGGTCATAAGTGTTAAACTGTAAACCTAATTGGTATGAGGCCAATGGGGGGGTGAAAATAGACACCAAATAGGCCAACTTTCATGTAGAAATGTTGTCAAAATTCTGCCTAGAAACTGACCTTAAAAATAACCAAATCCGGAATGGCAACTTTGCAACCCAGATTTTTGACCACATGAACAATAATCATTAGGATGACTATAACTCACTCAAAACAAGTCCAATTGACCTGAAATTTTTACTATTGATAGCTTAGACATAAAGCTACAATTCTTATGAAGACACCAAATCCCAGAAATTACTAGAACCAAGTCAAATAGCTTGCACAAGTTCAAGTACTAAAACTGCCAGAACTAAAAGTGACCTGAAATTGATCAAATTTTGCACTAAAGGTGCAATCTGTCCAGCTTTAGTAAATTGACCATATCTTGGTCTATACAACTTAGAATGACCTAAAATTTTTCCTGAGTGTAATAAGACATAGAGCTACAATTTTGCTTCTTTTACCAGGACCTAAAAACCAAGAGAAATAAGACTTTAAGCTAGACTAATCTAGCACACCAAAAATTGAGAATCTGACATTTACATACAATGATGCTTGAAGCAATTTGACAATGAATGCCAACTTATAAAAATGGTAAATTGCACTATATTGGCAGCATATTGAATTACAATATGTGACATGTTGATGCTAGAAACAATTTATCCATAGTACCTAAAAAGGTCAACATATGCATTGACTTATGAATTACATAATAGCTAGTAAACTCAAAAAAATTGATGAATTAAACAATTAATTTATAATGTGCCCTAGTTTGCCTAGTTGACTAGTTTAGATGGGTTGGCATGTCAGTAGGATTTTGACAGTTGTTCTATAAATGGCTTCATGCCATACTGTATTTTTATGGCTTATTATGCCGCACTGTGACTTCAATAGCCTATGGCTATACATATTGTGTATTTATACTTGGCTTATCGTCATATTGACTATATGGCTTTTTAGCCACACTGTTACACACCGGGAGACACTTTGTGACCGATGGTGTGATGGCCGGAGGTACTAGTTACCCAGTACCAGTATATCTGTTTATCTAGTCTGGTTAGTATATAGGCTACACGGGTAGTAATTAAAGTACTATTAAATTCAAATAGCTAAATCCAGTCTACTGACATACAACACTACAAAAAATTAGCAAATATTGAAATGTTAGCAAATAAAAGTAGAATAAACAATTGTAAAGAATACTGATGTCATAAATTCAATTACTTTATTTTAGTGTATATTTCTTTATATTTGGCACCACTAAGCAAAATTGCTTAGCGCGTTGCTTTTGTAACGCATAGGTATTGGAGACACAGTTGGGGAGCCTAGCAGACCTACGACCGGGTGAGACATCAGATCTGCACAGGAGCCTAGAGTTATCTGCACTGCATTGCATACATGGTAGGACTTAGGATATCTTGTATTTTGTATTTTTGTTGTATTTTTGAAATTCGACCCTGTATTTTGTAATGTTATGAAAGCTCTAAAGTTTGTAATATTTTGTACATATTAAATAACATGGATATTTTTTGGATATATTTAAATTATTATAGATTGTATTATGGAACTGTTTAATGACTGTAAAAGTCTATTGACTTTACTGAGTAATAGAGACTATGAAATATTTGAGATTTTGATATTATAATGTCAAACTATTTTCAACAGGTTTGGAAGGATAGTTTGTCCGAAATACAGACTGCACCTTGCTAAATTTTTATTATCATTTTTGAAACACTGATTTTATTAAAGTATGAAAATAGTATTAGCATGATATGAATATTACATAAGAGACTTCTTAAAATCAAATAGAGCTCAGGAAATGAGATAATCACAGACTAAGTGTTCCGGTACGCCGTGTAGCACGCCTTGCTCAGCTATACTGTAGACGGGTGAGGGGTGTTACAGTATGGGTCATTGTTGACAGATTGACCAAGTCTACTCATTTTCTGCCAGTTTAGATGGACTACAGTTTGGAAAGATTGGCCAAGTTGTACATTGATGAGATAGTAAGACTGCATAGAGTGCCAGTATCCATTGTATCTGACAAAGATCCTAGGTTCACTTCTAGATTCTGGGGTAGTCTTCAGAGAGCCCTAGGAACTAGATTGAACTTTAGCACGGCATTCCACCCACAGACAGATGGCCAGTCTGAGAGGGTAATTCATTTCTTGGAGGACATGCTACGGGCTTGTGTGATTGAGTTTGAGGGCAGTTGGGACACACACTTACCTTTGATTCAGTTTGCTTACAACAACAACTACCAATCAAGCGTCGGGATGCCTCCATATGAAGCTTTGTATGGCAGAAAGTGTAGAACTCCCCTGTGTTGGGATGAAGTAGGCGAAAGAAAGTTGATTGGGACAGAAATTGTTCAGCAAACTGAAGAGAAAATTAGATTGATCAGAGATCAACTTAAGACTGCATCAGACCATCAGAAGTCCTACATTGATTTAAAGAGAAGGGATATTGAGTATACAGTGGGTGAGAAAGTATTCCTCAAGGTTTCCCCTTGGAAGAGAATTATGAGATTCGGCAGAAAGGGGAAACTGAGTCCTCGTTTTATTGGGCCATATGAGGTTCTAGAAAGAGTGGGTCCTTTGGCATATCGTTTGGCACTACCTCTAGAGTTGGAGAAGATACATAACGTCTTCCATGTGTCCATGTTGAGGAGGTATCGATCAGACCCATCTCATGTACTACCAATGGAAGAAATTGAAGTGAATCCAGACATCACATATGAGGAAGAATCCATAGAGATTCTAGCTTATGAGGTGAAGCAGCTATGAAACAAGTAAATACCGTTAGTGAAAGTGCTGAGGAACCATCATTCGGGCCGGGAAGCTACTTGGGAACGAGAGGAGGACATGAGGAGACAGCACCCATAGCTTTTCAGAGATTGATACCAGGTAAAATTTCGAGACGAAATTTATTTTAAGGAAGGGAGAATTGTAATACCCCTATTTGTATAGCCTGGTATATTTCACTATTTTGGTGACCGGTGTCGGTCCGGATAATTTAGGGGATTAGAACCACACTTAAGACAACTAGATAAGCCCTAAACACAAATAATTAGTAATTTTCAATTAGTTAAGTATAAATAAGAAAAACAGAACATAAAAAGTTAAATTAGCCAAGAGTCACAGTGATGGGTGACCTTCTCAGGAAGGACTGCAAAGTTGATTTAAACTCAAATTTTGAACCGTAAAATATGACGTTGCAGTCCTTAGGACTATTGCGAACACAGTGGAAAAGAGAAAATCACAAAAAAGAATTATTAAGCCAGTCAAATAATTAGGTCAGGGATTCGGAAGAAATATTAAATTATTTGCAAATCGGGGAGGGGCAATTTGGTCAAACAACCCCTAGAGCTGACTCCTGACCTAACTGTCAAATAAAATCAAAGAAAAGAAAATTTTGGAATCGGGAATTAAATTAAAGAACTAATGGAAAAGTAAATAAAAAAAAAGAAAAAAAAAGTGAAAAGTGATGACTTCATGCAAGACGTAATGCATGATGCAATAAACATTATAATTAAAAAATTAATTTTTGGATAATTTTTGGGGTCTTCCTAAAGGATAAAAAGTCATAAAACAAAATAAAAAAAAAAACAAAAGGGTCTTCATCTTCTCTATTTGCCGTCCTCCCTCTCTCACCTCTCCCTCTCCACAAAACCACCATTGAAGCTCATTTTTTAGCTTGCAAATTTTAATTTTTCACCATAGAAAATTGTCTTGCCATGGTTAAAACTTGTTTTGGCAACTAGAAAAGGGGATTGAAGAAGCAAGAAAGAAGAAAGGAAGAGGATTGAAGGGAAAGAAAATTCTGCATTCAAGGTTAGTAGCTAAACTTCAAACTTTTAGTTTAATTATTGTATTTATAGCTTAATGAACTTAGAAATATGCTTAAAAAGAAATGAAAACAAGTGTTAGAGGACTAGGTATGGATTTCGGCCAGCCTATATAGGGGAAATATTTGTATGAATTTGGTTGAATTAAATATGTTAGTAAGCTTGTATGAGTGGTGAAGTGATGTTGGTATGCTTGGAATCAATTAAATATAACAAATTGGTGAATTAGGATTTAGACCTAGGGTTTTGGAGGACAAAAATTGGAGAATTGGTCAAATGGTGTGTTTGACCTAGTTTGAACTGAAAAATGGTCATTTGTGACCGATTGAGGTATGTTAGAAGTGTTAGAATTAGGTTTAAATTCGGATTGCTTAGGGACATGCTACAGGCAGTAGGACCAAGATCCCTTTCAGGGATCAAAACTAAAAATTTACCAACCCAATTGGTGTGAATGAAATTAGACACAAAATGACACATTTTTCATTTAGGAATCATGCCCAAAAAGTGACCATAGCATAGTGAACAAATTGGCCAAATCCGGATGTGAGTGTTCTGCCCTGTACAAAAATGACAAAAAAAATAGTGTTTGTTCATTTGGCCATAACTTGGGCTAGGCAAGTCCAAATGACCTGAAATTTTACCAGTAGAAATCTGAGATATAGACCTAAAACTTTCATGAAGAACATAAATCCAAATTATGCCCTTAACCAAGTCATTTAGCCACCAAAATTTGGTGACCTAAAACTGCCAAAACCCAGAAATTTGCCCAGAAATCTGGGTAAGTCCAATCCGGTAGCCATGATTCAAATGGCTAAAACTTGAGCTACAAAACTCTAATTGGAGTGATTTAAAAAGAAGAATAAAGTTAAGACAATAAGGAACAATTTCTATGAAGGAAACTTAAATAAATTCTAATAGCAAAATGACCAATGGAACAGTGCAACATAAGACACCAAAACTGAAAATTTGTAAATTTGCCTAAAAGACTTAAAATTTGAGTAAACAAACAAAACAAAAAAATTTAGTAACCAAAATGTGGTTTGTGGGTGAAATTAGAATTCCCATACCTATTAAACATGAGAAAGTCAACAAATTGACTTGAATAGTATAGTGAATAGTAACCGCAAAACACAAATTTTAAAGAACGCCAAGTTTAGCGTATTAAAGCTAGGTAAAAGTAAATTTGAAATTATTTTTGGATTTATGATAAGTTATGATACTGAAACACTATGAAATTGTGTGTTTCAGTGGAAAAGAATGCCGGAAAAGAACTCAAGGGATCGAGTCAAGGCTAAGAGGCGACTCGTATAAGGTTTGTGCACAACATAGAATTTCTATAAATTTTCTTCTGCACATCGTTTTGAATGAATTGAAATATTGAATTGTGATATCATTGTCTTGAAATGTTTATTATGCTTTTAATTTAAATTGTTCAAAGTTTAATTGTATATATTTGAAATGGCATCAAATGTTTAGTAAATTGTTAAGATAGTTTTGAAACCACAGTGTCATGACCATATATTTGAATACCTCACTAGCATGACTAGTGGGGGAAATCAGTTTCAAATTTTGATTCCTTCTCTGGCTAAAGTGTTGAGGTATGTGCCAGTAGAAGAAGAAAAAGAATGGGTTCCCATATATTTGAGCTAGCTAGCCTTGTGATTTGACTTCTCCTTAGTCTATGGCTATTGAGATGATATTTGTTTTGAATGGCATGATATAACTGTGTGTTTTTATGAAATTCGTTTTGAGGCTTTCGAAATGAAATTGTTTGGATTAAAATCTTATAAATCATATTTTGAATTTATATCTCATGTTCAGTTAATTTTTCAATAAATATGATTTAAATTCTGCATAAAGATTATTTTAGTATGTTGTGCACTACTGAGTTCTAGTACTCAGCGATGGCTGTTATTGCTGTTGCAGATATAGAGACTAGAGGAGCAGCGGAGTGAGCTGCTGAGGATTGAGCAGCTTCCTACTCTGAAGTTTATTGGGTATATTTTATACCCTGATTATAAAAATTATTTTTATGTATGTAATGTATGTAAATGTAGGAAATGGTCATGAGCAGTTGTATAAAGCTTGTAATAAATTTTGGTTTGGATTTTTCCTAATGTAAATATTTAGAATGATGTATCTAAATTGTTTTATCTTTATTGAAATATGAATGGAAATATTTGGTTTTAATTTGAATGAAATTGAATTATATTTTTTGACGGATGTTGAATTGATGAAGTTGTTGAGATAAATCTTTGGAAGTGCTTTTTACAAGTATTTGAAGAACTGTTTTTTCAAAATACAGACGGCACTTTACCGAAATTTTTATAAAATTTGTGAAAAAATAAAATAGAATAAAAATTTTAACTAGTTTTCAAACTTTAGTTAAATTTTTTAATACCTAGTAGAAAATGCTCACCACTTATGAAAATAAGAAAATTGTTTTAAAATCCCTTGTAGGGTACTTAATGAGTTATCGGTAGGTGAAGTTCGGTAGTTCATTAGATATTCTATGGGATCATGTTATGCCTTATAGAGGAGTAAGGTGTGACATATGAAATTTTAAATTTGAGTCTTAATCGTAAGTCAATTATAGCAAAATAAAATTAAATACTTGTTAAGAACAAAAGGCCTAATTATAAAATTAAGCTAAATTTTGTGTAGCATTGCAATTTAATTTAAACATTTAAATTTTGGCATAATTGATTAGATTTTCAAATTTTGTAAAAATTTTATCCAAATTTTTTAGAATTTTGAAAATTTTTTTGAAAAAATGTAGCAATTTTGTCTTTTTTTTTTTGCATATTTTTTCCACTTCATTTTCTAATTGATTCAATCTTACCACTATCATTAATTACTTCTAAACTCCATCTTGATAGTGCATAAAAATTCTTAGCCATTTGATCAAATTAAATGGTTTTAGTTACATACTCTCTCTTTTTATTACTGCCAAATCTCATCACTATTTGATGTTCATTAGTTACCAAAATGAATTTAGAAAGAGATGTCGAATGTAATAAAATTGGATTTTCAATTGTAGCTATAAACAAGTCGAAAATTTGAGTTTAAAATTCAATTGACAAAAATAGATAAAATTTAGCAACCTCTAGAAATTTTGCTAATTTTATCAAGATTTAAATGTTTGGATTAGATTACTAAAAAGTGAAAAGATTTGATAATTTTGTAGCTAGATCTATTCAAAATTAGATGGAAATTTAAATCACTCATTATTGGATTGCGGTCCAATCAATTTGATTGTTCAATAGTCTAATTAAATAAATTTAAATTAAATATAGATATGCCAATGTTAGATACAATTTATAAATAGACACCAACACAATACGAAAATAGAGCGTTAATGTTGAAATTATTAGTGTTTATGTTAAAATTGTATCAAACTGTTTATGGCATACTGATAATTATGTCATTTAATGAGTTGACCATTAGCCATCTTCGATTTGTTTATGTCACACTTTATTATTCGTGTTACATGTTAACTCATGAACTATTAACTTGTTTTAACCCACTTACTCATTTGACTCATTAATCCATTTTAATATGTTAATTCATAAATAGCTTTAGTAGAAAATAATAAATTAATAAATATAAATCTAATTATTTATTATATTAAAATTTTATTACTTTATTACACTTAGTCTATATTTTCTTCATTAAAACAATACATTAAAATCATTATCTATAAATTTCTGTGTTCATAACTAAATATTGAAATTGTTTTCTATATCGCCAATTTTATCTATGGCTAATGTCTTTAGCTACCATGATTTTTTTCAAAACTAAAAGTTCAAAATCTTTTACAAATCATTAGAATTGTTGCAAATAATTTTAATATTTAGTTATAGATTTGTAAAGTTTGAAGCCAAAACACAAAAATACTAGCTACACCTAATCTTTATTTGAGACAAAAAAAAAATTGTTACGAATTTATTATTTATAGCAAGTAATCTTAAATTTTAGCTATAGTGTCAACAAATCATAGCTAAATATAAAAATAATTGCCACCTGATTATGTTTGTAGCTAGATATTCTATTATTTAGTTACAAAACAATAGTCATAGTTAAGATATAAAATTGGCTATAAGTTTTAATTTTCATGGCTAACATTAAGGTGTGCAATCGGTTAGTTCAGTTCTAAACTGAACCGAATCGACATAACCAAAAACCAAAATATAAAAATTTCAAGAATCAACCGAACTGAAATATAGATAAAAACTGAATATAGCTAAACCAAAATATTTCAGTTTGGTTCGGTTCGGTTCATCAATTTTCATTTAGTCTCCAAATAAAAAAAAAAGGAATTTTATGCTGCCTTTGGATCTAATGAAAGTATGAAACTAAGCCATTAAGAAGTGACTCCTTTCTTGTTCACACTTCCAAGAATAAATCGCAACCAAAAGAAATGAAGAAAAGGAATAAACTAATAGAAATTTCAAAAACGATGTGCACTGTATCCCGTTCTCTATTAGCTTTACAATACCTAAATTGAGTTTTGCATAATAGCATTTCAATAATGGCAATTTTGTTGCATAGATTCTCAATTAGCATAGCAAAAACCAAAAACAATATCCTAAACTTTTCATGCCATTACAGTATTACAAATTCCACAATATGAACAATTCACAAAACAAATATCTCAAAATTTCAATTAGGCAATAAATATGAAAAATCCAGCAATTGATAACAACCTCAATTCAACAATCAGCAAAATAAATATATCAAATTTACTAATTTTTGAAACTCTGTAGCAAATAGGAGGCATACGTCAATGAGGAGCAAAAATAGCCATCAATCACTATGAGGACTTACGTCATCGAGGAGGGGCAGATCTAAAGAGTGAAGTAGCGAGGATTGAAGAGCCAAGGATGGGTAGATTTATGGCTTAGAAGGATGTCGGGACTAAGGGAATTGATCTGGTGTTAGCTCTCTTATAACGTCAGAACAAGGCTGAAAGTGAGGAAGGGAGACGGAATTGAGGAGTAAGCAAGTCACGGGACTAAGAGTGAGAGAGAAAATAACAAATGGCCAAATGGGTTTATATACATAAGAGGTAGAAAACTTCAATCAGTTCGATTTCTTTGGGTTTTTTTAGTAAAAATCGAATTGAACTGAAAATCAAGTTTATCTAAAATATAAAACCGAATTGAACCATTTAGACTAAAAAATCATACTAATTGAATTGAATTAGTTCAGTTCGGTTCAGTTTGGTTTTTCGGTTTAAACTAAATACTGCACAGCCCTAGCTAACATTTTGCTATAAATTTTTATTTTCATGACAAAAGATTGAAATTTTAGTCACATTACAATAAATTGTATGGCTAGAAGTATTTATTTTCAGTTACACAAGACTTAATTTTATTACTAGTTTTTAGCTATGCCACTTCTTGCTACTACTATAACGCCCTCACTTTAGGTAGTCTGTATATTCTACTATTCTGACGACTAATGTCTGTTTGGACATCTAGGATGTCTGGAACTACACTCAAACTAGAGTGAGGAGGCATAAATTGACTGAATAAAGACTAAGAAAAATCAAGGAAAAATAAAACAAGCAAAGTGCAACTTAGTTAAATGAGCTAAGGTCACAGTGATGGGTGACCGTACTGAGAAGTGACTGCGAAGACACTTGCTGATCCCAAATCCGCGAGGAACCCTAGGGAAATAATTTTTAGGACCTAATTAAATGTTTACTAAGATATAATTGACTAGAAATGTCAAAGAAAATTCAAGAGAATTTATTTATCGGTATAGACCAAAAATAACTCGATGAGCCTAACGAAGGGCATTTTGGTCATTTAACCCCAGAGTTGAATTTTGACCTAAATGTCAACTAAAATAAGAGAGATTAAAACACATAAAATAAATTAAAATTATGAATTATGATATAGAAATGGGAAAAGAAAAGAAATAAAATGCATTTATGAGATGAGCATGACATAAGTAATGACATCATTAAAAAGTTGTGACCAATAAAATGTTACCAAATAATTATAAAGGGATAAGAAGGGATTAAAATGAGACAAAAATTTCATTAAGTCACCATCATCTTCCTCTTCTTGTTTCCATGGCCGAATACCCTCTTCCTAGCTCCCACCATTTTTTATTTTTTTTTTTAAGCTTGAATTTCCTCCAAAACTCACACCAAAAATTACACTTGTCTTCATTAAAAATTTACTTTACACCTTGGGGAAGAAGTTGGCAACCATAAGGAGTAGAAATTATGGAGTTTTCATAAGACCAAGAATTGGTCACAAAAGGTTCGTGCTTTTTTCTTCTTCCTTTCTTCACTTAATATTGAGCCAATGCTAAGATGATTTAAATAATGCATAAAAGTTAAAGAAAGTAAAGGGTTATGTGGGGGTACCAATTTTGGCAGCCATGATGTAAAGTGAAAATTGATGCTTTTAATTGATATAAATTAGCTTAGTGATGTTGATTGATGAGTTTATATATATTGGAAGTGAAATTGCATTGAGTTTGTATGGTGTTGGGAATATTGAGTTAGGGTTTTGACCTAATTTTGGTACTTTTGCATTATGGCTTGAAATTGAGCATGTTGAGATGAATTTTTCATCATTTGAAGTGCTAGGAATGTGAAATTAAGTTTGGGAGTTGGGAGGATTTGAAATTAGGAGTGTTGATTTTTCTGTGCAGGAAATTGAACCTTAAGTCCAGTGTGGTTTTTAAGCCATAAGTTAAATTGTGTTGCTCCAATTGTTGTGAGGCCAATTGAAAATGAAACTTAGGACAATTTTTCACATTTTTCATGAAGAAACCATGCCCAAAAACTGTCCCTAATCTGGCCTAAAATTGACTTGAATCCGAGTAACCCTAATCTGGACCTGGAAAAATGACTAAATGAATAGTAAATGTTCAAATGGCCATAACTCACACTAGGAAGGTCAGAATAACCTGATTATTGAACCATTAGAAAGGGAAACCATAGGATCACATTTTTCATGAAGAAAATAGAACCCAGATCTGCCTCTAACCAAGTCAAATTGTTAGCAGAAATTAGATCAACAAAACTGTCCAGAACTAATCCGCCCAGAATTTGTTGAACTCAGGCTCACCGGACTAGTTTTGGAAAAAATACCATAACTTGGTCTACAAAATTGCAAATGCAATGAAACCAGTGCCAAACTTTTTATAAGACATAGATCTACAATATTGATGTTTTGACTAGAACCCAGAACCAAGGAAACTAAGTCAAATTGTTAGAAGAAGTTAGTACACCAAATCCTAGAATTTGCCTCAACTACCACCTGACCCCAGAATAGAATTTATATCATAACTTTCACTAGGAAAACCCAAATGGGATGAGCCAAACTGTTCTAGAAACCTAAGAGATAGGGCTTCAACTTTGATTTAGAAACTTTTCTCAAAATTTGAGTGTAAGAACCATAAAATAAGAGTTAAAGCCACTGACCTAAACCTCGAATCCTGTAGACATAGGACACCTAAGTCTAGGCCAGTTAATTTGCTATAATTAATTCTTCAAGACTTGAAAAATTATAATTCAAAATTATGAGTAATCATAAGACATAGGGTAACAACTTCTATGAAGAATATTAGGCCTAAAAGTGGCTGTAACATGTCCAAATAATTAGGAAAAAATTGACTCCAGAATCTGCCTAGTTTTGGAACTTGAGTGAGTTAAGGAACTAGTTTTGGTTATTTGACCATAACTTGAGTTCTAAAACTCTAAATGATATAATTCAAAAAGGAAAACAAAGACAAAACATAGAGAGACAACTTCCATGAAGGAAGTGTAGCCAAACAGTGGCCACATCTTGGCCAATATTCTAGGAGAATATAAGACACCAAATTTGGACCTAAAGAAAGGTTCAAGATATTATTTGATACATGTAAATTACCTATATGAATTGCTAAATGTATAAGCTACATGAAAATGAAGGGGGAACCTATTTTTCCACTATAAATTGACATGAAACTACTATAAAGCACTAATAATGCATGACATGAAATGATAAGATCATAAGTAATTAATAATACTAATTTGCCCAAAGTATACCTTGACTTATTTATATAGCATGGATTGATTGGTATACCAATTAGGGACTACAGATTGCAGTACTAAGTACAGGAATAATCATTGATAGACAATTTATGTCTAATATGATTGTTCTACAGGCTTTATGTCTGCCCGTTGGCCACTGTGCCTGATTTTATTTCTGGCTTTATGCCTGCCCGCTGGCCTTATACCTGACATGACAGATGTATACATGTTAGACATACGGATGTTTAACTAGTATACTCCCATGTATGTAACACCCCTAAGTTCGGTAGTGCGTTCTGCTGTACCGGTGACCAGTGTTGTCCGGACAGCTAGGATGCTTAGAACTACACTTCAATATGAGTGAGGAGACATAAAATAATGAAATACAAGAAAAGAAAATACAAGAAAAACAAAGGAAAAATAATAGCAAAGAAATGTGATCAAGTTATGCGAGCCGGGAAACCTAGCGATGGGTGACCGCACCGGGAAGTCACGGCGTGGACCGTTGACTAGCCCTGGACTGCGGGGAATCCTGGAAAACATTTTTAGGACTTAAATAGACCCTTGTTGAAGAATAAATATCATTAGAAAGATCAAAGAAAAATTAAATAATTAGTACAAAGAAAAGTGAGAAATCGAAAAACAGACAAAACCCGGTAATACCGAAAAATCGGGAACGTAACCCGAACAGGGGCATTATGGTCATTTGACATCCCGAAGTGTCTTTTGACCTAAATGTCCATTCAAAATAAATAATATTACACTTAGAAAATAAAATGAAAAGTTAATTTGGTGGTACCTAAAGTAAATAGCTAAAATCAAGGGTTTAATGTGGAATAAATGCACATTTAGCTTATTATATGATTAAATGACTAAGTGGACCACTAAAGGATTAAATTAAACATAAAATGTGGCTGATGTAAGGCCACTATACCCATCAGAATGTTCATCTTCCTCATTTCATAAACATTGCCGTGAATGGAGGTGAGAGGAACTCCATAGCCATTTTTCATGCAAGCTTTCTTAACTCTCCATTTTCAACTCCAACCTCTTGGGTTCCTTCATGAAACTTTGTCTACACATCACAAGGAAGATATTGATACCAATTTTGAGAAGTTTGGTGAAGGTTTAGCAAGTTACAATTAAAGGTAAGTTTGCATTTTTGAGAATTTCCTTGTTAAACTTTATGTTTATGTTATGGGTGTTAGTTTTGTGAAGGAAATTTTGAAGTTTAAATAGTTATTGAGATAGCCATTTTTGGACAGCCATGGGGTCACACATTTGATGATTTATTATGCATATAATTGATGAGAAATAATGTTGATCATGGTAAATTAATATCCTAATGAATTGTTTCACATATATATGGTGATTTTGGCACTTGGATGAGAATTGATGGATTGTAGGGCAATGTGGTGTTGAAGGACAATTTCGGCAGCTTGGGAACCCTTGCATAATTGTATGTATTGATGGAAGTATAGGCAGAATATTGACCTAGAAGGATTGATGGATATGTATGTAGATTGATGATGTAAAGTGTATGTAAAATTTGTAATGGTTAGGTGTGTATGTAATGGTATTTAGAAATTGTAAATGTGAATTATACTTGGTGTGTTGAGGGTAATGGTAATCTGCCCAAAATAATGTTAATGTAAAGTAGATAATGCTTTTGGTAATGTACCAAAAAAGATTGGTAGGGTATGGAAGTAAACTTTGCAAGGTAAATATGTGTTTGAAGTGGGGTGTGAAAGGCATAGTGAGGGCAGTGTACAATTTAGCCTATAACCTTAAATGTGTAACCTCAATTGGTATGAGACCAATTTGAGGTGAAACTAGGCACAAAATGTGCCAACTTTCATTGAGAAACCATACCAAAATTCTGCTTGCAAGGTGACCTAAAAAAATGACCAATTCGGATTAGGTGCAATTAGGACCTGAAAAATGACCAATTGGGCAGCAGTGAGTGTTTAGGCCATAACTCACTCAAACCAGGTCCAATTGACCTGAAATTTTAACCAAGAATAGTTAAGACCCATACCTACAAGTCTTATGAAGACACCAAAGCCCAGAAATGACCATAAGCAAGTCAAACAACTTGCACAAGTTCGGGTCCAAAAACTGGCCGAACCAGAGTTGACTAAATTGACCACAAATTGACCTAAATTGATACCATTTGACCAGCAATAGTGTAATGACCATAACTTGGTCTACTTAACTCGGATTGACCTGAAATTTTGCACCGCGTGCAATAAGACCTAGATCTACAAGTTTGTAGTTTCGACCGAGACCCGAAAACCGAGGGAACTAGATCGTCCGGTTAGGTCAAACCAGTATCCCGGAATCCAGCAATTTGCATTAAAATGCACTAAGCAAGGAAATGACTTTGGTAAAACATACCAAACCTAAAACCTTATCGAATGTGACATATTAACGATACTAAAACCTAATGTACCTAAAACGCAATGAGGGCCGGTATATTAGGTGATTAAGTGAATAATTGAGTTCAGTGCAT
This sequence comes from Hevea brasiliensis, assembly GCF_030052815.1. Classification (NCBI taxonomy): domain Eukaryota; kingdom Viridiplantae; phylum Streptophyta; class Magnoliopsida; order Malpighiales; family Euphorbiaceae; genus Hevea; species Hevea brasiliensis. The sequence continues at coordinate 22,883,732 of NC_079510.1, read as the reverse complement.
TGTTTACCAAACACCATCGATAGAGACAGTTTAATTTAGTACTGAAACACTTCAAATTGTGTTTCTCAGTTAACAAGGACTCAGCAAAAGGGAAAGAAATACTGAGTCAGGACCAGGAGACAAATATCAGAGGTTTGTGCACAACGACTATTTCTTTTGAATTTTTCAATTGAAATGAATTATGACTATTATACATTATTATTTTAAATTGTGTTTGTGCACAACAACTATTTCTCTTGAATTTTCAATTGAAATAAATATTGACTATTTGTATATTATTGTTTTAAATTGTGTTTGTGAACTTCTAGTTTTCAATTTATTTTACTCTGAATAAGATTTCATATGATTAATTATATGTTATTGATTTAAATTGTGTTTGTGCACAACGGCTATTGCTTTTGAATTTTTCAATTGAAATAAATATTGAATATTTGTATATTATTGTTTTAAATTGTGTTTGTGCACAACAACTATTTCTTTTGAATTATTTTCAATTGAAATAAATATTGACTATTTGTATATTATTGTTTTAAATTGTGGAAATGTGTTTGATGGACACTTATTGATTGAAAAACATTGTGAATGGTTTGAAATCGTGAAAAATTGTTTGAATGATATTGATGGATACTTATTGATTGAAAAGCAACGTAAATGGTTTTGTGGAAATTGAAGTGAATTACAATTGTGTTGCGACTTTGTGAATGAAATTATAACTTTGGAAATTTATTGGATTCTTACGGATCATTTGAATAAAATGTTTGGAATTGTTTTGACTCACAATTGGCATGACACTGATACTATGTTCCTCCTCCATTAATGGGGTGAGTGTGATTATTCCTCCCTCTTTGACTTATCAGTCTGGGGTGAGTATGATTATGTTCCTCCTCTTTGACTTCCCACCGAGGTGAGTATGGATGAGTACTCATTAGATAGCTAGCTTCCTCCTCATTGATTTCGATTATTGGGGTGAGTATGTCTTGTCGTGGTGTACAACACGGCATATATGGAAAAATGTGTGTCATGACCTAAATTGTGTTATTGATTGGCAACATTGTATTGTTCAATTATTTGATTGAATTGTGTTATTGATTTGCAAAACGATATTATTCAATTATTTGATCGAATTGTGTTATTGATTTGCAAAACGATATTATTCAATTATTTGATCGAATTGTGTTATTGATTTGCAAAACGATATTATTCAATTATTTGATCGAATTGTGTTATTGATTTGCAAAACGATATTATTCAATTATTTGATCGAATTGTGTTATTGATTTGCAAAACGATATTATTCAGTTATTTGATCAATTGTGTTATTGATTTGCAAAAAGGTATTATTCAATTATTTGATCAAATTGTGCATGAATTGGCAATACAGTATTTTTAAACTATTTGACTAAATTGTGTTATTATGAATTTTGATAATTTGTGAATTGGAGTTTAAATTCCTTATGACATTCATTGTCTTGAATTTAACTATGGTTTTAAGTATCCACTATTGATATGATTTATGAATTGTGATTTAAAATTTGTATTTGGTTAATGTTGTGCACCACTGAGACATTGTCTCAGCGATAGCTTTTTATTGCTGTCGCAGGTAGACAGACAGATAGGGCAGCAGACTAGGCTGCTAGTACCGCCAGCGATAGATTTTTGGGTATAGTGAGTATACCACATGTGGCATTTTGTACTGTAATGTATATTCACTGTATGTATATTTTGTTCTTGATTTTGAGCAGTTGTAAATTTAAGTTGTACTGAGAAAGTTGTAAAATAATTATGAGTTATTTGGCTTGTAAAAATTGTGTTATATCTTTGTATCTTAGTCTTTGAAAATCACTGTGGATTTGACTTGAGAAATGTGTTGTGTTGATAAAAATGTTGGAGTTGAGATTTGAAAATATATTGAAGTGCTTTTTACAGGTTTTCTGAAGAACTGTTTTGTCCAAAATACAAATGGCACATTGCCAAAATTTTCTGAATACTCCAAATAAAACAAATGAGTTAGTTGTTTCACTTGATTCACCAAAGTCTTTCACACTGTAAATAGTGCTCACCATCGTAAAAGAAGTAAGAAAAGTTTTAAAATCCCTTGTAGTGTATTTAATGGATTATCGATGAAGCGGAGTTGGTAATTCATTAGGTATACTACGGGATCATGTTATGCCTTACAAAGGGGTAGGGTGTGACATGTTTTAGTGGTATCAGAGCAATGGTTTTAAAGTGAATTTTGAACTGTGAATTTGAAATCTTTTTGTCTGTAACTACAACTGCTCAAATGTTTGATACATACAAGACATTACATTATAAATATGCACTAACGGGAGCAAATCTCCTTGTATTATTGTACAGGAGGTCAGGGAAATAAATTTTGATGCATTAGTGACTAGTCCTTTAGGATAAGGATTGTGATAACAAGTGAAATTAGTTTTGGAAGAGTTTATCGTGAAAAGTATTTCTTGACACACCATAAAATTATAAGCTAATTGGCGAGCCTACTTAATGTAAGGCAAGAGGACGTAAATGTAAGATCGAGAATGGAATTGCTCTAGATGAGGGCAAGGAGGTTCTTGTTAGAAATTGCTAATGGATATTGTAATCGAATAAGATTCGAATATCGGTGAATTCAAAAAGAATAAAAGATAACAAAGTTTGATCTATTGGGATGTATCGTAGTAACTATGCAATGTTCTTGATGTTTATCTTGTAGTCGCAGATTCTGATCGACTTGAGATTATTGTGTAGAGCTACGTACTACCCGATAGTACACCTAGATAAGAATAGTTGCCAACGGCATCTGCTTTGGTATAGTTATGCCATGAGAATTTAATTGTTAGAAATAAGTTGAAAATCCTACTTAGGGATCTAAAAACTCAAAAATTAGAATGTCGAAAGGTTATAGTTCAGTATAAAAGGAAGTAAGTTATAGAATATTGTGGATAAAAAGAGTTACAGAAGTAGAGATTTGAACAGTTGATTCATATGTAACAAAGAAATATTACGAATGTGAGGAAGACTATGGACTAGAATGGTCAGAGGACCAATGCCTGATGAATGATTCTAACATGACCTCAAGGGTCATTCAAGAAGGAACGTGAGCTGAAATATTAGACAACATAATAGTAAGAGGAGATTGGGGTTATCCAAGCAAATTAAACATTGTATTAGATTGTTAAAAGTCTTACGACCATATAGAAAGGAGAAAATAAACGTATGACTATTGTAAGATGGCTATTGGGTAAAAATTTCGAGACGAAATTTATTTAAGGGGGGGAGAATTGTAACACCCCTAAGTTCGGTAGTGCGTTCTGCTGTACCGGTGACCAATGTTGTCTGGACAGCTAGGATGCTTAGAACTACACTTCAATATGAGTGAGGAGACATAAAATAATGAAATACAAGAAAAGAAAATACAAGAAAAACAAAGGAAAAATAATAGCAAAGAAATGTGATCAAGTTATGCGAGCCGGGAAACCTAGCGATGGGTGACCGCACCGGGAAGTCACGGCGTGGACCGTTGACTAGCCCTGGACTGCGGGGAATCCTGGAAAACATTTTTAGGACTTAAATAGACCCTTGTTGAAGAATAAATATCATTAGAAAGATCAAAGAAAAATTAAATAATTAGTACAAAGAAAAGAGAGAAATCGAAAAACAGACAAAACCCGGTACTACCGAAAAATCGGGAACGTAACCCGAACAGGGGCATTATGGTCATTTGACATCCCGAAGTGTCTTTTGACCTAAATGTCCATTCAAAATAAATAATATTACACTTAGAAAATAAAATGAAAAGTTAATTTGGTGGTACCTAAAGTAAATAGCTAAAATCAAGGGTTTAATGTGGAATAAATGCACATTTAGCTTATTATATGATTAAATGACTAAGTGGACCACTAAAGGATTAAATTAAACATAAAATGTGGCTGATGTAAGGCCACTATACCCATCAGAATGTTCATCTTCCTCATTTCATAAACATTGCCGTGAATGGAGGTGAGAGGAACTCCATAGCCATTTTTCATGCAAGCTTTCTTAACTCTCCATTTTCAACTCCAACCTCTTGGGTTCCTTCATGAAACTTTGTCTACACATCACAAGGAAGATATTGATACCAATTTTGAGAAGTTTGGTGAAGGTTTAGCAAGTTACAATTAAAGGTAAGTTTGCATTTTTGAGAATTTCCTTGTTAAACTTTATGTTTATGTTATGGGTGTTAGTTTTGTGAAGGAAATTTTGAAGTTTAAATAGTTATTGAGATAGCCATTTTTGGACAGCCATGGGGTCACACATTTGATGATTTATTATGCATATAATTGATGAGAAATAATGTTGATCATGGTAAATTAATATCCTAATGAATTGTTTCACATATATATGGTGATTTTGGCACTTGGATGAGAATTGATGGATTGTAGGGCAATGTGGTGTTGAAGGACAATTTCGGCAGCTTGGGAACCCTTGCATAATTGTATGTATTGATGGAAGTATAGGCAGAATATTGACCTAGAAGGATTGATGGATATGTATGTAGATTGATGATGTAAAGTGTATGTAAAATTTGTAATGGTTAGGTGTGTATGTAATGGTATTTAGAAATTGTAAATGTGAATTATACTTGGTGTGTTGAGGGTAATGGTAATCTGCCCAAAATAATGTTAATGTAAAGTAGATAATGCTTTTGGTAATGTACCAAAAAGATTTGTAGGGTATGGAAGTAAACTTTGCAAGGTAAATATGTGTTTGAAGTGGGGTGTGAAAGGCATAGTGAGGGCAGTGTACAATTTAGCCTATAACCTTAAATGTGTAACCTCAATTGGTATGAGACCAATTTGAGGTGAAACTAGGCACAAAATGTGCCAACTTTCATTGAGAAACCATACCAAAATTCTGCTTGCAAGGTGACCTAAAAAAATGACCAATTCGGATTAGGTGCAATTAGGACCTGAAAAATGACCAATTGGGCAGCAGTGAGTGTTTAGGCCATAACTCACTCAAACCAGGTCCAATTGACCTGAAATTTTAACCAAGAATAGTTAAGACCCATACCTACAAGTCTTATGAAGACACCAAAGCCCAGAAATGACCATAAGCAAGTCAAACAACTTGCACAAGTTCGGGTCCACAAACTGGCCGAACCAGAGTTGACTAAATTGACCACAAATTGACCTAAATTGATACCATTTGACCAGCAATAGTGTAATGACCATAACTTGGTCTACTTAACTCGGATTGACCTGAAATTTTGCACCGCGTGCAATAAGACCTAGATCTACAAGTTTGTAGTTTCGACCGAGACCCGAAAACCGAGGGAACTAGATCGTCCGGTTAGGTCAAACCAGTATCCCGGAATCCAGCAATTTGCATTAAAATGCACTAAGCAAGGAAATGACTTTGGTAAAACATACCAAACCTAAAACCTTATCGAATGTGACATATTAACGATACTAAAACCTAATGTACCTAAAACGCAATGAGGGCCGGTATATTAGGTGATTAAGTGAATAATTGAGTTCAGTGCATTGTTTACCAAACACCATCGATAGAGACAGTTTAATTTAGTACTGAAACACTTCAAATTGTGTTTCTCAGTTAACAAGGACTCAGCAAAAGGGAAAGAAATACTGAGTCAGGACCAGGAGACAAATATCAGAGGTTTGTGCACAACGACTATTTCTTTTGAATTTTTCAATTGAAATGAATTATGACTATTATACATTATTATTTTAAATTGTGTTTGTGCACAACAACTATTTCTCTTGAATTTTCAATTGAAATAAATATTGACTATTTGTATATTATTGTTTTAAATTGTGTTTGTGCACAACTAGTTTTCAACTGATTTTACTCTGAATAAGATTTCATATGATTAATTATATGTTATTGATTTAAATTGTGTTTGTGCACAACGGCTATTGCTTTTGAATTTTTCAATTGAAATAAATATTGAATATTTGTATATTATTGTTTTAAATTGTGTTTGTGCACAACAACTATTTCTTTTGAATTATTTTCAATTGAAATAAATATTGACTATTTGTATATTATTGTTTTAAATTGTGGAAATGTGTTTGATGGACACTTATTGATTGAAAAACATTGTGAATGGTTTGAAACTGTGAAAAATTGTTTGAATGATATTGATGGATACTTATTGATTGAAAAGCACTGTAAATGGTTTTTGTGGAAATTGAAGTGAATTACGAATTGTGTTGCCAATTTGTGAATGAAATTATAACTTTGGAAATTTATTGGATTCTTACGGATCATTTGAATAAAATGTTTGGAATTGTTTTGACTCACAATTGGCATGACACTGATACTATGTTCCTCCTCCATTAATGGGGTGAGTGTGATTATTCCTCCCTCTTTGACTTATCAGTCTGGGGTGAGTATGATTATGTTCCTCCCTCTTTGACTTCCCAGTCTGAGGTGAGTATGGATGAGTACTCATTAGATAGCTAGCTTCCTCCCTCATTGATTTCGATTATTGGGGTGAGTATGTCTTGTCGTGGTGTACAACACGGCATATATGGAAAAATGTGTGTCATGACCTAAATTGTGTTATTGATTGGCAACATTGTATTGTTCAATTATTTGATTGAATTGTGTTATTGATTTGCAAAACGATATTATTCAATTATTTGATCGAATTGTGTTATTGATTTGCAAAACGATATTATTCAATTATTTGATCGAATTGTGTTATTGATTTGCAAAACGATATTATTCAATTATTTGATCGAATTGTGTTATTGATTTGCAAAACGATATTATTCAATTATTTGATCGAATTGTGTTATTGATTTGCAAAACGATATTATTCAGTTATTTGATCAATTGTGTTATTGATTTGCAAAAAGGTATTATTCAATTATTTGATCAAATTGTGCATGAATTGGCAATACAGTATTTTTAAACTATTTGACTAAATTGTGTTATTATGAATTTTGATAATTTGTGAATTGGAGTTTAAATTCCTTATGACATTCATTGTCTTGAATTTAACTATGGTTTTAAGTATCCACTATTGATATGATTTATGAATTGTGATTTAAAATTTGTATTTGGTTAATGTTGTGCACCATCGAGACATTGTCTCGTGATAGCTTTTATTCTTTGTCGCAGTAGACAGACAGATAGAGCGTGAGACTAGATTTGCTAGTACCAATGATAGATTATGGGTATAGTGAGTATACCACATGTGGCATTTTGTACTGTAATGTATATTCACTGTATGTATATTTTGTTCTTGATTTTGAGCAGTTGTAAATTTAAGTTGTACAGTAAAGTTGTAAAATAATTATGAGTTATTTGGCTTGTAAAAATTGTGTTATATCTTTGTATCTTAGTCTTTGAAAATCACTGTGGATTTGACTTGAGAAATGTGTTGTGTTGATAAAAATGTTGGAGTTGAGATTTGAAAATATATTGAAGTGCTTTTTACAGGTTTTCTGAAGAACTGTTTTGTCCAAAATACAAATGGCACATTGCCAAAATTTTTACAGATACTCCAAATAAAACAAATGAGTTAGTTGTTTCACTTCAGTTCACCAAAGTCTTTCACACCTGTAAATAGTGCTCACCACTGTAAAAGAAGTAAGAAAAGTTTTTAAAATCCCTTGTAGTGTATTTAATGGATTATCAGTAGACGGAGTTGGTAATTCATTAGGTATACTACGGGATCATGTTATGCCTTACAAAGGGGTAGGGTGTGACAATGTATCTAGTCTTTATAGTTTGTTATAGGTTACTTGGGCACAGACATCAGTAGTACACTTTAAATTTAAATAATTACATGAAAAGATCACAGATATGAAAAATAAGATTGAACATGGAATAAATGAACATAAAAGATCCTGATTAACTTAATTGCTTCCAAAGCTCTATAAACATTTAAAAGACTATACACTCATGAAATCTATATTTCTTTATAAGGTTATATGTAGAATAACTATTTCAATTATTTAGTTATTTTTATTTCAAATTATTGCACCGCTAAGCAGAAATGCTTAGTGCGATGGATTGTTTCCTCGCGTAGGTACAGAAGACCACCACCAGTAGTAGTAGTAGTAGTAGTAGTAGAGCGTGGATATAAAGTTGATCAGATCTGCTAGAGTGTCAGTGTCACTGTCACCTCAGCAGTTTGTTTTGGTAGGGCTCATATAAATTTAGATTTTGCATTTTTATTATTGTACATAAGTAAACGTTGTAAATTATTTTGAGACATGTAATTAAATTTTGGATTGTATATAATTGTACATTGTTGTATGTAATGTTATGTGAATGAAATGAAAGTTTATTTTCTTGAAAATTTTATGAGTATTAGTATGATATGGTATATGAATAATTGATATGAGAAATGATGTGATGAAATGGATATAATTGATTTTAACAGGTAAATAAGGAAACCCGCCATGCACTAATAAAACATGAGAGACTTTGTCTAGGTCTTCACAAAAATAAGATGTGAAGAAAAAAAATTTTCTACACATAAGATAATATAATTAAATTAATATTGTGCACGATAAGACAGGATAGAGTGCTCTGACACCGAATGTAGCATGCCTTGTTCGGCTATACTTTAGACGGGTGAGGGGTGTTACAACTACAAGCTACGAGAAAAATTATAGTGTCAAAAACATTTAAAATTTAAAGTTTACACTTTTAGCCACAATATGCTTTATAGCTATAAATGCATCATGTTGTAGATTTAGCAAAACTTACTATCAGAAACTTTTTTTTAACTCAATTAATTTGCCTTTGCTAAGGACTTTACTAATTAAAAAAAATCATATAGCATAGGACTTTATCCCTACTTACTCAAAATAAAGAATCCCATCTTGATTGACACCTACCTCCGTATATAACTAGTTTGAGCCAATATATATCATATACCCATATATAGTAGAACTGTGTAAGCGATATTAAACTTAAACCACTTGAATACGATAACCATATCAGCTTAGGTCAGAGGGATATATACACTATTATGATATAGATGACAATCCATTGACAAGAGTAAACCCCGTGTGAATGTCATCTTAACATCACTTATTTAACCTACTCATCTTCTAAGCGTCCATTTTATTTATTCCAACATTATAATGTCAAATAGCATAAGACTCACTATTTGATTTTTATTGGTATCTCATACTAATCCATGGAAACAAATAAAGGTAATAGTCTAACCGAATAGATCGTGCCCAACGAAGTATCTTTGACTGTGAATAATATTTTAAAGTACTTGTACTAGAAACTTCTATCACTCATATTCTCAACACTTAAGAATGGAATATCTAACAATGTACTAATGGAATATCTAACGATGTACTTATGGACTTATTCAATTAACATAAAATCTTTTATTTATTAAATGAATGTTATTATGCCATTAAAGGGATTAATATTTACAATGTACAATATTACATCATTTCTATAAGGCATACTATAAGGCAAACCACTAATGAGGAACATAATGCATATAGAAGTTAGAGAACATGTAATGAGCATTTGAGTATGCACTTCATGTAATGAGCATTTGAGTATGCACTTTATCAAGCACATCAAGCACCATCATAACATGTATAGAAAGATATATCAGTATCACATATAGAGACTACTGAGCATAGTCATGCATATAAAAAATCAACCTATGAATCATACTGAATTGCATAGAAAATTGAACATGATGAAAAGAAAAATGTCAGAGGGAAAGAGAACTACCTAAGCATGTAGTAAGATAAGAAAATGCTCAAACAATCATGTGAATTGGAATCGCTAAAGCAAGCAAAATGCCTGAACAGACATGAGAAATGGAATCATTCAAGTGAATAACTTGCCCAAGTGGATATGGCTGAGAGGTCAAAGTTTCTCAAGCGAGTAAACTACTTAAACAAATAGTAATAGAAAGCAAAGATTCCTAAGCAGGCATAGAGATAAAGAATGCTCAAATAAGCAATGAGTGGAGAAGCAATAATTGTTCAAGTGAAACAAAAATGAGAAAAAGAGAAGAAAGAAAAAGCTTTCCTAATAACAACCAAAAAAGAGAAAAAAAAATACCTAAAAAGAATGAAAAACAATGAGAAAATAAGAAAATTCCCTAGATGAGTGGTGATATAAGAAAAGTCTAAAAAGACATGAAAGGATTAAAGATTGCTTAAGCAAGGAAACGACCTAAGCAGGTAGTGGAAGATACAAAATGGAATCACTCAAGTGAGCAGCATGCTTAAGCAAGCATAAGAAGTGAATATGTTCAAAAGAATAGATCCAATTGAATTGTAAAGTGTGTCATGTGGGTTATGTTGAATCACTGAGTACTATAGTCACAATGAGTTAAGGATAAAGCACAAGAGAAGCAACATGCCTAATGTAACACCCTCATTTTCGTAGTCCGTACATCCTATTGTTTCGACAGCTAATGTCTGCCCCAGAAAGTCAGAATGTCTGGAACTACATTGTAATGACAGTGAAGAAGTATAAAATAATGAAATATGTGATGAGAAAAATTAAAAAAAAAATAATAAAAGAGATAAAATGTGACTAAGTTAAACGAGCCGAACCCTGAGCGATGGGTGACCGCTCCGGGAAATTACGGCAAGGACCGTTGACTAGCCCTGTACCGTGAGAAACTCGGGGAAGTATTTTTGGGACCAAATTAAAAGTCTACAGAGGTGTAATTGATATTGAAAATGTCAAATAAAATTTGGTAAGTTAATATAAACAAAAACGAAAATTTAAGGAATTGGCGGTACAAGGAGTAAATCGGTAGCACCGAAAAAGTCCAAATTTGACCCGAAGAGGGGCATTTTGGTCAATTAACACCTAGAGTTGACTTTTGACCTCAATGTCCATTAAAAATAAGTGGTATTACACTTTGAAAATGTCATGAAAAATAAAATGAGGTATATTATATCAATAGTGGAAGAAATGAGGTAAATGTGCAAATTATGGAACTTTAAGTAATTAAATCATTAATTTATGATTAGTGCTCCACTAACTCAGATTTTAGGACATATATATAAGCCAATTTGGGACAGAAATGTTCATCTTCAACCTTGGAAACAAACCAGCCGAGAGAAACACCATGGAAATCCTCTATGGCCAAACCTCACTCCACTATAATGCACTCATAATTCAAGCCTCCTTTCCACTTGGTTCTTCATCAAAGCTTGCACACACACCTTGGGCAGCATGTTGGAAGCAAAAAGAAGAGGATTTGATGAACTTTTGATGAAGCTCAAAAAAGGTTAGCGCTTAATCATCCCATTTTCCTTCACTAATCCTTGTGTTGATCTTTGGATAAGTTGAATTGCTAAGAAAAATTGAGGAAATGATTGAGTATTGGTGAACCTTAGTTTTGGCAGCCATGAAAATGCATGGTTAGTGACTTATTCTTATATTTAATGGATGGGAATTAAGGTTGATTGACTCAAATGGAATTTGTAGTAATTTAATCTCCAAGTATGTGTATGTTAGTGCTTAAATTAAGGGTTCAATAGTGGGACTTTGATGCTTTAGTAAACTGCCATGTTGGGCAGCCTTAAATATCCTGAATTTGTGTGTGAGTTTATGAAATTTATTAATGAAATATGATGGTGTTGAATGGTGGGCAGTTTGTGTAATTGCCATAAAAGTGTATGTGAGATATATGTGTTATTGTACATTGAATGTGGGTGGATGTAAATGTTAAATTTTAATAGGGTATTGTGTGCATTGAGCACTTGAGTGTTCTGCCCAAAAATGCTTGCTGGAATTGTGTACAATATATATAGAAGTGCCATGATTAAATGTTGAAGTATTGGGAGGAGGAGGATTGTCAAAATTGGAAGTGTGATGTTCAAATGCAGGTTGTGTATGTTGGCAACACCTAAATTAGGTCATAAGTGCAAAACTGTGAACCCAATCGGTATGAGGCCAACGGGGCGGGGGGTGAAACTAGACACCAAATAGGCTAACTTTCATGTAGAAATGTTGCCAAAATTCTGCATAGAGATTGACCTTAAAAATGACCAAATTCGGAATGGCAACCTTGCAAACCTAGATTTTTTACTATATGACTAGTAGTCATTGGGATGACCATAACTCACTCTAAACAGGTCCAATTGACCTGAAATTTTTACCATGGATAGCTTAGACATAGAGCTACAATTCTTATGAAGGCACCAAAGCCCAAAAATGGCCAGAACCAAGTCAAATAGTTTGCAAAAGTTCGGGTACCAAAACTGCCAGAACTAAAAGTAACCTAAAATTGACCAAACTTTGCACTAAAGGTGCAATCTATCCAGTTTTAGTAAATTGACCATATCTTGATCTATACAACTCAGAATGACCTGAAATTTTTTTCAGAGTGCAATAAGACATAGAGCTACAATTTTTCCTTTTTGACCAAAAGCTAAAAACCAAGATAAATAGGACTTTAAGCTAGACCAATCTAGCACACAAAAATTGAGAATTTAACATTTACATACAATGATTCTTAAGGTAATTTGGCAATGAATGCCAACTTGTAAAAAGGGTAAATTGCATTATATTGACAGCATATTGAAATGCAAATTGTGACATGTTGATACTAGAATCAACTTATGCATGATGTAGGAAAAGGTCAACATTTTCATTGACCAGTGAATGGTATAATGACCAGTAAACCCTAAAAATAAATATTTAATCTTGTAATATGCCCTAGTTTGCCTAGTTGACTAGTTCGGATAGGTTGGCATGCCAATAGGATTCTGACAGCTGTTCTGTAAATGGCTTTACGTCATATTATGTTTTATGGCTTATTATGCCAAACTATGATTTTAATAGCCTATGGCTATACAGATTGTATTATTATACTCGGCTTAATGCCTGATTGATTATATGGCTTTTTAGCCACACTATTTGCACACTGGGAGACACTTTGTGACCGATGGTGTGACGGCCTGAGGTACTAGATAACCAGTGCTAGTATATCCGTTTATCTAGTCTGGCCAGTGTATAGGCTACACGGGTAGTCAATTAAAACATTATTCAATTCATGCAGTTAAGTTAAGTTAAGTATACAGAAATTTCAGTACAATTAAATTAATATTGAATGAAATGAGTAAAAGAGATTAGCAATAGAAACATAACAAAGATACAATTTGTAGAACCGTAGAGACTTAAAATATAATACAGTTAGAATAATTGATTCCTGGATATCCGAATTATGATTTATTTCTTTCTTTATTTGTATATATTATTTCTTGTTATATTATTGCATCGCTAAGCAGAATGCTTAGCGCGATGGAATTGCTTCCTCGCGCAGGTACTGAAGGTAAAACCAATAGATAGTTGACTGAGATTTTTGGAGTCCAGATCTGTAGAAGTGTCAGAAGAGTTCAAAGTTTTCACCTCCTCAGCAATGCATGTAGATAGGGCTCATTTTAAGCATGTTTTATAATCTATACATTATAATTACTGCTATTATTGTAATGTGAATTAGTAATTGTAATTTTATTTGTATATCTTGTACTTGATAAATTTATGTATTTAATTGGCAAATTATATGAGTTAATGAAATATAAGAATTTTGATATCTGAGTTGATTATCTAATCATAATGATTCTGAATGAGATTGAGTTTGAGAAGTTTTAAGACTGAATCTGAGTTTGAGAAACTGTTGAGAATGTTTTAATATAATCTGAGTTATAAATTTGAGAATATATTGAAATTGTTTTTGGCAGGTTCAGAAGAACTGTTAGTCTAAATTACAGTCGGTACTCTACCAGATTATTATTAAAATTTTTGAATTTTCTAAATTAGTCAGATTTTGATAAACAGTAAAAATAGCCTAAACCTCAGATAAAGTTTTTGAACAAGTAAATTAAGAACTATAATGAAATTAGATAAGATTAGGTGCTCCGGCAAACCGTGTAGCACGCCTTGATCGACTACACTGTAGACAGGTGAGGGGTGTTGCACCTAAGTAGGCATTAGAATTAAAATAGCTCAAACAAGCAATATACCTAAGCAGACATAAGAAATATGTCTAAGGAAACATGAAAGATGGAATCGCTTAAGTGAGCAATATGTCTAAACAAACATGAGAGATAAGGTCACTCAAGTGAGCACATAATGTATTTATAGCTACAATTCATAGCTACAAATATAAATATCGTAGCTAATATATATCGATAGCTACAAAATTAAAAACCTTATATCTACTTGCAATTTTTTAGTAACAAAAATTAATCCTTTAAAGCTAATATATTATTTTTGTTTTATCTTATTTTTGTTGTGACAATAATTTGCTTAATAGCCATTTTTTTTTCTATAATAAAAATGTCATAGCTAATAAAAAATTATAGCCATGTAGTTAATATAATCATAGCAATAATTAATGCATTAGTCACAACAAATAAGTCATAATAAATTATTATAACTAATTAAAAATATTAGTTATGGCTTGCTATTATTCATGGCAATAATTAACTCAATAGCCACAACATTTTAGCCACAATAAAATTATATCACTAATTAATACTTTTAGCCATGAATGTTAAATGATTATAGCAATAATTAGCCTATTAACCTTAATAATTTAGCCACAACATAATCTTATGGCTCATTAGTATTTTTAGCTATAATTGTTAAATCACCAAAACAATAAATAGGTCAATAGCCACAATATTTTTACCATAATAAAATCATAAAAGGTTGTGATAGAGATGCCACATTTCTTGAACAACAATTTGTTCAAGAAGGAGGCAAAGGAAGGCATATAGAGATGCCACATTTTTATTTGCCTACATCATAAAAGGTTGTGATAGAGATGCCACATTTCTTGAACAACAGTTTATTCAAGAAGGAGGCAAAGGAAGGCAAATAGAGTTAGAATTGGAGAATTCTGAACAACCAACAGATCAGATGGAAATAGATCCATCTAGTCAACCTACACCTATTGATGAAACATCCACAGCTGTTTCTCGTAGAACAACCAGGGTATCTCACCCACCAGTGAGATATGGTTTCCTTCATGAAGAAGAACAAGAGTTGTCTTCTCATGAAGAAGTAGATCATGGAGATGATCCACTTACCTGAAGGTATTGTACCTATAGGGAAAAAATAGGTTTTCAAGAAGAAAATTAGTTCTGATGGAAAGGTAGAGACCTATAAGGCAAGGCTAATAGCGAAAGGGTTTCGCCAAAGGCAAGGAATCGACTATGAGGAGACTTTCTCGCCCGTTGCCATGCTTAAATCAATTAGGATTCTATTAGCAATAGCTGCATACTGTGATTATGAGATTTAGCAGATGGATGTCAAAATAGCTTTTCTCAATGGATACATTGAAGAAAACATTTTCATGGAATAACCTAGGGGTTTTGAATCCTAAGATGGTTCCAAGGTATGCAAGCTAAAGCGATCCATTTATGGGTTAAAATAAGCTTCGAGGAGTTGGAACAACTGCTTTGATGAAGCCATTAAGTCATTTGGTTTTATAAAAAATGAGGATGAGCCATGTGTATATAAGAAGGTCAGTGATAGTGCTGTCACTTTCCTTGTCTTATATGTGGATGACATTTTGTTAATGGGTAATGACACAGGTATGTTGACAACTGTAAAGGTATGGTTGTCAAATACATTCTCCATGAAAGATTTAGGGGAGGCAACCTATATTCTTGGGATTCGCATCTATAGAGATAGAGCGAAAAGAATAATTGGTTTATCCCTAGGTTTATACTTGGAAAAGGTGTTAAAGAGGTTTAACATGCTTGATTCCAAGAGAAGATTGTTGCCAGTGAGACATGGTATCCACCTTTCTAGAGAGATATCTCCAAAGAAACCTGAAGAAAGAGATAAAATGGCTAGGATTCCATATGCTTCAGCTATTGGAAGTTTGATGTATGCAATGTTGTGTACTAGGCCGGATATCGCATATGCTGTTAGTTTGACTAGCAGGTATCAATCCAATCCAGGTTTGGAACACTGGATAGCTATCAAGAATATCCTTAAGTACTTGAGAAGAACTAAGGATTTATTCTTGATATATGGAGGTGGAGACTTGCAATTGGATGGTTACACTGATTTTGATTTCCAATCAGATATCGATGATAGAAAGTCTACCTCTGGATATGTGTTCATTTCTAATGAAGGTGCAGTCAGTTGGAAGAGTTCCAAACAGAGTACGACTGTAGATTCCATTATCGAGGCTGAGTATATTACTGCATCAGATGCTACAAAGGAAGCTATTTGGATAAAAAAGTTCGTGAGAAAACTTGCAGTAGTTCCTTCCATTGAGTCAGTAGTTCCACTTCACTATGACAACAATGGAGCAGTCATACAGGCTAAGGAACCCCTGTTTCACCAAAAATCTAAACATATAGAAAGGCGCTACCACATTATCAGAGAAATAGTTGGACGAGGTGATGTAGCCATGCAGAAAATAGCATCAGCTGAAAATCCAGCTGATCCATTCACTAAGCCTATGTCACAGACTCAGCTAGACCGACATCTTGAGAAGATGGGTCTAAGATATTGTAATGAATGGCTCTAGTGCTAGTGGGAGATTGTTAGTAGTATGCCCTAGAGCATATCATTTAGTATGTATTTGTACATGTTTTATTAATAAAAGGCATTTGCACTTTTCTGTTTACATAATATAGTTATGTGTAATAGAAAAGGTCCATTGATATTTTGTTAGAAATTCTATTATTAAGTTGTTAAGAATAGGAGTGACAGTATTTCTAGCACAAAGTATCATAAATAGGTTCACAATCGAGGATACTTCACAATAAGGACATGACTTATCTAGTAAGATTGTATTCATGTTTGTTCCCAAGTTATTTATATGAGATATAAATAAGATGGAATGGTGAGTCTCATGCCATATAACAAACATGATAAGCACTTATACATGATAAGTAGGCCGAACCAGTGACATTTATGACAAGCACATGGAGTTTACTCTTGTCAATGTATTATCATAAATCATATTAGTGCATATAATCTTTAGACCTGAGATAGCACAGTTATCTTGTATATAGGTGGTTTGAATTTGATACTGCTTTCATACTTGTACTGTGTATAGATATATGGGCATGTGTTGGCTCCTACTAGTTATATATGGAGATAGGTGTTGATCAAGATGGAATTTGTTACCCTAAGTAAATAGGGATAAAATCCTATGTTCATTTAATTATTCTTGATATTTCAAGTTCCTGGCCAGGACAGATAGATTTAATTAGAAAAGAGTTTCTGATGAGAAAAATCTTTTTAATTAAGAACTGGAATTAAAAGAGAATATAATATTCATAATAAATGGGGTTTGACATAAACCATGACTCCATCTTGAATTGAGATTTTGTAACAGAGAGATTCTAGTGCATGATAACATATGATTAAAGGTTCATTTAAGGTAAACTTTATTACTAATTGGGTGGCCATGGCATGCTATGCTAGGTGTTAACCATGGTCTATGAGGTGCATAAAATGATTTAGAGAAATCATTTATGGTAAGAAAGAGTTCTGATGATATTAAGAGTTGATATCATGTCTCATTGCCAATTAGTGATAAGCCTAGTAAGTCACACACGTACACAAGTAATCACCAACTTAAATGTGATTTAATTAATTAATTAAAGATTTTAATTGATTAATTAAATAGGTTTCGTTTGCAATTAGATTGCAAAGTCCCTAGTATGGCTTGAAACTAAATCTAGGTTATTGGATGTATAGTATAAGTTAAATTTATATTTAAAGAGTTTAAATATGAATTTAATTAATGATAAATTAATTAATAGAGATTAAGTAATTAATTTATATTTGATATAAATTGATTAGAAGAAGAGAAATAATTATTTTGGGTTGAGAACTCAAAATTAAGACACAGGGGTATTTTGGTCATTTCACAGGGTGACATGTGGCACCATGAGATGGTGACACATGGCACTATACATAAGCTTGCCAAATGTCTTTTAATCATGTAAGATGATTAAAATTAAGATTAAATATAGGTTTGACACTTGGCACAATGTGATTGGGTCAATTAAACCTAGAACCAATCAGAATGTGACATGTGGCAAGGGTTTTAAGTGGTGACCTAGCTATATAAGTGTAAGGATGTAAGAACAAATTACACAATCTAGTCATTCTCAAAAAGGTGCTGCAACCCTTGGCTCCTCTCCCTTCTCTTCTTTTTCATCTCTCATCATTTCAAAGAGCTTAGCAAACAATCTCTTGAATTAAAAATACTAGAAATTGTTTCTAGTGTCCTGTTTACATCTGTAATCTCTCAAAAGGCAAAACTTGATTTTCTAATTCATAGAAAAAGCTTTAGAAGCTGTTCAAGAGCTTCCACAGGTGATCTTAGTGTGGACAGGCAAGAGGAACAACATCTGGTGTCCTAAGGACGCATCCCAGAGGTGACAAACACACTGTAGTGCATTAAGAGGTTAGTGCACTTGTTCTTGATCTAATCTAGGGTTCTTAAAATTAATCTGATTAATTCTAAAGTCTTAAATAGTAAATGTAGATCCAAAAATATAGTAAAAGAGTTTTAACGAATCAAAAGATCTACATTAGAGTCATCTTAACACTTGCAATGCAATGCATGATGTGCAATCTATCTAGGTCCAGAAACGCCTAAACCGTGCTCTGATACCACTAAATGTAACACCCCTCACCCGTCTACAGTATAGCCGAGCAAGGCGTGCTACACGGCGTGCCAGAACACCTAGTCTGTGATTATTTCATTTCTTGAACTCAATTAGATTTTAAGAAGTCTTTTATGTAATATTCATATCATGCTGATACTATTGTCATACTTTGATAAAATCAGTGTTTCAAGATTGGCAATAAAAATTTGGCAAGGTGCTGTCTATATTTAGTACAAACTGTCCTTCCAAACCTGTTGAAAACAGTTTAATATGATGATATCAAAATCTCAAATATTTCACAGTCTCTATTTCTCAATAAAGTCAATAGATTTTTACAGTCATTAAACAGTTTCATAATACAGTCCATAATAATTTAAATATATATAGAAAATCTTCATGTCATTTAATATGTACAAAATATTACAAACTTTAGAGCTTTCATAACATTACAAAATACAGGGCTGAATTTCAAATATACAACAAAAGTACAAAATACAAGATATCCTAAGTCCTACCATGTATGCAATGCAGTGCAGATGACTCTGGACTCCTGTGCAGATCTGATGTCTCACCCGGTCGTAGGCTTGCTGGGCTCCCTAGCTGTGTCTCCAATACCTATGCGTTACAAAAGCAACGCGCTAAGCAATTTTGCTTAGTGGTGCAAAATATGAAGAAATATGCACTAAAATAAAGTAAATAAAGTGTTTACGAATTTTTTGTGGTGCTGTATGTCAGTAGACTGGATTTACATATTTAAATTTAATAGTACTTGAATTATTGCCCGTGTAGCCTATATACTGACCAGACTGGATAAACGGATACACTAGCACTGGGTACCTAGTACCTCGGGCCATCACACCATCGGTCACAAAGTGTCTCCCATTGTGCAAATAGCGTGGCTAAAAAGCCATATAGTTAATCTGGTGATAAGCCAAAAATAAATACACAATATGTATAGTCGTAGGCTATTAAAGTCACAGTGCGGCATAATAAGTCGTAAAAACACAGTATGGCATGAAGCCATTTGCAGAACAGCTGTCAGAATCCTATTGGCATGCCAACCTATCCATACTAGTCAACTAGGCAAACTAGGGCACATCATAAATTAATTGTTTAATTCTTCAATCTTTGGAGTTTACTAACTATTATATAATTCACAAGTCAATGCATATGTTGACCTTTTTAGGTAATATGGATAAGTTGTTTCTAGCATCAATATGTCAAAATTTATATCTCAATATGCTACCAATATAGTGCAATTTACCATTTTTACAAGTTTGCGTTCATTGCCAAAATGCTTTAAGCATCACTGTATGAAAAATGTTAAATTCTCAATTTTTGTGTGCTAGATTGGTCTAGCTTAAAGTCCTATTTTCCTTGGTTTTCAGCTTCTGTTCAAAGAAGCAAAATTGTAGCTCTATGTCTTATTGCACGCGGAACAAAATTTCAGGTCATTCCGAGTTGTGTAGACCAAGATAATGTCTATTTGCTAAAGCTGGACAGATTGCACTTTTGGTGCAAAATTTGGTAAATTTTTAGGTCACTTTTGGTTCGGCAGTTTTTGTACCTGAATTTGTGCAAGCCATTTGACTTGGTTCTGGCCATTTTTGGGCTTGGATGTCCTCATAAGACTTGTAGATATAGGTCTTAACTATTCATGGTCAAAATTTCAGGTCAATTGGACCTGTTTTGATTGAGTTATGGCCTAAACACTAACTGCTACCCAAATGGTCAATTTTCAGGCCTTAAATGCACTAATCCGGATTTGGTCATTTTTAAGGTCAGTTTCTAGGCAGAATTTTGGCAACATTTCTACATGAAAATTGGCCTATTTGGTGTCTAGTTTCACCCTATATTGGCCTCATACAAATTGGGTTCACAGTTTGGCACTTATGGCCTAATTTAGGTGCTGTCTTCAATACACAACCTACACAAAGCACATACACTTCCAATTTGATGTTCCTTCTCCTCCTCATTACTACAATATTCAATCAATAACACTTCTATACATATATTGTACACAATTTCAGCAACAATTCTGGGAAGAATGTTCAAGTGCTCAATGCACACAATTCATCATTAAACTCAACATTCACTTCCACCAAAATTCAACGTACTTCAATGTTAATATTACACCTATACTTCAACATATTCATACTTCAATATCACTTACACTTGCTGCCCACAATTTAACATTAACATATATCATTAATAACCACATGTTCACACATAAATTCATGCTATTAGGGGCTGCCAAACATGGCAGTTTGCTCAAGGCATCAAGGTTCCATTTCACACCTTTAATCTAAACACTACATGCACATACTTATGCACAAACTTACTACAACTTTCATTTGAATTAATCAACCTTCATTTTCATTCACTAGAAGTAAAAATAACTCAAGCTCAACAAGGGTTCATGGCTGCCGAAAATGGACAAGTCCATTTCTCACTATTTCTTTCATTTCTCTTTACCAAAACACTCACCTCAACCTAAACACAAGCTTTACTAAAGCAAGGGAGAGGTTTTGGACACTTACAACTTTTGAAGCTTATCTAAACTTCATCAAATCTTGTTTTTTTTTGTTGCCAATATCTTCCCCAAGGTTAATAGGCAAGCTTTAATGAAGGAAGCAAGTGAAAATGAGGGCTTGATGATGGAGAGAGAAAGCTTCATGCATGGTGGCCATGGAGGACTTTGAGAGGATCAATTCAGCAAGCTTCTCCCAAGGTTTAAGATGACCCAATTCTGCCCACTAAGGTTTATTTTATGTAGTTTATAATATAGTTAATGGAGCACTAATGATTTGTTTAATGTTAAATTATATTAAGTTTCCCTTATTTAGACATTTACCTCCTTTCTTTCACAATTTACATAATGTATCATAATTTAATTTTTCATGTCATTTCTAAAGTGTAATATCATTTATTTTTAATGGACATTGAGGTCAAAAGGCAATACTAGGTGTCAAATGACCAAAATACCGTACTTCGGGTTATATTCCCGATTTTTCGGTAACACTGATTTTTGTCTGTTTCTCGATTTTTTCATTTTTCTTTGTACTAATCTATTAATTTTTCTTTGATATTTCTAGTGTCAATTACATTTCAATAAACCTTTATTTATATCTCAAAATTAAATTCAGAGGTTTCCCCGCGGTCCTGAGGTTAGCAATGGCCTTCCCAGTGCGGTCACACATCGCTGTGGTGCCAGCTCGTTTAACTTAGTTTCATTTTCTCTCTTTCATTTTGTTTGATTTTTCTTGTATTTTCCTTTTATTTATTTCATAATTATATGTATGTTTACTATCACAGAAGTGTAGTTCCAGACATTCTAACTTGCCTGGACTGTTATTTGACTACTGGAACAACTGAACGTACAGAACACGTACAGTGGGGATGTTACAACTCTTCCCCTCTAAATAAAAATTTCGTCCTCAAAATTTACCTGATATGAAGAGCTGAGGGAACTGTTGTCTCATTGTCTCCTCGCTCTCCCATGTTGCCTCTTCCGTGTTGTGGTGTCTCCATAGGATTTCCACTAGTGGAATTGTCTTATTTCTGAGCTCTTTTACCTCTTGTGCCAAGATTTTAATTGGTTCTTCTTCATAGGTCAGGTCAAGTTGTACCACAATTTCTTCTACTGAGATAACATGTGAAGGATCTGATCTGTATCTTCTGAGCATCGAAACATGGAACACATTATGTATCTTGTCCAGCTCATGTGGTAAGGCTAACCTGTAGGCTACTGGTCCCACACGTTCAATAACTTTATATGGGCCAATGAACCTAGGGCTTAATTTTCCCTTTTTCCTGAATCTCAACACTTTCTTCCACGGTGATACTTTGAGAAATACCTTCTCGCCAACTTCATACTCAATGTCTTTTCTCCTCAAGTCAGCATAAGATTTCTGTCGGTCTGAGGCAACTTTCAAATTGGCCTTTATCAGTTTCACCTTTTCCTCTGTCTGTTTTATCAGGTCTGGCCCCACTAGCTTATCTTCACCCAACTCAGTCCAACATATAGGTGTTCTGCATTTTCTCCCATACAGTGCTTCATAGGGTGCCATTTGTATGCTAGTTTGATAGCTATTATTATATGCAAATTCTGCCAGCGGAAGGTATCAGTCCCAACTTCCCTTAAACTCAATAACACAACTTCTCAGCATCCTCGAGGACCTATCACATATGTTCGGTTATTATTATCATTATCAGTTCAATTATTGTTTACAATAACTCAATGAGTTTCAAAATTTACCTGGATTATTCTTTCCGACTGTCCATCCGTCTGAGGATGAAAAGCCGTACTAAAATGGAGTTGTGTGCCCAAGGATTATTGTAATTTCTTCCAAAATCTAGATGTAAACCTCGGGTCTCTATCAGATATAATGGAAAGTGGAATTCCATGTAGTCTAACTATCTCACTGATGTACAATTTTGCTAGCTTTTCCAGTGAGTAGTCAGTTCTAACTGGCAGAAAATGTGCTGATTTGGTTAACCTATCCACAATCACCCATACTGCATCATGCTTCTTCTGAGTGAGAGGTAGACCACTGACAAAGTCCATAGTGACTCGGTCCCATTTCCATTCAGGTATGTTTATGGGCTGTAACAAACCTGATGGAACTTGATGTTCTGCTTTGACTTGTTGACATGTCAAGCATCAAGTTACATAGTCAACTATGTCCTTCTTCATACCTGGCCACCAGTATCGGAGTTTCAGGTCATGGTACATTTTTGTGCTTCCTGGGTGCATAGCATACACACTGTTATGTGCTTCTTTCAGAATACTGGTTTTCAACTCTTTATCATCAGCTACACATACTCTATCTTTATAGTACAGGCACCCATTTTCTTTCACTTAATATTCAGTTTCCTTCCCCTCAGTGATTTTGCCCATAACAGCCATTAATTTCCCATCTGTCTTCTGCCCATCCTGTATACATGTATATGATTCATTTTCACTTGCAACTCAGCCAAAATAACTCCATCATGAGTTAAGGATAGTTGGGCATTCAGAGATCTTAATGCTACAATAGATTTTCTGTTTAAAGCATCAGCGACTACATTTGCCTTCCCAGAGTGATAGTCAATCACACAATCATAATCTTTCAGGAATTCAATCCATCGCCTCTGTCTCAAATTAAGTTCCTTCTGGGTTGGCAGATACTTCAGACTCTTATGGTCTGTGTATATGTAGCATTTTTCTCCATACAAGTAATGCCTCCATATCTTCAATGCGAAGATAATTGCTGCTAACTCTAAATCGTGAGTAGGGTAATTCTTTTCATGTGGCCTTAACTGCCTGGAAGCATATGCGACCACTTTCCCTTCTTGCATGAGTACACACCCTAACCCATTGTGTGAGGCATCACTGTAGACTACAAAGTCTTTTCTAGACATTGGCTATGTTAACACTGATGCCTCTGTCAACATAGCCTTCAGCCTCTCAAAACTGGCTTGACACTTGTCATTCCAATCAAAATTCATATTTTTGTGCAGTAATTTGGTCATTGGAGCAGATATCAGGGAAAATCCATTTACAAATCTTCTATAATATCCAGCTAACCCCAAGAAACTTCTGATCTCAGTTGTATTTCTGGGAGGCTTCCATTACATCACTGCTTCAATTTTCTTGGGATCCACTCTAATCCCTTCAGCTGATACTACATGTCCAAGGAATGCAATCTCATTCAACCAGAACTCACACTTGGACAATTTAGCATACAATTTCTTCTCTTTTAGAGTCTGCAGAACAATTCTCAAATGCTCATCATGTTCTGCTTTATCCTTGGAATACACCAGGATGTCATCAATGAAGACCACTACGAACCGATCTAAGTATGGATGGAAGAAACGGTTCATAAAGTCCATGAATGCTGCTGGAGCATTTATTAACCCAAATGGCATCACCAGGAATTCATAATGCCCATACCGGGTTCTAAATGCAGTCTTAGGCACATCTGCATCCTTAACCCTTAGCTGATGATACCCTGATCTGAGATCAATCTTAGAAAACACACCAGCTCCCTTCAACTGATCAAACAGATCATCAATCCTAGGCAATGGATACTTGTTCTTCATCATTACTGCTTTAATCGCCGGTAGTCAACACATAACCTCAGTGTCCCATCTTTTTTCTTTACAAACAGTACCGGAGCTCCCCACGGTGACACACCGGGGCGTATGAACCCCTTGTCTAGTAATTCTTGTAGCTGGATTTTTAACTCTTTCAATTCAGCAGGTGCCATCCTATATGGAGCAATTGAAATTGGAGCTGTACCCGGCATAATCTCAATAGCAAATTCAACTTCCCTTTCTGGTGGCAAACTAGGCAATCCTCAGGAAATACCTCAGAGAAATCCCTCATCGTGGGTATGTCGACAAGTTAAGTTTACCGCCTAGTGTCAACCACGTGTGCAGCGATAGGCTTCACACCCTTTCTCACCATCTCCTTGCAAATCAGAATGAGATGACATTGGACAAGAAATCTGTCCTTTCACCCACAACTATTATTTCTTCGTTCTCAGCAGTTTTTAGAGAGATTCTCTTCAATTTACAATCTACTATTACCTGATGATGGGATAACCAGTCCATTCCCAAAATCACATCAAACTCATGGAAGGGCAGTTTGATTAAGTCTGCTAAGAACTCTTTCCCTTGAATCTTCAATGGACAGCCCTTATACACCTTGTTTACTACCACACTATGGCCTAGCGGATTTGTGACCAGGATGTCTTGGTCACTTTCCTCCACTGGTATTCCCTTTTCTAAGGGCAGCTTGATACAAATATATGAATGAGTAGATCCAGGATCCACTAATGCATGCACAGAAGTATTATAAAGGAGGAGCGTACCCTTGATGACATCTGGAGCATCCTGTTCCTCCTGTGCCCTTATAGCATAGGTTTGGCTGGTTTTCTGACTTCTGCTCTCTCCACAGACTCTGACACAGGTTTCTGTGAAGTACCGGCTGCCTCAGCCTTACTCGGCCTTCTACCCCTTGGAGCTGGAGGGGCAAGCCTATCAATTGATATCGGAGTGGATGTAGCAGTTCTGCGTGGACAATCTCAGACTAGGTGGTCTATAGATCCACACCGTAAACAAGCACCTATCATCCTCCAACATTCACCCTTATGCCATTTTTGGCAATGTGGGCAAGCAACAGATACTGTTGGGGCTGGTCCCTTGTACCCTGTTCCTGGAGAGCTAGCCATTGAAGGGGTGGACTGGCCTCTCCTTGGTGCAAACTGAGATTTGGGCCTCTGTGACTGACCTTGACTTGGTGCTCTACTGAAACTCTGAGTAGGTGAACCTCTGAATTTCTTACTAGGGGCAGAAGATGTACCGGTCTGACCCTGACCTCTTTCTCGCTGTCCCTTCTGTTCTGCTCATTCATTCTAACTTTTTCAACCTTCAGTGCAGCTTCCACTAACTTGGCAAACTCTGTAATCCCCAAGGCTGTAATAATTACTTTAATGTTATCATTGAGTCCTTCCTCAAATCTCTTGCATCTCTCTGCCTCATTAGGGACTATTTCCCGCCCATAGCGGCTCAGTCTGACAAATTCTCTTTCATATTTAGCCACTGGCAACTGTCTCTGGCGTAGGGTAATAAACTCCCTTCTCTTCTCTTCCAAGTATACACTACCCACATACTTCCTTCTGAACTCAGTGAGAAAGAAATCCCAAGTTATCTGTTCTGGTGGCACCTCACTAGTTACTGTATCCCACCACTGGTATGCATCATCCTGCAGTAGTGATACAGCAGCTTCCAAATTCTGCTCTGGAGTACAATGAAGTTGTTTCAAGACTCTTCCAGTTTTGTCCAACCAGTTTTCAGCTGTGATAGAATCATCTTCCCTTTTGCCCAGAAAAGTCCACTGCTCCAAACTTCCTGAGTCTCTCCATATGAGATTTTTGATGTGGAGGTGGTGGTGGTGGCATAACTCCTGCCATCTGTCTAAAGAACTCAGCCATTTGCTGAAATGTGGCTGATGCATTTGGTACTGGTGGAGCAGGTTCCCTCCAGTCTTTTGGTTCAGTCATAGATGGAGCATGACTTTCCACTTCCTCATCGACCGCTCTCTGCGATGTGGAGTCCATATTCTGATCAAAATAACAAAATGAATCAAAAGATCTACATTAGAGTCATCTTAACACTTACAATGCAATGCACGATGTGCAATCTATCTAGGTCCAGAAACGCCTAAACTGTGCTCTGATACCACTAAATGTAACACCCCTCACCCGTCTACAGTATAGCCGAGCAAGGCGTGCTATACGGCGTGCCAGAACACCTAGTCTGTGATTATTTCATTTCTTGAACTCAATTAGATTTTAAGAAGTCTTTTATGTAATATTCATATCATGCTGATACTATTGTCATACTTTGATAAAATCAGTGTTTCAAGATTGGTAATAAAAATTTGGCAAGGTGCCGTCTATATTTATTACAAACTGTCCTTCCAAACCTGTTGAAAACAGTTTAATATGATGATATCAAAATCTAAAATATTTCACAATCTCTATTTCTCAGTAAAGTCAATAGACTTTTACAGTCATTAAATAGTTCCATAATACAGTCCATAATAATTTAAATATATATAGAAAATCTCCATGTCATTTAATATGTACAAAATATTACAAACTTTAGAGCTTTCATAACATTACAAAATACAGGGTTGAATTTCAAATATACAACAAAAGGACAAAATACAAGATATCCTAAGTCCTACCATGTATGCAATGCAGTGCAGATGACTCTGGACTCCTGTGCAGATCTGATGTCTCACCCGGTCGTAGGCCTGCTGGGCTCCCTAGCTGTGTCTCCAATACCTACGCGTTACAAAAGCAACGCGCTAAGCAATTTTGCTTAGTGGTGCCAAATATAAAGAAATATACACTAAAATAAAGTAAATAAAGTGTTTACGAATTTTTGGTGATGCTGTATGTCAGTAGACTGGATTTATGTATTTGAATTTAATAGTACTTGAATTACTGCCCGTGTAGCCTATATACTGACCAAACTGGATAAACGGATATACTAGCACTGGGTACCTAGCACCTCGGGCTGTCACACCATCGGTCACAAAGTGTCTCCCGGTGTACAAATAGCGTGGCTAAAAAGCCATATAGTCAATCTGGCGATAAGCCAAAAATAAATACACAATATGTATAGCCATAGGCTATTAAAGTCACAGTACGGCATAATAAGCCGTAAAAACACAGTGTGGCATGAAGCCATTTACAGAACAGCTGTCAGAATCCTATTGGCATGCCAACCTATCCATACTAGTCAACTAGGCAAACTAGGGCACATTATAAATTAATTGTTTAATTCTTCAATCTTTGGAGTTTACTAACTATTATATAATTCACAAGTCAATGCATATGTTGACCTTTTTAGGTAATATGGATAAGTTGTTTCTAGCATCAATATGTCAAAATTTATATCTCAATATGCTGCCAATATAGTGCAATTTACCATTTTTACAAGTTGGCGTTCATTGCCAAAATGCTTCAAGCATCACTGTATGAAAAATGTCAAATTCTCAATTTTTGTGTGCTAGATTGGTCTAGCTTAAAGTCCTATTTTCCTTGGTTTCCATGTGACACCCCGTACCCGTGTACAGTATACCCGAGTAAGTAATGCCACACGGTGTACCGGCACACTCTAATATACCCTAATTAATTTTTCACCATAATTTCGAATATAACTTGTAAAATATAACTCATTTAAGTCATTTATTGAAATCATAATTTATCTGAGGTTTCGTAAATTTTTAAAGAAAATCCGGCAGAGTACCGGCTAAAAATGGAGAAAAAAGTTCTTCAGAACCTGTGAAAAACACTTCCAATAAACAAATTCATTCCTTCTCTACTCCAATATCATCACAAAACTCAATATCAAGATCTCAACATTTCAATTTCAATTCTCAATCATCCATCACATGTGATGATCACATATAAATCATAAATAACCATTTACTTTTCCATTCACAAATACAATTTTCATAATTTACATAAACCTCAATGTACATTACACAAGTTTAATTACATATGAGAAAATCAAAATTAAGTTACAAAATGTCAAAATGACACCTAGTGTCCTACCAATGCACTGCAGACGGTGAGGTGACACAGACACTTATGCAGAACTGTGAACGGCCTTACCCAATCTGTGGTCCACTGGGCCTCTGTCCAAATCTTCAGTACCTACGCGTTGCAAAAGCGACGCGTTAAGCATAAAGCTTAGTGGTGCCAATAATACAAGAAAATATAATATGCAAATAAAAATAATAATTTCCTTGCTATTGTGTTCATAATAAATGAATATTTACTAACTTATTGTTTAGTCGAGGGCTATTCATGTTTTATGATATTAACCTCTTCATGCATTTCGTTAATTATTTTCTTCATGATCTTGAGCTTCTTTGTATTTTTGGTAATCATTCCTGATACTTAATTTTCGTATTTTCTTTAATGATCAGTTCAATCACAGTTATACTTTTCCATGCCCAAGTAACCTATCTTTGGGCATCGGATGGATAACGGGTCATTGGCACTGAACACCGCGGTGCCTCGGGCCGTCATACTATGGGACGCAGAACGTCAACCATGTATGCAGTCAGTATGGCTAAAAAGCCATGATATCACATAATCGGGCATAAAAGCCATGCATACGGGCATAAAAGCCATGAATACGGGCATAAAGCCATGAATACAGGCATAAAGCCTTTCGCAGTACTGCTAAAACAATACCCTATTGGCATGCCAAACTATCCAAACCAATCACATTAGGCCTACTAGGGCATTTTGCATTTTTAAGTTTCACATTTTTGAATTTCAAGTTTTGGTGTCACTATTCACTTCATTAGTCAAACAAAAAGTTGACTTTTACATAGAAAGTAGGTACATTAGCTTTGGCACTTCAAACATACCACATTTTTCATTTAAAACTTGTTGGAAGTGATCACCATTACCATTTCTAGGCTTAAACCAAGGGAAACAAAATTTTCAGTTTTTGAAGCTTAAATTTACTGTTCCATTAAGCACTGTTACAGTGGGAATTTGAGGAAATAGTAAACATGAAAGTTGTTCCTTATTTTGTCTAGTTGAATTTCTTTTTTTGAATCACTCCATTTGGAGTTTTGTAGCTCAAGTTATGGCCAAAATAAGTTTACTGTTCACGTGTACTGTTTATGCTGAAATTTTGGGTTTTGGCAGATTTTGGTCCAATTTTGGTCAGTAATTTGACCAAGTTAAGTTCATAATTTGGTCTAACTTTCTTCATATGAAATGTTCTACCATGCCTTAGGTTTCCATCGGTTCAAGAATCGCCTAAATCTGAGTTTTCTAGAGGGAGTTATAGTCATCCAAACATTACTGTTCAAATGAAAATCTGCAGAGTTACAGATTTGATAACTTAACTTTGCTCAATAATTTGAATGGGTTAATGGCATAATTTTGGGTAATGTTCTTCATGAAAGTTGTTTGTCTATATCTTATCTTGTGGCTGTAAAAATTTCTGGTCAATTTGACCATTCTACAGTGAGTTATGGCTGTTCATTTGGTCATTCTGCAGGGGCTGTTTGCAGGGTATCCGGATTGGGGCCAACTTTTGGTCCACTTGCTTTGGTCTTTTGGGCATGGTTTCTTCAGCAAAAATGTGCCATTATAAGTCTAGTTTCATGACCAATCGGCCAAACACCAATTGGACCTACACAGCCAAGGATATGGCAGTCCAAACATGCTGGACTCACAGCCTCATTTCTACTGTCTTTAGGCAGCCTTCCCATTTCAATTTGCCATGCATTAACTCACTTCAAATTATGATTAACTTACCTTAAATGTCCATTTAGCACTTCATAAACCAAGTCCAATTCTTCACTCCCAAAACCCTAATTTCAAATTTCAAAACTTAATCAATTAAATTCCTATCACTTCTTATGCATATAACCTCATCAATCATCATCACTAATCATGTATATATGCCGGAATTCATCAAACCCCATAAGGTTCCCAAGGTTGCTGAATTAGGGATGTTTAATTCCTTAACTAATTCTTTGAATTTCTTGAATTTCCCACTTAATTTGGCATGTATACTACACCTAAAATTGAAAAAAAAAGGTTTTAGTGCACTAACCTCACTTTAACCTCTTGTAGGGCAGATTTCTCCAAGCTAAAACTTCACTTTCCTTCCTTTTCTAGGCTGCCAAACACTTCCCAAGAGGTAGAGACAAGTTTTTAGTGAAGGGACTTAGGAGAGTTTGTGGTGAAATAAGGATGAAAATGGAGCTTTGGTTGAGATTCAATGGAGGAAGAGGGGAGGGGGTGTAAAACATTTTTCTAAGGAGAAGAAGGGCTGCTGTTTGCTTTTTAATTCTTTGGTCTCTTTTGACTCTTTTTATTAGTTAATTTGATGGTTACTTAATTGTGATTGGTGGACAATTTTAAATGACCTCATAATATGTCATAATTGGCATTTTATTGTATTTTCTTTTCTTTTCTCTTCTACTAACTTCAAATTAATTTTTCATCAATATTAATTCATATTTTAGTTCATAATAATTATTTACTCGACTGGACAAGTCGGCCAAAAATCACCTCTGAAGGCGAAATGACCAAAATGCCCTCCGTTTGGCTTAACGGGTCAAAATTGTCTGTACCGATTGAAAAATTTTTCCAAGTATTTTCTTGGCATTCTAATGCCATAGGAACCTCAATGACCCTTCTCTGGAGTCTCAAAAATTATTTTATAATTTTTCCCCCGGGTCTAGGGCTCCTCGTTGCAAGAACCACAACTTCCCTCTGGTTTACCCCTCGCTAGGGCACCAGCTCGTTTAACTTGGTTGCATTTTATTTCTAAAATTTTTACTAAATTTTTCTTATTAATATTTGAGTTAATTATGGTTCCTTACTTTAGTTTAAATATTTTTCCGGACGTTCTAGCTGTCCGGACCGACACTGGTCACCGGAACAGTAGAATGTACGGAGTTGCTACCGGGAGGGTGTTACATTCCAGCTTCTGGTCAAAGAAGCAAAATTGTAGCTCTATGTCTTATTGCAAGTGGGACAAAATTTCAGGTCATTTTGAGTTGTGTAGACCAAGATATGGTATATTTGCTAAAGCTGGACAGATTGCACTTTTGGTGCAAAATTTGGTAAATTTTTAGGTCACTTTTGGTTTGGCAGTTTTTGTACCTGAACTTGTGCAAGCCATTTGACTTGGTTCTGGCCATTTCTGGGCTTGGGTGTCTTTATAAGACTTGTAGATATAGATCCAATTGGACCTGTTTTGAGTGAGTTATGGCCTAAACACTAACTGCTGCCCAAATGGTCAGTTTTCAGGCCTTAAATGCACTAATTCGGATTTGGTCATTTTTAAGTTCAGTTTCTAGGCAGAATTTTGGCAACATTTCTACATGAAAATTGGCCTATTTGGTGTCTAGTTTCACCTTATATTGGCCTCATACCAATTGGGTTCACAGTTTGGCACTTATGGCCTAATTTAGGTGCTGCCTTCAATACACAACCTGCACAAAGCACATACACTCCCAATTTGATGTTCCTTCTCCTCCTTATTACTACAATATTCAATCAACAACACTTCTATACATATATTGTACACAATTTTAGCAACAATTCTGGGCAGAATGTTCAAGTGCTCAATGCACACAATTCATCATTAAATTCAACATTCACTTCCACCAAAATTCAACATACTTTAATGTTAATATTACACATATACTTCAACATATTCATACTTCAATATCACTTACACTTGCTGCCCACAATTTAACATTAACATATATCATTAATAACCACATGTTCACACACAAATTCATGCTATTAGGGGCTGCCAAACATGGTAGTTTGCTCAAGGCATCAAGGTTCCATTTCACACCTGTAATCTAAACACTACATGCACACACTTATGCACAAACTTACTACAACTTTCATTTGAATTAATCAACCTGCATTTTCATTCACTAGAAGTAAAAATAACTCAAGCTCAATAAGGGTTCATGGCTGTCGAAAATGGACAAGTCCATTTCTCACTATTTCTTTCATTTCTCTTCACCAAAACACTCACCTCAACCTAAACACAAGCTTTACTAAAGCAAGGGAGAGGTTTTGGACACTTACAACTTTTGAAGCTTATCAAAACTTCACCAAATCTTGTTTTTTTTGTTTCCAATATCCTCCCCAAGGTGAATAGGCAAGCTTTAATGAAGGAAGCAAGTGAAAATGAGGGCTTGATGATGGAGAGAGAAAGCTTCATGCATGGTGGCCATGGAGAACTTTGAGAGGATCAATTCGGCAAGCTTCTCCCAAGGTTGAAGATGACCCAATTCTGCCCACTAAGGTTTATTTTATGTAGTTTATAATATAGTTAATGGAGCACTAATGATTTATTTAATGTTTAAATATATTAAGTTTCCCTTATTTACACATTTACCTCCTTTCTTTCACAATTTACATAATGTATCATAATTTAATTTTTCATGTCATTTCTAAAGTGTAATATCATTTATTTTTAATGGACATTGAGGTCAAAAGGCAATACTAGGTGTCAAAAGACCAAAATACCCCACTTCGGGTTATATTCCCGATTTTTCGGTAACACCGATTTTTGTCTATTTCTCGATTTTTTCATTTTCCTTTGTACTAATCTATTAATTTTTCCTTGATATTTTTAGTGTCAATTACATTTCAATAAACCTTTATTTATGTCTCAAAATTATATTCAAAGGGTTTCTCGCGGTCCTGAGGTCGGCAACGGCCTTCCCAGTGCGTTCACACATCGCTGTGGTGCCAGTTCGTTTAACTTAGTTTCATTTTCTCTCTTTCATTTTTGTTTGATTTTTCTTGTATTTTCTTTTTATTTATTTCATCATTATATGTCTGTTTACTATCACCGAAGTGTAGTTCCAGACATCCTAACTTGCCTGGACTGTTATTTGACTACTGGAACAACTGAACGTACAGAACACGTACAGTGGGGATGTTACAACTCTTCCCCTCTAAATAAAAAATTCGTCCTCGAAATTTACCTGATATGAAGAGCTGAGGGAACTGTTGTCTCATTGTCTCCTCGCTCTCCCATGTTGCCTCTTCCGTGTTGTGGTGTCTCCATAGGATTTTCACTAGTGGAATTGTCTTATTTCTGAGCTCTTTTACCTCTTGTGCCAAGATTTTAATTGGTTCTTCTTCATATGTCAGGTCAGGTTGTACCACAATTTCTTCTACTGAGATGACATGTGAAGGATCTGATCTGTATCTTCTGAGCATCGAGACATGGAACACATTATGTATCTTGTCCAGCTCAGGTGGTAAGGCTAACCTGAAGGCTACTGGTCCCACACGTTCAATAACTTCATATGGGCCAATGAACCTAGGGCTTAATTTTCCCTTTTTCCCGAATCTCAACACTTTCTTCCACGGTGATACTTTGAGAAATACCTTCTCGCCAACTTCATACTCAATGTCTTTTCTCCTCAAGTCAGCATAAGATTTCTGTCGGTCTGAGGCAACTTTCAAATTTGCCTTTATCAGTTTCACCTTTTCCTCTGTCTGTTTTATCAGGTCTGGCCCCACTAGCTTATCTTCACCCAACTCAGTCCAACATACAGGCGTTCTGCATTTTCTCCCATACAGTGCTTCATAGGGTGCCATTTGTATGCTAGTTTGATAGCTATTATTATATGAAAATTCTGCCAGTGGAAGGTATCTGTCCCAACTTCCCTTAAACTCAATAACACAACTTCTCAGCATCCTCGAGGACCTATCACATATGTTCGGTTATTATTATCATTATCAGTTCAATTATTGTTTACAATAACTCAATGAGTTTCAAAATTTACCTGGATTATTCTTTTCGACTGTCCATCCGTCTGAGGATGAAAAGCCATATTAAAATGGAGTTGTGTGCCCAAGGATTATTGTAATTTCTTCCAAAATCTAGATGTAAACCTCGGGTCTCTATCAGATATAATGGAAAGTGGAATTGCATGTAGTCTAACTATCTCACTGATGTACAATTTTGCTAGCTTTTCCAGTGAGTAGTCAGTTCTAACTGGCAGAAAATGTGCTGATTTGGTTAACCTATCCACAATCACCCATACTGTATCATGCTTCTTCTGAGTGAGAGGTAGACCACTGACAAAGTCCATAGTGACTCGGTCCCATTTCCATTCAGGTATGTTTATGGGCTGTAACAAACCTGATGGAACTTGATGTTCTGCTTTGACTTGCTGACATGTCAAGCATCTAGTTACATAGTCAACTATGTCCTTTTTCATACCTGACCACCAGTATCGGAGTTTCAGGTCATGGTACATTTTTGTGCTTCCTGGGTGCATAGCATACACACTGTTTTGTGCTTCTTTCAGAATACTGGTTTTCAACTCTTTATCATCTGGTACACATACTCTATCTTTATAGTACAAGCACCCATTTTCTTTCACTTCATATTCAGTTTCCTTCCCCTCAGTGATTTTGCCCATAATAGCCATTAATTTCCCATATGTCTTCTGCCCATCCTGTATCTGTTGTAACAGATTCAGCTTCACTTGCAACTCAGCCAAAATAACTCCATCATGAGTTAAGGATAGTTGGGCATTCAGAGATCTTAATGCTACAATAGATTTTATGCTTAAAGCATCAGCGACTATATTTGCCTTCCCAGGGTGATAGTCAATCACACAATCATAATCTTTTAGGAATTCAATCCATCGCCTCTGTCTCAAATTAAGTTCCTTCTGGGTTGCCAGATACTTCAGACTCTTATGGTCTGTGTATATGTAGCATTTTTCTCCATACAAGTAATGCCTCCATATCTTCAATGCGAAGATAATTACTGCTAACTCTAAATCATGAGTAGGGTAATTCTTTTCATGTGGCCTTAACTGCCTGGAAGCATAAGCGACCACTTTCCCTTCTTGCATGAGTACACACCCTAACCCATTGTGTGAGGCATCATTGTAGGCTACAAAGTCTTTTCTAGACATTGGCTGTGTTAACACTGGTGCCTCTGTCAACATAGCCTTCAGCCTCTCAAAACTGGCTTGACACTTGTCATTCCAGTCAAATTTCATATTCTTGTGCAGTAATTTGGTCATTGGAGCAGCTATCAGGGAAAATCCCTTTACAAATCTTCTATAATATCCAGCTAACCCCAAGAAACTTCTGATCTCAGTTGTATTTCTGGGAGGCTTCCATTCCATCACTGCTTCAATTTTCTTGGGATCCACTCTAATCCCTTCAGCTGATACTACATGTACAAGGAATGCAATCTCATTCAGCCAGAACTCACACTTGGACAATTTAGCATACAATTTCTTCTCTTTTAGAGTCTGCAGAACAATTCTCAAATGCTCATCATGTTCTGATTTATCCTTGGAATACACCAGGATGTAATCAATGAAGACCACTACGAACCGATCTAAGTATGGATGGAAGATACAGTTCATAAGGTCCATGAATGCTGCTGGAGCGTTTATTAACCCAAATGGCATCACCAGGAATTCATAATGCCCATACCGGGTTCTAAATGCAGTCTTAGGCACATCTGCATCCTTAACCCTTAGCTGATGATACCCTGATCTGAGATCAATCTTAGAAAACACACCGGCTCCCTTCAACTGATCAAACAGATCATCAATCCTAGGCAACGGATACTTGTTCTTCACTGTTACTCTGTTTAACTACCGGTAGTCAACACATAACCTCAGTGTCCCATCTTTTTTCTTTACAAATAGTACCAGAGCTCCCCACAGTGACACACCGGGGCGTATGAACCCCTTGTCTAGTAATTCTTGTAGTTGGATTTTTAACTCTTTCAATTCAGCAGGTGCCATCCTATATGGAGCAATTGAAATTGGAGCTGTACCCGGCATAATCTCAATAGCAAATTCAACTTCCCTTTCTGGTGGCAAACTAGGCAATTCCTCAGGAAATACCTCAGAGAAATCCCTTACTATGGGTATGTCAGACAAGTTAAGTTTACCCTGCCTAGTGTTAAACACGTGTGCCAGATAGGCTTCACACCCTTTTCTCAACCATCTCCTTGCAACTGTAGCTGAGATGACATTGGACAAGAAATCTGTCCTTTCACCCACAACTATTATTTCTTCGTTCTCAGCAGTTTTCAGAGAGGTTCTCTTCAATTTACAATCTACTATTGCCTGATGATGGGATAACCAGTCCATTCCCAAAATCACATCAAACTCATGGAAAGGCAGTTCGATTAAGTCTGCTAAGAACTCTTTCCCTTGAATCTTCAATGGACAGTCCTTATACACCTTATTTACTACCACACTGTGGCCTAGCGGATTTGTGACCAGGATGTCTTGGTCACTTTCCTCCACTGGTTTTCCCTTTTCTACGGGCAGCTTGATACAAATATAAAGGAAACCATTTGTACACAAAAAAAAAGATAGATTAAAAGAAACCACTTCGAAAACAGAGATTCTAGGTTTGGGGTCCATATATGGGCGGGGAAGGTATTAGGCACCCCGTCTCATCCCTCTATGAGGGTAAACAGATTTAACATTATGCTTTTTACAAATTAAAATCGGAAGTTAGGGGGGTTAGAATGATGGTGTTAATCCCTTTGATAAAAGGGAATATTTGATTTTTCACTATTTCAGGTTACCCATATACATAAGTACATGAGACGACCCTTAGTGAGTTGGTGTTACGTAGCGGTTTTGATTTAGAGGGTTACTTTGCGTGTTGTGTTATTTTAGTTTGGATTTGAGAGAATCCGGGTAAAAGCCTCTCCAGATCTCTAGGGATAATCTGTTTAAATTTTGAGTGAGGAATCTCGGATAAGAACTCTCCTCCGATCTTCACATATTTATTAAACTTTGATTTGAGAATCGGATAAGAACTCTCCTCCGATCTCTGCATATTTATTAAAATTTTGATTGAGAATCGGATAAGAACTCTCCTCCGATCTCTTTAAGTATTTAAAATTTTGATTGAGAATCAGATAAGAACTCTCCTCTGATCTCTTTTTTTGTTTGAACGAGGATCGGGTAAGAACTCTCCCCTAACCTCTTAAAATTTAATCATGATCGTATATCGTAAGAACCTTAGACTAAGGTTTCTAGCATCCGAAGATGCTGAGAACCCGAACAACGCTTCTCTTAACCCATTGATACCTTATAACTAGGGAGGGGATACCAGACTGAATTTTATCGATTTACTATGTTATCACCTTACCAGTACCTTTTGACAGGCAATACTTGATCTCTTTCGTTTACTAGTCTGGGATCCGATCTTACCTCGATTCCCCACTATACCAAGTTATCTTCTGAGCTAGTTTAGTGGTTTGACTTCATAATTTTCCTCCGATTTATTATTCAAGCTTTTATTATTTTAAAGGAACTCTCTATTAAGATACAACTACCAGCATTTTATCAAACTACCTATACGTTACCCGTGACCAAAACACTTACATTTGAAGTTAATAAAGGCTAAAAATAAATAACATGAACTGATGAACAAAAGGTAGACTCAAGAGAATAACCACCTTCGTGGGGCTCTTTAACATAACATAAACTTGACGAAAATTATGAGCATGAAAACAAAGAAAATAAAAAAATGAGCACTTGATAAAGCAACTGTCTAGACGCTCACCTGTGGGGAGTTGAATCTATTGAACTAACTATGGAGTCACAAATATAGTAGAGCTGCTCGCTAATAGTCTAGGGACTAATGCTTGCCTTGAAATAAAGAATACCAAGTTAAAATGCAGTCGAGCCGAAATGATAGTAACCGGGTTTGAATAAGATTGAGCTTGGAAAATAAAAGTGAATATAAAGATGATGAAAACAAAACTGAAACTGAGAGATGGGATCGCAGAGTAATGAACAAACTGAAAATAAAGAGTTTCAGTGTCCAACACTCCTTCAACGGGAATACTTTAGAAAACTGGTTTCTGAAGTTTCCCTATTTTGAAAGCTTAAAAATAGCAGAGTAGCAAGACTAAATCAAGTTTCAGAGCCTTTCCACTATAATCATCACCCTTTTTTTCGTCCTCCTTTCAACAGTATCGCATGCAGGTATTTATAGGAAACGGGTGCTCCCAATGAAGGGTCAGGATTTCCTCTGAGGGAGATGGAAGGTTTGGATTTTAAAGAACATGATCTGATGCCTGAGAATTGGAGAGAATCAAAATGGACGGCTGAGATCCTATTCAAAATATTTGTCCTTTCTCTTTTCCAATCCAACGGTTCAAAATTTTCTTGTAAAGGGAGATCCGAGGGCCGGGAATAAAAGACGCCGGTCTTGTCGTCTTCTTTCTAATCCAAGGGCCCTGGGCTTGTCCTTACAAGTAAAATCAACGGTGGAGATTGAGATGTACAGGACTGTCATGACATGTCTTGGCACCTGTCAGCAATGTGGGCGATTCTGCAAATGAGGCGTGCGGTGAAGATTTGATCTCGTCTGCAACGCTTAAACTACCTCGGCTCTGATTATGATGACAGTTATTGGAAGTTGTCTCATTCTCTCTTCGCTTTTCGATCTCCCATCCCTTCCGATCTTTCTATTATGATCTTTTTTCGATCTCTCATGCCGGGCCCCTCTCCTGATCTCTCCCATTCCTGAACCTTCCCTTCTATCTGGGCTGATTCAGTCAAAGCGTTTATTTCTTCTGTTACCGAGGCATCCGCTTCGATTTCTGCTAGTAATAAATGCTCAGACCCTATATATATATATGCCTTCAACGGGGAACTTCTCCCACATTTCATTCCTTCCTATTTCCATTTCTTTCTTTTTTGTTCTAGTTTTCCGATAACATTATGGCCATGGTGACTGCTTTTGATCTTTTTCCGACTATTCTATTTGTTCCCCGACTGAAAATTTACGACCCTAGCAATCAGAAAATCATGATAACCACATCTGATGACAGTGAAAGAACCGAACTAATTTACCGCTCAAGATCGAAAACATTGATCGCACCGATCTCGAATCGATCTACTGATATAATTGATGAACCGATTTCGGGCGAAAAGACTGCTAATTTCCCTCTTAACATCGATGACTACCTCTTGAAGTTCATTTGGCTCCTCACTACATCAGGGTCTCGACTGCAGCTCAGTTCTGGTCGATGACATCGACGATGACTCCTCATCATCATGAGAGTCATAGTCACTCCATCTGAGCTGTACATCTATCTGATGCCCATGGCTGTCTTTCTGATCAGACACATCTTTTGATTCAGCCGTGAGACTAGGCTTTGACATAGGTCCTTACTAGGTAGAATGTACTGCCGATCTCTAGAGATCGCCCTAAATGATGTAATTTGACCTTTAAAGGATGTAATACGATCTCTTGAGATCTCCCAAATGATGTAATTTGACCTTTAAAGAATGTAATCTGATCTCTTGAGATCACCCAAATG
This sequence comes from Hevea brasiliensis, assembly GCF_030052815.1. Lineage (NCBI taxonomy): Eukaryota > Viridiplantae > Streptophyta > Magnoliopsida > Malpighiales > Euphorbiaceae > Hevea > Hevea brasiliensis. The sequence goes on along the minus strand of NC_079510.1, from coordinate 22,843,695 downwards.
ATGTAATCTGACCTTTAAAGGATGTAATCCGATCTCTTGAGATCGCCCAAATGATGTAATCTGCTCTTTTAGAAATGAAATTTTATTTTGACAATTATCATTTTACTAGTATTGCATTGGTTATTTTTCGATCTCTAATGTGCATATCCGATCTGATTCCTAACTGAATAGCCCTTAGCTGATCTATAATTCTGAACATCTACCTTAATTCGCTGATCTTCAACTAGCCGATCTGCCCTTATTTATTTATGGAGTTTCTGGAATGCTCTTACAACGTGTCAGAAAAGCTGGCGAATTCTGCTAACCGATGCGTCGCTTGGGACACTGTGAGCATTGAATGCTCAGACGAGTATAAATAGGGGAAGGGTCAGCCAGTTGCTCCCTTATGTCATTTTCAGCACCTCACTAGCGATTCCAAAATTCTCTCATTTCTTCAAGTTCTTCCGACACCGATCACACTCCGGTAAGGGTTTTGATCTTTCTCTTACTTAAATTTCTCTCTTTTCTTTGAAAATGTGTGGCGCCGAGGATCAGAGAGCGGCGAGCCCCCCTTCCGTCCATGTCTCGTGGTCGTCAGATGAAGTTGAAGTGGTCGAACCAAGCGGGCGATCTGAACTTCCTACGACCTCCATTTCAGCCCGTGGTCAAGCGGCACCCTCAAGACGAACGCATTCCTTAGGGAGAGAAAACCTTCTCGTGGATGAGTTGCCGTCAATCCTCCAAGAAACCGATCTGCAGTCAATTAGCCAAGAATACAACCTTCGGACCAACTCATATGAGCTTATCAGATGTCATGGTGATCTCCGAGCCGATCACTTCTTCGAAGAAAATGATGTGATCATGATATATGAAGAGCAATTAAAAGCTGGGCTGCGGTTTCCTCTTGATAATTTTTTCAAGGACGTTCTGAAATTCCACCAAGTATGTATAGGCCAAGTACATCCGAACTCTTGGCGAATTCTAGTGGCTTTCAGAGGCTTATGCCGAGCCAAGAAGCTTAAGCCCACAGCAAAGGTTTTTGCCGAGCTGCATAGACTTACTCGTCGAAAGGATGACGAGTATTGGTTTTTCCAAGCCAAACCGCACTGTTGGCTTTTTACCAATCTCCCATCTTCATTGAAAAATTGGAAGAATCGCTTTTTTATTCTGAGGAGCAAGATTCCAAATGGTTTTAAGGGTTTCCCACATAGCTGGCTGCATCTGGGCCCATCAATTCCAAAGCATATCGCCCTGAGTAGGGAAGAGGCCACAATGATAATGGAGCTGAAGGATCAGGCGGCCACTCAGAAGTTCTCCTGTTTAGATGCAGTGATGGCCGAACTGTACCATTGGATGATGCAGCTGGTTACCGGCGAAGAACGCGGGCTTCAGCTCTCTGACCTTGGCCCTGGTACTTTCTACATCTCTGATCTCTGGGCCTTAGCGAACTCACTGACTTTTCTTTGTGCAGGTATGGTGGGCAGCGAGGCTTCCAAAGAGAGCCAAAAGCGTAAGAGGGAGGTCTCCAAGAAGGTGCGGGAGATGAAGCGCGTCGAGGCCTCACAGACGCCAAGGCATTATTCGGAAGAGGTGCGGGGAGGCTCATCTCGACCCTCGGGACCACCGATCCCTGAAATAGAAGTAGTCCGGTCTCCTCCTCGACAAGAAGAGCCACCGCCTCCACCTGCTCCTTTGAGTGCGGAAGGTGGTCCTTCCCAACCTACTACAAGGACCCTTTCCCGCGGCGCCCAGGTCCTCATTTATTCCTTGGAGAAGAACCAATCTGTACAGGAGAATTCGGGCTTGGCAAAGGTTCTGGGAGCTTCCATATGCCTCCAGGAGGATCGGCACAGGCTGACCCAGGGCAACATCAATGATCTCCTAGCCCAGATGATTAGCTTGAGTGTGGAGAGCTTGGTGAACCAGCATATCATCAGGGAAAAGGCTCATCATTTGAGGCAGGAGATCCAGAAGGTGGGCCAGGATGCAGCTTCCTCCCGAGCCCAACTTTCATCCGCCCGGGAATATATAGCTGAAATTAAAGGGCGAATGAAATTCTATGAGGATAAATTGGCCGAGCAGGCTCATGATCTTGAAGAAGCTTGGGCGCTCCGAGCTGCTAATGTCGCTTGCCTCACTGAAGAACTTAGAACAAAAGAAGAAGAGGTAGTGATGGGGGAGGCCGGTGCTTACGTGAACGCCCATGGGGACCTTTTAGCCGAGCTCAAGAAGCGTTATCCTGAGGAGAACTTTTCCTGGATGGTGGACCTGGCTCCCCAAGACGAAGAGGAGAGCGAGGAGGAGGCTGAGGGAGATAGAAAGGGTGAACGAAATATTGAACAGGCTGGGAGTGATCCTCCAGCCAAATGACTTGTACTTTTTTACTTTGAAATGAAATGAAATTCTCTTTTGTTTGATGAGATCGGAAAGTATCTAAGTTGTACAAGCGCCTGATTCTTTGAACATGTTAGAACATCAAACTTGAAAGTGATTATTAATCTATGTATGAGAGGTCGGAAAAACATTATAAGCATGAGATTGGCCTAAGTCGAGAACAAACACCGAGCAGAACTTAAGATTATTAAAATTGAAAGCCTTATTTGAACACTTAAGATCGAAAGCACCATTAAGCCGGATTGAAACCTTAACTTTATTAAACGATTATCCACAATATTTATAAAAGGGAGATCGGAAATAAGACTGGATAGCACGAAGACCTAATGTTGGTTTGATTTCGTTTGACGAGAGATCGGAAATGTGATTGACTGGCAAAGAGACTTGATAATTGGTTTGAGAGATCGATAATGAATTGAACGATATGGAGACTTGGCATTGGTTTGATCTCTTTAAAGAGAGATCGATAATGAAGTGAGCACATGGAGACTTGGTGTTGGTTTGATTTCAAAGTCTATTGATTTCGTGGATCGGCCAAAATATGGTGTCGACAGCTGCCCCTCTTTACATAATTTCTATTGAAGGAAATGACACTTTTCCGTATAGAAATTATGTAAAGATTCAGACCCATATTTTGGGCGATTGGATATTAAAACGTTGAAACTCAAAATTAAAGTTAGAAAACTAAAACCAACTTAGGTCAACGACCCAGAGGTTGATAGCAGGAATTAAATGCTGAAAATTAAAAAAAAAAATCAATTTAGATCAAGGAACTAGAGGTTGATAACAAAAATATAAATGCTGGAAATTAAAATCAACTTAGATCAAGGAACCAGAGGTTGATGGCAGGAATTTAAATGCTAGAAATTAAAATCAACTTGGATCAAGGAACCAGAAGTTGATAACAGGAATTTAAATGCTAGCAATTTAAAATCAACTTGGATCAAGGAACCAGATGTTGATGATAGGAATTTAAATGCTGGAAATTTAAAATCAACTTAGATCAAGGAACCAGAGGTTGATGGCAGGAATTTAAATGCTGGAAATCAACTTAGATCAAGGAACTAGAGGTTGATGGCAGGAATTTAAATGCTGGAAATTAAAATCAACTTAGATCAAGGAACCAGAGGTTGATAACAGGAATTTAAATGCTGGAAATTAAAATCAACTTGGATCAAGGAACCAGAGGTTGATGGCAGGAATTTAAATGCTGGAAATTAAAATCAACTTAGATCAAGGAACCAGAGGTTGATAACAGGAATTTAAATGCTAGAAATTTAAAATCAACTTGGATCAAGGATTCAGAGGTTGATAATAGGAATTTAAATGCTGGAAATTAAAATCAACTTAGATCAAGGAACCAGAGGTTGATAACAGGAATTTAAATGCTGGAAATTAAAAATGCTTACAAAGCAAGCCTAACCTAACACGAGAAGTTCTTCCACGATGACGTGTACTTAATAGGATCCTGAAGATGAACGATTAATGGAAGACGAGTTGCAAGACTTAACCTATCATTTTCCATTTCTTACTCACTTCCCAGGACTCTCTTTCTGTACTTGACTTCCTTATTTTGCGAAAAGCGCCCTTGCGGGTTTTCACTTTCCCTTTTGCCCATCTGACTAGAAGCACCCTTCCAGGTTTTCACCTCTAGTTTGCTTTTTTTTTTTTTTTAGGCCATTCCCTGCAAATCTCATAGCAAAGTACATAAGATTATCAATATCCAAATCCTAATCTTATGACAAAATTCAATAGATTAATAGCACACATAATAAAGATGTAGAAAAAGACAGCATTAGAGTGTGAGTATATGAGAAAGATAAAACAAAAAGATAAATTAAAATGCAAATGTGCGAAGAAGATAGATCAAAGTGAAAGGATGACTTTATTATGGCTTGAGAGATAAGGTACAGTTTCAAAGAAAAAAGGTACAAGGATAGATCTCACAGATTCCTTGTAGTTGACTTTGAAGTCTCTTAACCGCCATTATTTCAAGTGCTCTATTGATGAAGATTCATGCCGTGATGGTTTATTTCCATTCCTAGTCCCTTATCCCCTTCCTTATTTCTCTATTTTCTGATTCTAAGGGCGCCCTTTCGGGTTTTCACCCTCAGATTTTATTTTCCCTTTTTCTTTTTCTTTCCTTTTCTTTTTCAGGGTGCCTTTTCGAGTTTTCCCCCTTAACTCATTTTACAGAAAGTGCCCTTCCAGGTTTTTGCCTTCTTTCGCAGATTTTGCTAGGAGCGTCCTTTCAGATTTTCACCTTTTTTTTTTTTTTAGGCATAATACCTTTTGACAGTGTCGGCATTCATGGGTTTTGGGAATTCCTCACTATCCATATGGGTTAAGATTAGGGCCCCACCAAAAAATGTCTTTTTAACCACGTAGGGTCCCTCATAGGTTGGCGACCATTTACCCCGGGTATCGTTTTGATTCGGGAGCACCTTTTTCAGGATGAGATCTCCTGGTTGAAATTCGCGTGGGCGAACGCCTTTGTTAAATGCCCTAGCCATTCTTTTCTGGTATAACTGCCCATGACATACCGCTGCTAGCCTTTTCTCATCTAGCAAATTCAATTGGTCCAACCTTGATTGGATCCATTCCGACTCATCAATTCCTGATTCCTTCAGAATCCTTAAGAAAGGAATTTCTACTTCGATAGGCAGAACAGCTTCCATCCCGTAAACCAGTGAGTATGGAGTTGCCCCAGTTGATGTTCTTATAGAGGTCCGGTATACGTGAAGGGCGTAGGGAAGCATATCAGGCCAATCTCTATAGGTGACTGTCATTTTCCGAATTATTCTTTTGAGATTTTTGTTTGCAGCTTCCACCGCTCCATTCATCTGGGGACGGTATGGTGAGGAATTGAGATGTCGAATCTTGTATTGATCACATAATCTCTGGATCTTCGGACCATTCAAATTCTTAGCGTTGTCAGTGATGATTTCACTGGGGAGGCCGTGTTGGCTGATGATATTATTTCTGAGGAATTTGAGGAATGTGTTCTGCGTGATGTGAGCATATGATGTCGCTTCGACCCATTTAGAAAAATAGTCAATAGCTACCAGGATAAATCTATGCCCATTGGATGCCTTGGGGTTGATGGGACCAATCACATCGATTCCCCACATTGTGAAAGGCCATGGTGAGACGAGGTTGAACAATTGGTGAGGTGGAACATTTATCGGATCCGCATAGATCTGACATTTATGACACTTCCGAAAGTACTCGATGGAATCCTTCTCCATAGTAGTCTAGAAGTATCCCTGTCTCATGATTTGCTTAGCCATCATATTCCCATTAGCATGGGTTGCACAATTCCCCTCATGAGTCTCGAAAAGCATCCTCCTTGCTTCTTTTGCATCTACGCATCTCAACAATTCGCCGTTGGAGCTCCTTTTGTATAGAATTTTGCCACTGGGGAAGTATCCCAAAGCTAATCTCCGAATCATTCTTCTTTCGTTTCTACTTGCCCCTAGAGGGAATTCTCTGGTTTTGATGTAGACCTGGATGTCATGATACCAAGGTTTGCCATCTGTTTCTTCCTCGATCATAAAGTAGTAAGCTGGCTCACTCCTTGCTTTGATCTGCAATACTTGAGTCGTCTGCCCTTCTTCTATTTGAGCCATGACAGCTAAGGTGGCTAAGGCATCCGCGAATTGATTTTTGTCCCGACTGAGGTGAGTCAAAGAAATTTCTTCAAATTTCTTGATCAATTCTAGTTGGTACTTCTGATATGGGATTAACTTCGGATCCTTGGTTTGCCATTCTCCCTTGAATTGGTAAATGATCAAGGCTGAATCTCCATATACCTCTAACTTCCTGACTTTCATTTCGATGGCAGCCTGTAAACCTATCACACAGGCTTCGTATTCCGCGACATTGTTGGTGCATTCAAACCTTAACTTGATAGCTATCGGGAAGTGTTTTCCGTCAGGGGACACTAGCACAGCTCCAATTCCATTACCAGACAAATTAACAGCTCCGTCAAAATACATTTCCCATACATCAGCTAGCTCTTTTTCCTCACCGTCGACATCGTTAACATGCTTATCAGGGAACTCAAAATCCAAGGCTTTATAATCCTGGATAGGGTTTTCTGATAGGAGATCAGCTATTACGCTACCTTTCACTGCTTTTCGGGTCATATAGACAATGTCATATTGAGAGAGTATGACCTGCCATTTGGCTATCCTTCCTGGCACAAATGGGCTTTCGAATACATACTTAATGGGATCCATCCTAGAGATGAGCCATGTCTTATGATTCAACATGTAGTGTTTAAGCCAATTCGCCATCCAGGCTAACGCGCAACAAGTTTTTTCTAGGAAAGAGTACCTTGACTCGTAATCATTGAACTTCTTGCTCAGGTAATAAATGGCCTTCTCCTTTTGACCGGTATCATCATGCTACCCCAAAACACATCCCATTGAGCTTTGTTGGACTGCCATGTACAGAATCAGCAGCCTTCCTGCCACCGGAGGAACCAATATCGGCGGGTTTGACAGGTACTGCTTAATTTTTTCGAAAACCTCTTAGCAAACTGAATCCCATTGAGTGGTGTTGTTCTTTCGGAGTAGTCTAAAGATAGGCTCAGCTTTAGCAGTGAGGTTGGAAATAAATCTCGATATGTAGTTCAGCTTCCCCACGAAACTGCGCACCTCCCTCTCTATTTTTGGGGATGGCATTTCTTGAATGGCTCGAACTTTGTCTGGATCTACTTTTATTTCCTTTTTACTCACTATGAATACCAACAACTTCCCAGATCTAGCTCCGAACACCCATTTGGCAGGGTTCAATTTCAGCTGATACTTCCTGAGTCTCTCGAATACTTTCCTCAACACCTGCACATGGCTTTCTCCTTCCCTGGATTTGATGATCATATCATCCACGTACACCTCCACTTCTTTTTGCATCATATCGTGGAATAACGTGACCATAGCACGTTGGTAGGTAGCGCCAACATTCTTTAATCCAAATGGCATGACCCGATAACAGAATACCCCCCATTGAGTGATAAAAGTAGTTTTTTCCTTATCTTGTTCATCCATGGGGATTTAATTGTACCTAGACGCCCCATCGATACATGAACATCTGCCCAATCCTGCAGCATTGTCTACTAGCACATCTGTATGTGGGAGAGGGAAGTCATCTTTCAAGCTTGCTTTATTAAGATCCCTGTAATCAACACACACCTTGACTCTCCCGTCCTTCTTCATTACCGGGACAACATTAGCTATCCATTGGGGATATTTGACTACTTCCAGAAACCAAACATCATACTGCTTTTTGACTTCATCCATAACTTTGAGTAGCATGTCAGGGTTCATTCTTCTTAGCTTCTGCTTTACTGGGATCGTCTCGGGAATTAGGGGAATTTTGTGCGTCACTATGTGAGGGTCTAAGCCGGTCATATCGTTATAGCTCCATGAAAATACGTCCAAGAATTCTTTGAGTAAGCTGACCATATCTTCTAATTCTCCACTGCCCACAACCTTAAGTTCCCTTTTTATTTCTTCTGTTCCTAAATTTATGGTGTGCGTTTCATCCCCACAAGGCACTAGGGAAGGTTCATCTCTTTCATCCCTTTCTTCTACGAGTTCCCCCTCATAATCACTTAAAGTAATGGCAGTTATGGGGATTTCAAAATTAAATAGAGGAATTTCTGAGTCTATTGAATTATTAGGTGGAAATTGATGAATGGTCCTAAAGAAACGAAAATGGAATATATCATAAGAATGGATTTCAAGAAAAAGGAAAAGAGAATTGGAAGTAAAATGTGCTATTAATTCATTGATATTTGCATCATAAGAAAAGGGTCCATTTACAATATTACACTTGTCACCATGGACGAAATGATCAAGTGTAGATAACCAAAGGTACTTTACTCGAAATTGAGTACAGAAATGTCCTCTGCTGTCCAGTTGTCTAGTTCTTGCCCTTCAGTCATTGGTGAGATCAAGGCTTCATACAAGGAATCAAGATGGATGACATCAACAGATGGTTCGTCGGGTGATTCTTCAGCTTCCACTGGATTTTCAATGACCGGCTTGGTGAAGACCTCTGTGATTTTTGGGACTACCTTCATTTTCCCGACTTTCTGATCGAATCTCTGATCCCGAAGCATATTTCTCATCCAGAATCATCCATCCATGAGGGCGTCTTCCTCATAACCTAAGTCGCAATGGCCAATCATCTGGGTAGCTGGTATAGGTTCGACAATCCCCTGTAATGAGGTGCCAAATCCTTTGCCCTTTTCATAACCGCTCTTCAGCATTACCTTTGCCACCATAGTCGTGGCCCCTTCATTTCTCGAGGTGGTTTCTTGCAATTCAAGGGCCTGGAAAGAGCTTTCCAACGATTCCTCAGCTGCTTCCACATAAGGAAGTGATTGCGACTTGGTGACCAATATGGCTTCCTCCCCCCTTACTGTTATGATCTTGCCACCCATAATGTATTTAATCTTCTGGTGCAAAGTCGAAGGTACAGCATTTGCTGAATGGATCCATGGCCTCCCTAGTAGCATGGTGTATGCAGGTTCAATGTCCATCACTTGGAATGTGACGTTGAAAGTGCATGCCCCTATTTGAAGCGGCAAGTCAATGTCTACCAGCACTTCCCTCCTTGTGCCGTCAAAGGCTCTTACCACCATGGCACTTTGACGCATGTTTGACCGGTTGACCGGCAGCCTCGCCAAGGTGGCATTGGGCAGGACGTTAAGCGCAGACCCGTTGTCAATTAAGACCTTAGCAATTATGCAGCCTTTGCATTTTACCGTCACATGTAAAGCCTTGGTGTGCTTCAAGCCAGCCAGGTCTATCTCTTCTTCGGAGAAGGTGACAAAACTGGATGCCTGGATTTGTCCCACTATTTTCTCAAATTGCCCCCCACTTTTTTCTCTAATTGCCCCGGCGTGATATTGGGGTTTACGAAGGCCTAATCTAGAATTTTTTGTAGGGCTTGACGGTGCACTTCTGAGCTTAAGATCAATGACAATAATGAAATCCGGGCAGGCGTCTTCCTCAGTTGCTCAACAATGTCATATTCACTTTGCTTCATTATTTGAAGCAACAATTCCTCTTCCCCACTTGGTCCGGCAGGTTCTCCTTTCTCCACTTCTCAACCTCCTCTTCCATATTCTCTTGTGGCTCTCCCATTTTTACTTTCCCTCTCTTTTTTTCCTTCTCGTCATCCCCGTAACATCTCCCGCTTCAGGTTATAAATTCTATCTCTTACTTAGGTGGGGAGGAGTTACTGGTAGTGACAGGCTTGGGGTTTGATTGGGGAGTAGCATCCCCCGAGGGTCTGGCATAAGTCATCTTGAAGTGTTCATGAGGAGCGAAGCACGGTTTAGGAGGTGCTGAGGGTGGGGCAAGGCTAGGAGCTAGTGTACTGCTCGATGCTCCTTGGGTGAAGACTTGGAAATTATAGTTCCAAGGCACAGCATGCGTGTTTGTGACAGGGAGCTGATGTGGGGTTCGGATAACTGTCACTGGTGGTGGTGTTATTGGTGCATTAGCGGCAGAGAAGGTCATTCTAGGATTAGAGGTGGAGGCATTATGGCCAAACCTGGCTGTATTTACTTCACCCTCCATTTTCGACCTTGCTTGACATCTTAAGATTTTGAGAGACAGCAAGTTCTGGACCTCTTGTTTAAACTCCCCACAATTTTGCAGCTCGTGGTTAGCCACTCTTCCGTGATAGGCGCATCCTACATCATCTTCAGACCCTAGTGTTTGAGGATAGAGGTAACCTTCCCTTACTGCCATTGTAAAAATCTCCTCAAAGCGAGGAATCAGTTGATCTACCTCCAAGGTTGACCCTTCTTCTTTCGAATCTATCATATTCACGCCATTACCCATAACATGATTAGGCAATGGGTTTGAGGTGACATTGGGAAGGGAGCCATTCCCTTCGATTTTTAACCATTCGTTTCTGATTAGGGCATGTACTCTCCCCCTGAGTGCCCCGCAGTTATCGATTGAGTGCTCATGTGCCCCTCCATGATACTCGCACCGGGCACTGGCATCATACCACCTGGGGTATGGCGACTGAATTGGGTCAAGGGGGATTGGCACTATTTGATTTATACCGATAAGTTATCAGTATATTTCGCTGAGTAGGAGGGGAAGAGAGGGATCAGGATTTCTTTGTGATCTTGGGTTATTTTGGGGTGGTCTGGGTTGAGTAGGTTGAGGAGGTGGTATGGGCTGGTAAGTTATTGGTGGTGGATACTGTGGGTGTGGATGAGGATAATTTGGGAAAGGGGGTGGAATGTTCACAATTGTTGGGCCATGAGAAGATGGATATGGCCGAAAACTGTTTTGTGGGAATGAAGATTGGGTATTCTGTAGGGTGATGGAGTGCACATCACCTTCCTTCTTTTTGCCAAAACTGGCAGTCTTCTTTGCAGGATTATCAGTCATCTCCTGCAATCGTCCTAACCTGAGGTTAGCTTCGATTCTCTCGCCAGCTTCAATGATGTCTGAGAAGCTATTGGAGGTGTTTCCAATCATCAGATTGAAATATGGAGCCTTCAACGTCTCGATGATCAGGGAGCAAAGCTCATTGTCAGTAACCAGAGGATACACCTCCGCTGCCTTTTCTCTCCACCTCTGCGCATACTCTTTGAAACTTTCCCTGTCTCTCTGCACCAGATTTTGGAGGTCTCTCCTTGTGGGGGCAACATCACAGTTGAATTTATACTGTTTTAAGAAGGCATTGGCCAAATATTTCCAAGAGCGCAGCTTGCTCCTGTCTAACTGAATGCACCATCTCAGGGCTACCTCGGAGAGACTTTCGTGGAAGAAATGGACCATGAGTCTGTCTGTGACACCCCTTACCCGACTACAGTGTAGCCGAGCAAGTTATGCCACTCAGTGTGCCGAGCACTCTATTTTATCTTAATTCATTTTTATTCTTCCTTTTGAATATAACTTGTGAAATATAATTTATTTAAGCCATTTATCGAAATTATAATTTATTTAAGGTTCCGAAAATTTTAAAGAAAATCCGGCGGAGTACCGGCTAAAAATGGAGAAAACAGTTCTTCAGAACCTGTGAAAAACACTTCCAATATTCATATATTCGTATTCAATTACTCTCAAACTCCAATAATCATCATCTCAACATTTGTCAACCATTCATTTCTCAATTTCAATTTTCAATCATTCATCTCATTTGATAGTCATGTAACAATCACATATCAATATTCACTTTTTCATTTACAAACACAAATTTGCATTATTTACATGAAAATCAAAATACATTACATAAGTTTCATTACATATGAGAAAATCAAAATTTATTACAGAATGCCAAAATGACACCTAGTGTCCTACCAATGCACTGCAGAACTTGAGGTGACACGGACACTATGCAGAACTGTGAACGGCCTTACCCAATCTGTGGTCTACTGGGCCCTCTGTCCAAATCTTCAGTACCTACGCGTCGCAAAAGCGACGCGCTAAGCATAAAGCTTAGTGGTGCCAATAATACAAGAAAATACAATATGCAAATAAAAATAATAATTTCCTTGCTATTGTGTTCATAAGAAATGAATAATTACTAACTTATTGTGTAGTCGAGGCTAATCATGTTTCATGATATTAACTTCTTCATGCATTTCGTTAATTATTTTCTTCATGATATTGAGCTTCTTTGTATTTTTGTAATCATTCCTGATACTTAATTTTCGTATTTTCTTTAATAATAATTTAAATCAAAGTTATACTTTTAAATGCAAAAGTAAACTATCTTTGACGATCGATGGATAACGGGTCGTTGGCACCGACACCGCGTGCCTCGGGCCGTCATACCATGGGACGCAGAACGTCAACCACATATGCAGTCAGTATGGCTAAAAAGCCATGATATCACATAATCGGGCATAAAAGCCATGAATACGGGCATAAAGCCGTGAATACAGGCATAAAGCCTTTCGCAGTACTGCTAAAACAATACCCTATTGGCATGCCAACCTATCCAAACCAATCACATTAGGCCTACTAGGGCATTTTGCACTTTTAAGTTTCACAATTTTTGAATTTCAAGTTTTCATGTCACTATTCATTTCATTAGTCAACTAAAATGTTGACTTTTGCATAAACAATAGGTACATTGGTTTTAGTACTCCCAACATACCACATTTTGTATTCAAAACTTGTTGGTTTTGGTCACTTTCTCAAAGTTTAGGTCATTTTGGCAAAATTGCCAATTTTTGGTTTTGGTGTCACTATTCACCTCATTGGTCAACAAAAATGTTGAATTTTGGATAGAAAATAGGTCTATTAGTTTTAACACCCCAAACATACCACATTTTGTATTTAAAACTTGTTGGTATTGGTTGCCAATACCATTTCTAAGCTTAATGCTAATTGAACAAAATTTTCAGATTTGGTGCTTCATCTTTACTGTTACATTTGTTATTTTTACAGTGGGAATTTGAGGAAATGGTAAACATGAAAGTTGTTCCTTATTTTGTCTAGTTGAATTTCCTTTTTTTAATCACTCCATTTGGAGTTTTGTAGCTCAAGTTATGGCCAAAATAAATTTACTGTTTACGTGTACTGTTCATGCTGAAATTTTGGGTTTTGACAGATTTTGGTTCAACTTTGGTCAGTAATTTGACCAAGTTAAGTTCCTAATTTGGTCTAACTTTCTTCATATGAAATGTTCTACCATGCCTTAGGTTTCCATCGGTTCAAGAATCGCCTAAATCCGAGTTTTCTAGAGGGAGTTATAGTCATCCAAACATTACTGTTCAAACGTAAATCTGCAGAGTTGCAGGTTTGATAACTTAACTTTGCCCAATCATTTGAATGGGTTAATGGCATTATTTGGGGTAGGTTTCTTCATGAAAGTTGTTTGTCTATATCTTATCTTGTTGCTGTAAAAATTTCAGGTCAATTAACCAAATCTACAGTGAGTTATGGCCAAATGAACAGTTACTGTTCATTTGGTCAATTCTGCAGGGGCTGTTGCAGGGTGTCCGGATTGGGGCCAAGTTTTGGTCCTCTTGCTTTGGTCTTTTGGGCATGGTTTCTTCAGAAACAATGTGCCATTATAAGCCTAGTTTCATGTCCAATTGGCCAAACACCAATTGGACCAACACAGCCCAAGTTATGGCAGTGCAAGTAGACTGAATTTTCAGTCCCTCTGCTGCACTAACAAGGCAGCCTACACATTCACTTGGCTATACTATTTTTCAGTCCAATTCATGGTCAACATGCCTAAAATGGTCACTAATTGACCCTTATAATGTTCTTTCACAATTTCATAAGCTAAATCCAAGTTTCACTTCTCAAAACCCTAATGTCCAATTTAAATTACCTATAAACCTCAATTAGCACACTATTTTAACATCCATGCATATTCATACCTTAAACATCATTTCTATCCATTCTAAATTCATTAAAAAAATCAACCTCATCCTTCCTTAGGGCTGCCGAAAATTGGAGATGCCCTAACACATATAATTTACTTCAAATTCTTACAATTTCTTAACTTAAAATGATGCTCTAACAAGGATTAAAGGAGTGAGAGTGAAAGGATAGCACTAACCTCACTTTAACCTCTTGTAGGGCAGATTTCTTCAAGCTAAAACTTCACTTTCCTTCTTCTTCTTGGCTGCCAAAAGCTTCCCCAAGTGATATGGTCAAGGTTTAATGAAAGGGGTTAGGGTTTAGTGGTGTGGAAAGCATGGAAATTGAAGCTTTTAAGAACCAAAAATGGAGGAGCATGGGTGACGTTTTTTGAAGAGAGAAAGGGCTGCTGAAATTTCTGGAATTCTGCCTCATTTATCCCTTTCTATTGAATTTTAATTGTCTTGCTTTAATGTGATTGGCCATAGCATTTTTAATTACCTAAGCATGACATCATAATTCCCAATTTAGCTCCTTTTTCTTTCTTTTCTTTTCTACTAAATTTCAATTTAATTTTTAACAATATTTATTCATATTTTAGATCATAATAATTATTTACTTAACTGGAAAAGTCGGCCAAAAATCACCTCTGAAGGCGAAATGACCAAAATGCCCTCCGTTTGGCTTAACGGGTCAAAATTGTCTGTACCGGTTGAAAAATTTTTCTAAATATTTTCTTAGCATTATAATGCCATAGGAACCTCAATGACCCTTCTCTGGAGTCCCAAAAATTATTTTAAAATTTTTCCCCCGGGTCTAGGGCTCCTCGTTGCGAGAACCGCAACTTCCCTCTGAGTTACCCCTCGCTTGGGCACCGGCTCATTTAACTTGGTTCTATTTTATTTCTAAAATTTTTACTAAATTTTTCTTGTTAATATTTGAGTTAATTATGGTTCCTGACTTTAGTTTAAATATTTTTCCGGACGTTCTAGCTGTCCGGACCGACACCGGTCACCGGAACAGTAGAATATACGGAGTTGCTACCGGGAGGGTGTTGCAACTCTTCCCCTCTAATTTAAATTTCGTCCTCGAAATTTACCCAATGTAAATAGCCAAGGAGCTACTACCTCTTTATTTCTTCACCTTTTCGTATTATCCTACTTCACTTTCTCCTTAGTCTTAATCCTATCCTCAAACAGTTATGTACTCATCCTTTTTCATCTTAAATACAGTCTCTTTCTCATCTCCATTCGCTATCTCATTGTCTCTTCACTCTCTTATTCCATACCTTAACCTAAAATAAACAGGAAATACAGATCTGCAATAGTGTCACCTCGACTCTTATGAATGCAATGCATGATATGCAACCTATCTAGGTCCAGAAATGCCTAAACCGTGCTCTGATACCACTAAATGTGACACCCCTTACCCGACTACAGTGTAGCCGAGCAAGTTATGCCACTCAGTGTGCCGAGCACTCTATTTTATCTTAATTCATTTTTATTCTTCCTTTTGAATATAACTTGTGAAATATAATTTATTTAAGCCATTTATCGAAATTATAATTTATTTAAGGTTCCGAAAATTTTAAAGAAAATCCGGCGGAGTACCGGCTAAAAATGAAGAAAACAGTTCTTCGGAACCTGTGAAAAACACTTTCAATATTCATATATTCGTATTCAATTACTCTCAAACTCCAATAATCATCATCTCAACATTTGTCAACCATTCATTTCTCAATTTCAATTTTCAATCATTCATCTCATTTGATAGTCATGTAACAATCACAGATCAATATTCACTTTTCCATTTACAAACACAAATTTGCATTATTTACATGAAAATCAAAATACATTACATAAGTTTCATTACATATGAGAAAATCAAAATTTATTACAGAATGCCAAAATGACACCTAGTGTCCTACCAATGCACTGCAGAAGTTGAGGTGACACGGACACTATGCAGAACTGTGAACGGCCTTACCCAATCTGTGGTCTACTGGGCCCTCTGTCCAAATCTTCAGTACCTACGCGTCGCAAAAGCGACGCGCTAAGCATAAAGCTTAGTGGTGCCAATAATACAAGAAAATACAATATGCAAATAAAAATAATAATTTCCTTGCTATTGTGCTCATAAGAAATGAATAATTACTAACTTATTGTGTAGTCGAGGCTAATCATGTTTCATGATATTAACTTCTTCATGCATTTCGTTAATTATTTTCTTCATGATATTGAGCTTCTTTGTATTTTTGTAATCATTCCTGATACTTAATTTTCGTATTTTCTTTAATAATCAGTTCAATCACAGTTATACTTTTCCATGCCCAAGTAACCTATACCGACGATCGATCGATAACGGGTCGTTGGCCGACACCGCATGCCTCGGGCGTCATACCATGGGACGCAGAACGCCAACCACGTATAACGAGGTATGGCTAAAAAGCCATGATATCACATAATCGGGCATAAAAGCCATGAATACGGGCATAAAGCCGTGAATACAGGCATAAAGCCTTTCGCAGTACTGCTAAAACAATACCCTATTGGCATGCCAACCTATCCAAACCAATCACATTAGGCCTACTAGGGCATTTTGCACTTTTAAGTTTCACAATTTTTGAATTTCAAGTTTTCATGTCACTATTCATTTCATTAGTCAACTAAAATGTTGACTTTTGCATAAACAATAGGTACATTGGTTTTAGTACTCCCAACATACCACATTTTGTATTCAAAACTTGTTGGTTTTGGTCACTTTCTCAAAGTTTAGGTCATTTTGGCAAAATTGCCAATTTTTGGTTTTGGTGTCACTATTCACCTCATTGGTCAACAAAAATGTTGACTTTTGGATAGAAAATAGGTGTATTGGTTTTAACACCCCAAACATGCCACATTTTGTATTTAAAACTTGTTGGTATTGGTTGCCAATACCATTTCTAAGCTTAATGCTAATTGAACAAAATTTTCAGATTTGGTGCTTCATCTTTACTGTTACATTTGTTATTTTTACAGTGGGAATTTGAGAAAATGGTAAACATGAAAGTTGTTCCTTATTTTGTCTAGTTGAATTTCCTTTTTTTAATCACTCCATTTGGAGTTTTGTAGCTCAATTTATTTCCAAAATAAATTTATCATTTACGTGTAATCGCTCATGCTGAAATTTTGGGTTTTGACAGATTTTGGTCCAACTTTGGTCAGTAATTTGACCAAGTTAAGTTCCTAATTTGGTCTAACTTTCTTCATATGAAATGTTCTACCATGCCTTAGGTTTCCATCGGTTCAAGAATTGCCTAAATCCGAGTTTTCTAGAGGGAGTTATAGTCATCCAAACATTACTGTTCAAACGTAAATCTGCAGAGTTGCAGGTTTGATAACTTAACTTTGCCCAATCATTTGAATGGGTTAATGGCATTATTTGGGGTAGGTTTCTTCATAAAAGTTGTTTGTCTATATCTTATCTTGTTGCTGTAAAAGTTCAGGTCAATTAACCAAATCTACAGTGAGTTATGGCCAAATGAGCGATTCGTTCATTTGGTCAATTCTCGCAGGGGTGCAGTGGTGTCCGGATTGGGGCCAAGTTTTGGTCCTCTTGCTTTGGTCTTTTGGGCATGGTTTCTTCAGAAACAATGTGCCATTATAAGCCTAGTTTCATGTCCAATTGGCCAAACACCAATTGGACCAACACAGCCCAAGTTATGGCAGTGCAAGTGGACTAAATTTTCAGTCCCTCTGCTGCACTAACAAGGCAGCCTACACATTCACTTGGCTATACTATTTTTCAGTCCAATTCATGGTCAACATGCCTAAAATGGTCACTAATTGACCCTTATAATGTTCTTTTACAATTTCATAAGCTAAATTCAAGTTTCACTTCTCAAAACCCTAATGTCCAATTTAAATTACCTATAAACCTCAATTAGCACACTATTTTAACATCCATGCATATTCATACCTTAAACATCATTTCTATCCATTCTAAATTCATTAAAACAATCAACCTCTTCCTTCCTTAGGGCTGCCGAAAATTGGAGATGCCCTAACACATATAATTTACTTCAAATTCTTACAATTTCTTAACTTAAAATGATGCTCTAACAAGGATTAAAGGAGTGAGAGTGAAAGGATAGCACTAACCTCACTTTAACCTCTTGTAGGGCAGATTTCTTTAAGCTAAAACTTCACTTTCCTTCTTCTTCTTGGCTGCCAAAAGCTTCCCCAAGTGATATGGTCAAGGTTTAATGAAAGGGGTTAGGGTTTAGTGGTGTGGAAAGCATGGAAATTGAAGCTTTTAAGAACCAAAAATGGAGGAGCATGGGTGACGTTTTTTGAAGAGAGAAAGGGCTGCTGAAATTTCTGGAATTCTGCCTCATTTATCCCTTTCTATTGAATTTTAATTGTCTTGCTTTAATGTGATTGGCCATAGCATTTTTAATTACCTAAGCATGACATCATAATTCCCAATTTAGCTCCTTTTTCTTTCTTTTCTTTTCTACTAAATTTCAATTTAATTTTTAACAATATTTATTCATATTTTAGATCATAATAATTATTTACTTAACTGGACAAGTCGGCCAAAAATCACCTTTGAAGGCGAAATGACCAAAATGCCCTCCGTTTGGCTTAACGGGTCAAAATTGTCTGTACCGATTGAAAAATTTTTCTAAATATTTTCTTGGCATTATAATGCCATAGGAACCTCAATGACCCTTCTCTGGAGTCCCAAAAATTATTTTAAAAATTTTCCCCCGGGTCTAGGGCTCCTCGTTGCGAGAACCGCAACTTCCCTCTGAGTTACCCCTCGCTTGGGCACCGGCTCATTTAACTTGGTTCTATTTTATTTCTAAAATTTTTACTAAATTTTTCTTGTTAATATTTGAGTTAATTATGGTTCCTGACTTTAGTTTAAATATTTTTCCGGACGTTCTAGCTGTCCGGACCGACACCGGTCACCGGAACAGTAGAATATACGGAGTTGCTACCGGGAGGGTGTTACACTGTCACACCCTACCCCTCTGTAAGGCATAACATGATTCCGTAGTATACCTAATGAATTACCAACTCTGTCCACTGATAACCCATTAAATACACTACAAGGGATTTTAAAAACTTTTCTTACTTCTTTTACAGTGGTGAGCAATATTTACAGGTGTTAAAAACCTTTTTAAACTGAAGTGATAGAACTAACACATTTGAATTATTTGGAATTTCTATAAAAATTTTGGCAGAGTGCCATCTATATTTTGGATAAAACAGTTCTTCAGAAAAACCTGTAAAAAGCACTTCAATATATATTTCTAAATCTCAACTCCAACATGTTTCTCAACACAACATATTTCTCAACTCAAATCCATAGTAATTTTTCAAAGACTGAGATACAATAAATATAATACAATTTTTACGAGTCAAAATAACTCATAATTTATTTTATAACTTTAATGTACAATTTTATTTGACAAATGCTCAAAACCAAGAACAATATATACATACAGTGAACATACATTACAGTACAAAATGCAAAATGTGGTATACTCAATATACCCGATAATCTCTCAATGTAGTACTAGTAGCCTAGTCTCACGCCTGTCGATCTGTCTACTGCGACAAAGAATGAAAGCTATCGCTGAGTAAAATTTACTCAGTGGTGCACAATAACAATTTGAAATGCGATATATAAATCTTTTATTGGCAGTTCACAAATCAAATGATTCACAATTCTATTTCACAATTTACAAAATTCATCTAACACAAATTTGATCAAATAACTGAGTAACACAGTTTTGCCAATCAATAACACAATTTGATCAAATAACTGAATAATACAATGTTGCCAATCGATAACATAATTTAGGCCATGACACAATTTTTCCACACATGCCGTGTTGTACACCACGACAAGACACACTCACCCCAATAATCGAAATCACTGAGGGAGGAAGCTAGCTGAATAATGAGTACTCATCCACACTCACCTCAGACTGGGAAGTCAAAGAGGGAGGAACATAATCACACTCACCCCAGACTGATAAGTCAAAGAGGGAGGAATATATCACACTCACCCCATAAATGGAGGAGGAACATAGTAACAGTGTCAAGCCAAGTGTGAATCAAAATAATTTCAAATCATAATATTTCATATAAACCATAAATCACATTTTATCTCAAAATTTCTATTTGCAAAGTTGGCAACACAATAATTTCCAAACAATATTCTCAAAGCCAAAACAATAAAAAAAATTATTCATAACTCATTTATCCAAATAAATTTTCTGGTAAAAGCAATGAATATCAAAATTATTGTGCAAATTCAAAAGAAATAACTATTGTGCACAAACACAATTTAAAACAATAACATACCAAAAATCATAATTTATTTCAATTGAAAAATTCAAAAGAAATAACTATTGTGCACAAACACAATTTAAAACAATAACATACCAAAAATCATAATTTATTTCAATTGAAAAATTCAAAAGAAATAACTATTGTGCACAAACACAATTTAAAACAATAACATACCAAAAATCATAATTTATTTCAATTGAAAAATTCAAAAGAAATAACTATTGTGCACAAACACAATTTAAAACAATAACATACCAAAAATCATAATTTATTTCAATTGAAAAATTCAAAAGAAATAACTATTGTGCACAAACCTTTGATATTTGTCTCCTGGTCTGGACTCAGTGTTTCCTTCCCTTTTCCTGAGTCTTTGCTAACTGAGAAACACAATTTGAAGTGTTTCAGTATTCATTTAAACTATTTCTAGCGATAATGTTTGATAAGTAGTTCACTGAATACCCTTATTTGCTTAATCAACCAATATATCGACCCTCGATGCGTTCTAGGTAAACTAAGTTTTAACGTTACTAATATGTCACATTCGATAGTATTTTAGGGTTGGTACGTGTTACCAAACTTATTTCCTTGTTTAGTGCATTTTAATGCAACTTGCTGAATTCCGGGATACTAGTTTGACCTAGCCGGACGACCTAGTTCCCTCGATTTTCGGGTTTCAGTCAAAACTACAAACTTGTAGATCTATGTCTTATGGAACGCGGGGCAAAATTTTAGGTCATTCTGAGTTATGTAGACCAAGTTATAGTCATTTTACTGTTGCTGGTCAAATGGCATCAAATTAGGTCATTTTAGGTCAATTTTAGTCAACTTTGGTTCGGCCAGTTTTTGGACCCGAACTT
The DNA here is from genome assembly GCF_030052815.1 of Hevea brasiliensis. NCBI lineage: Eukaryota > Viridiplantae > Streptophyta > Magnoliopsida > Malpighiales > Euphorbiaceae > Hevea > Hevea brasiliensis. The sequence goes on along the minus strand of NC_079510.1, from coordinate 22,822,755 downwards.
GTGCAAGCTCTTTGACTTGCTTGTGGTCATTTCTGGGCTTTGGTGTCTTCATAATACTTGTAGGTATGGGTCTTAACTATTCATGGTTAAAATTTCAGGTCAATTGGACCTGTTTTGAGTGAGTTATGGCCTAAACACTAACTGCTGCCCAATTGGTCAGTTTTGAGGTTTCATTTGCACTTAATCCGAATTGGTCATTTTTCATGTCACCTTGCAAGCAGAATTTTGGTATGCTTTCTTAATGAAAGTTGGCACATTTTGTGCCTAGTTTCACCTTCAATTGGTCTCATACCAATTGGAGTTACACATTTAGAGTTATAGGCTAAAATGCACACTGCCCTTAATTACCTTGCTTAAACATGTAGCAATTACACATTTCCCTTACTCTAAGTCCACTTCCCTTACCAATTCTGATTTGGTACATCACCAAAACCATTTACTACTTCACCTTAAAGTCACTTTGGGCATATTACAAACATCCTCAATACACCAAATAAAACTCTAATTCACAAAGTCCAAATACAATCACATATACACAAACATTTCTAATTTTTACATACACTTTACACAACTAATTTATATACATATCTATCAATCCTCAATGTCATAATTCTGCCAATATCTTCATGAACTCATACATTTATCAAAGAGTCCCAAGGCTACCGAATTGTTCCACAATGCAAAAGTGTCCTACAATTCATCAATTTCCATTCCAAGTGCACAATCACCATATACATGTGGAATAATTTACTAAGACATTAAATCAACCTAATCAACATAATTTCTCATCAAATATATGTATGAATATTTCATTAACATACAACTCCATGGCTGTCCAAAATTGATATATCAAGAACTCCTCAAACTTGAAAATTTTCTTCACAAAGCACACACCCATAACATGTATACAAACTTCAACAAAGCAATATTCAAAAATACAAACTTACCTTTGGTTGGGACTTGTTAAACCTTCACTAAACCTCTTGATATTGGTATCTACTTCTTCCTTGTGAAGTGGGGATAAATTTTAATGAAGACAAGTAATCAAAATCTAGCTTGAAAATGAGTGAAATGAAGCCATGCAAATGGGGTGGCCATGGAAGGGCTTTAGGAGTTCTTCCTTGCGGCAATGGATGAATAAATGAGGAAGATGATGTTTGAGTGGGAGTAATCTGCCCACTTATGATTATATTTAATCCATATTATAATTCTTAGTGGTCCACTTGCTCAAATTAATCATATAATAAGCTTAAAGTGCTAATTACACAATTTTCACTCCACTTTTGGTTATTTGCATTAGATACCACTAAACTAATTTTTCATTTTATTTTCTAAGTGTAATATTATTTATTTTTAATGGAAATTTAGGTCAAAAGACAATTCGGGATGTCAAATGACCATAATGCCCCTGTTCGGGTTGCATTCTCGATTTTTCGGTAATACCGGGTTTTGTCCATTTTTCGATTTCTCATTTTTCTTTGTATTAATTATTTAATTTTTCTTTGATATTTCTAATGATATTTATACTTCAATTGATGTCTCTTTAAGTCTTAAAATTAATTTTCAGGGTTCCCCGCGGTCCAGGGCTAGTCAACGGTCCATGCCGTGACTTCCCCGTGCGGTCACCCATCGCTAGGGTTCTTGGCTCGCTTAACTTGGTTGCATTTCTTTGCTATTATTTTTCCTTTATTTTTCTTGTTTTTTTTTTCTTGTATTTCATTATTTTATGTCTCCTCACTCATAACGAAATGTAGTTCTAGGCATCCTAGCTGTCCGGACAACACTGGTCACCGGAACAGTAGAACGCACTACCGAACTTAGGGGTGTTACAATTCTCCCCCCCTTAAAATAAATTTTGTCCACGAAATTTTACCCAATAGCCATCTTACAATAGTCATATATTTATTTTCTCCTTTCTATATGATGGTATAATCTTCTTTTCCTCAAATTTGTATAAGAATTTTAACAATCTAATACAACGTTTAATTTGTTTGTATAACACCAATCCCCTCTTACTATTGTGCTATCTAATATAACGTAGAACTGAAGTTCATGTTCTTTCTTAAATGACCCTTGAGGTCATGTTAGAATGATTTATCTAGTCATTGGTCCTCTGACCATTCTAGTCAATAGTCTTCCTCAAATTCGTTACATTTTTTTTTTATATCTGAACCAACTGTTCAAATTTTTACTTCCATAACTCTTTTTATCTGTCATTATTCTATAACTTACTTCATTTTGTGCTGAACTGTAACCTTTCGATATTCTGACTTTTAAGTTTTAGATCCCTAAGTAGGATTTTCAAACTTATTTCTAACAATTAAATTCTGTCCTGGCATAACTATACCAAAACAGATGTCGTTGGTAACTATTCTTATCTAGGTATACTATCGGGTAGTACGTAGCTCTATACAATAATCTCAAGTAAGTACTGTAATCTACAGCTTACAGTATAAACATCAAGAACATTGCATAGTTACTACGATACATCCCAATAGATCAAATTTTTCGATATTTTATCCTTTTCGAATTTACTGACATTCGAATCTTATTCTGATTACAATATCCATTAGCAATTTCTAACAGTAACCTCCTTGCCCTCATCTAGAGCAATTCCATTACTGCATCTTACTTTTACGTCCTCTTGCCTTACATTAAGTAGGCTCGCCAATTAGCTTTATAATTTATGGTGTGTTAGAAAATACTTTTCGCCAATAAACTCTTCCAAAATTAATTTCACTTATTATCACAATCCTTATCTTAAGGACTAATCACTAATGCATCAAAATTTATTCCCCTGTAAAGGAATAACAACAGAACATGTAGTTTCTAACACTAACATAAAAGTATGCAAACTCCAGGTCAAACAATACATATATATATCTTAGTTGCTAATTGAGAAAGTACCAGCAATAATGTCAAAAGTCTCAGCCTCTTCTCTCTGTCATATAGCGTATACTCCAGCTGAAGCATCACCTTGTTCTGGCTGATTCACAGTACTTTGACTTCTAGGTGTACTGCCCCTACCTCTACCTCTACCTCTACTAACTGATGGTGAACTCTTTGGGGTAGAAACTTGGGTTGATCCCTTTGGTGTAGTAAATGATCCAGAATGACCTGGATTTACACAATCCCTAGCAAAATGACCAGTCTCTCCACAGTTAAAACATGCTCCTACGGCTCTATAACATACCCCACTATGTGGTTTACCACAAGTTTCACAAAGTCGATCTGACAGCGCATTCCTGGGTTTCTGTTGAGTTTGCTGATTGGATCGAGGTGGTTTCTATCCAAAAGATCTATCTCTACCGGACTTCTTACTATCTCTATTGTATCCCCCAAAGTTTTTTCTCTTTCCAGTAAGACCACTAGAACTCTGTTCTACTGACTTTCCCTCTTTTTCTGTCTTCTCTGATTTCTTTTTCTTAGAAGCCACTTCAGATTCAATTCTTTCTAATTCTAGTGCTTGAGAAATAAGTTCAGAGAAGTTGTTATGTTTGAATCTGACCACTTGTAATCTGATACTAGGCTTCAAGCCGGTTTCAAACCTCTTACATCTCTCTCTACTGGTAGAAAGTAGACTTACTGCATAATGGCTCAGGCGGAAAAATTCTCTTTCATACTCAGCCACTGATCTGCTCCCTTGTTTCAAACTTAGGAACTCTTGCAGTTTCTGGTCTACATAAGCATCAGGGACATATTTTTGTTTGAATTCCCTGAGAAAGTCATTCCATGTTAGCACTGCAAGTTCTACCAGACTGTGGGGAATGGTTTTCCACCAGTCGTAAGCATCCCCCTGTAACAAAGATACTGAGTATTCAAATCTGAGCTCCTCTGTACAATGTAGCTTCTTGAACACCCTATCCATCCTCTCTAACTACTGTTCAGCCTCTAGAGGATCTACTGTCCCCTTGAACTCTGTAGCCCCATACTTCATCAATTTGTCATACTGCCTAGCAGGAGACTATGGTTGTACCACTGGCGTCTGTATTGGGACTTGAGTAGGCACATTATCAGCCATTTGTTGGAACATTGCAGCCATCTGCTGAGCGAACTGAGCAGGAAACTGCGGTACTGCAGGGGCTGGTGCTACTGAACCACTGACATTATGTAGGCCTGGGGCATCCCCTTGCACCTCAGCCTCTATAGATTGATCGACTGAACGATCACCCTCTTCCATGGTCAATGCGAGGATCTTAGATCTCCTAAACAAATAACACAAGGAGATTTTCTCCCGTTAGTGCATATTTACAATGTAATGTACTGTATGTATCAAACAATGATATTGAGTAGTTGTACTATAAAGAAAGAATATTCAAGTAACAGGTGAAAACAGAATTTAAAAACCTTGCTCTGATACCACTAAAACATGTCACACCCTACCCCTCTTTAAGGCATAACATGATCCCATAGTATACCTAATGAATTACCAACTTCGTCTATTGATAACCCATTAAATACACTACAAGGGATTTTAAAAACTTTTCTTACTTCTTTTACAGTGGTGAGCACTATTTACAGGTGTTAAAAACCTTTTTGAACTGAAGTGATAGAACTAACACATTTGAATTATTTGAAATTTCTATAAAAATTTTGGCAGAGTGCCATCTGTATTTTGGATAAAACAGTTCTTCAGAAAAACCTGTAAAAAGCACTTCAATATATATTTCCAAATCTCAACTCCAACATGTTTCTCAACACAACATATTTCTCAACTCAAATCCATAGTAATTTTTCAAAGACTGAGATACAATAAATATAATACAATTTTTACAAGTCAAAATAACTCATAATTTATTTTACAACTTTAATGTACAATTTTATTTGACAACTGCTCAAAACCAAGAACAATATATACATACAGTGAACATACATTACAGTACAAAATGCAAAATGTGGTATACTCAATATACCCGATGATCTCTCAATGTAGTACTAATACCTAGTCTCACGCCTGTCATCTGTCTACTGCGACAAAGAATGAAAAGCTATCGCTGAGTAAAATTTACTCAGTGGTGCACAATAACAATTTGAAATGCGATATATAAATCTTTTATTGGCAGTTCACAAATTAAATGATTCACAATTCTATTTCACAATTTACAAAATTCATCTAACACAAATTTGATCAAATAACTGAGTAACACAGTTTTGCCAATCAATAACACAATTTGATCAAATAACTGAATAATACAATGTTGCCAATCGATAACATAATTTAGGCCATGACACAATTTTTCCACACATGCCGTGTTGTACACCACGACAAGACACACTCACCCCAATAATCGAAATCACTGAGGGAGGAAGCTAGCTGAATAATGAGTACTCATCCACACTCACCTCAGACTGGGAAGTCAAAGAGGGAGGAATATAACCACACTCACCCCAGACTGATAAGTCAAAGAGGGAGGAATATATCACACTCACCCCATAAATGGAGGAGGAACATAGTAACAGTGTCATGCCAAGTGTGAATCAAAACAATTTCAAATCATAATATTTCATATAAACCATAAATCACATTTTATCTCAAAATTTCTATTTGCAAAGTTGGCAACACAATAATTTTCAAACAATATTCTCAAAGCCAAAACAATAAAAAAATTATTCATAACTCATTTATCCAAATAAATTTTCTGGTAAAAGCAATGAATATCAAAATTATTGTGCATAAACACAATTTAAAACAATAACATACAAATAATCATAATTTATTTCAATTGAAAAATTCAAAAGAAATAACTATTGTGCACAAACACAATTTAAAACAATAACATACCAAAAATCATAATTTATTTCAATTGAAAAATTCAAAAGAAATAACTATTGTGCACAAACACAATTTAAAACAATAACATACCAAAAATCATAATTTATTTCAATTGAAAAATTCAAAAGAAATAACTATTGTGCACAAACACAATTTAAAACAATAACATACCAAAAATCATAATTTATTTCAATTGAAAAATTCAAAAGAAATAACTATTGTGCACAAACCTTTGATATTTGTCTCCTGGTCTGGACTCAGTGTTTCCTTCCCTTTTCCTGAGTCTTTGCTAACTGAGAAACACAATTTGAAGTGTTTCAGTATTCATTTAAACTATTTCTAGCGATAATGTTTGATAAGTAGTTCACTGAATACCCTTATTTGCTTAATCAACCAATATATCGACCCTCGATGCGTTCTAGGTAAACTAGGTTTTAACGTTACTAATATGTCACATTCGATAGTATTTTAGGGTTGGTACGTGTTACCAAACTTATTTCCTTGTTTAGTGCATTTTAATGCAACTTGCTGAATTCCGGGATACTAGTTTGACCTAGCCGGACGACCTAGTTCCCTCGATTTTCGGGTTTCGGTCAAAACTACAAACTTGTAGATCTATGTCTTATGGAACACGGGGCAAAATTTTAGGTCATTCTGAGTTATGTAGACCAAGTTATAGTCATTTTACTGTTGCTGGTCAAATGGCATCAAATTAGGTCATTTTAGGTCAATTTTAGTCAACTTTGGTTCGGCCAGTTTTTGGACCCGAACTTGTGCAAGCTCTTTGACTTGCTTGTGGTCATTTCTGGGCTTTGGTGTCTTCATAATACTTGTAGGTATGGGTCTTAACTATTCATGGTTAAAATTTCAGGTCAATTGGACCTGTTTTGAGTGAGTTATGGCCTAAACACTAACTGCTGCCCAATTGGTCAGTTTTGAGGTTTCATTTGCACTTAATCCGAATTGGTCATTTTTCATGTCACCTTGCAAGCAGAATTTTGGTATGCTTTCTTAATGAAAGTTGGCACATTTTGTGCCTAGTTTCACCTTCAATTGGTCTCATACCAATTGGAGTTACACATTTAGAGTTATAGGCTAAAATGCACACTGCCCTTAATTACCTTGCTTAAACATGTAGCAATTACACATTTCCCTTACTCTAAGTCCACTTCCCTTACCAATTCTGATTTGGTACATCACCAAAACCATTTACTACTTCACCTTAAAGTCACTTTGGGCAGATTACAAACATCCTCAATACACCAAATAAAACTCTAATTCACAAAGTCCAAATACAATCACATATACACAAACATTTCTAATTTTTACATACACTTTACACAACTAATTTATATACATATCTATCAATCCTCAATGTCATAATTCTGCCAATATCTTCATGAACTCATACATTTATCAAAGAGTCCCAAGGCTACCGAATTGTTCCACAATGCCAAAGTGTCCTACAATTCATCAATTTCCATTCCAAGTGCACAATCACCATATACATGTGGAATAATTTACTAGGACATTAAATCACCCTAATCAACATAATTTCTCATCAAATATATGTATGAATATTTCATTAACATACAACTCCATGGCTGTCCAAAATTGATATATCAAGAACTCCTCAAACTTGAAAATTTTCTTCACAAAGCACACACCCATAACATGTATACAAACTTTAACAAAACAATATTCAAAAATACAAACTTACCTTTGGTTGGGACTTGTTAAACCTTCACTAAACCTCTTGATATTGGTATCTACTTCTTCCTTGTGAAGTGGGGATAAATTTTAATGAAGACAAGTAATCAAAATCTAGCTTGAAAATGAGTGAAATGAAGCCATGCAAATGGGGTGGCCATGGAAGGGCTTTAGGAGTTCTTCCTTGCGGCAATGGATGAATAAATGAGGAAGATGATGTTTGAGTGGGAGTAATCTTCCCACTTATGATTATATTTAATCCATATTATAATTCTTAGTGGTCCACTTGCTCAAATTAATCATATAATAAGCTTAAAGTGCTAATTACATAATTTTCACTCCACTTTTGGTTATTTGCATTAGATACCACTAAACTAATTTTTCATTTTATTTTCTAAGTGTAATATTATTTATTTTTAATGGAAATTTAGGTCAAAAGACAATTCGGGATGTCAAATGACCATAATGCCCCTGTTCGGGTTGCATTCCCGATTTTTCGGTAATACCGGGTTTTGTCCGTTTTTCGATTTCTCATTTTTCTTTGTACTAATTATTTAATTTCTCTTTGATATTTCTAATGATATTTATACTTCAATTGATGTCTCTTTAAGTCTTAAAATTAATTTACAGGGTTCCCCGCGGTCCAGGGCTAGTCAACGGTCCACGCCGTGACTTCCCCGTGCGGTCACCCATCGCTAGGGTTCTCAGCTCGCTTAACTTGGTTGCATTTCTTTGCTATTATTTTTCCTTTATTTTTCTTGTATTTTCTTTTCTTGTATTTCACTATTTTATGTCTCCTCACTCATAACGAAATGTAGTTCTAGGCATCCTAGCTGTCTGGACAACACTGGTCACCAGAACAGTAGAACGCACTATCGAACTTAGGGGTGTTATATAGTCTATCATCTTCTGTCAGGGCGAACATCTTTGCAACATAGGTGGCTAGGTGAATGCGAGAGTCTGAATTCCCGGTGTATTTATCGAAGTCCTGGACTTTGAATTTGGGTGGTACCACTACATCCGATACCAGTCTTAGCGACGATACATCTACTGAACAGTAAATATTCAGTCCCTCTATTGCTCTTAATCTCTCTTCTAGAGTAGATAACTTCTCATTTTCTCTTGTCTTATTTTCTCCTCCTACTGCATGAGATATTCCCCCAGTTGGGAAATGAGGGGCAGAATGAACCGGAGGGATCAGGATTGAAGGATGTGGCTAGGCATTTGGGACAGCCAAGTAATAGGAGAAGGGTGGGTCATTATTCAGGGGGGTTGGATTGACAGTGATCGTCGGATCCGGGATAGGTGGCTAAAAGGTAAAAGAGGTTGAAGCATGATGAGAATCAACCGTTGTAAGAGGTGGGGGAGGTAGTGGTAAGTTGGGCTCTGATGCAGGCTTATTTTGGGACATCTCCCTAATTAATCTCATGAGCTCTGAGACTTGGTCTTTCAACTCGGAAACCTGTCCTTGTAGGTTCTGGACTTGCTCCTGATCTTCCATTAGCCTTCTTGTTCGTGACCTTGTTAAGTACACTCGTCTTGGTTGAACTGCGTGTTTGGTCAGGCTTACTTTGCTTAAAGCAATGTTGATTTTCTGTGGGGAGTAAAAAAAAAAAAAAGAAGTCTTTTAGTGAATTTTGAATTTTGTTAAAATTTAAAAGGTCCTGGTTTGGACAAAGGATACGGTGGCATCTGAAAGCCGGGAATGAAATCTGCAAAAGAATAATTGCATCAATTTTATCATGGCATCATTCGATAGTCTGACGGTGAATGACTGGATTGAATGCGTATTTATGATACTTGTCCATATGGCGCATTCAACTTTTCTCATAACCCTAGCGCGGGCGGTTCCTACAGGAGTCATACTATTCATTCACAATTTGCTAAACAATAGCCCAAAGTTATTTCATTAATCGAATAGTTCATACATAGCACTCTTTACATTGGCCTGGGCTCAGGGAGACTCTTTATAATGTAATGACATTTTTTGAGATACTCATAAAGCCTTTCTTCTTGTCTGGTGGAGTTGAATGTCTTCAGGGCATACTCGGATTTTGGCAAGAGCTCTTGTTTCCCCTGTGCTATCATTCTCTCTAGCTGGTCAACATTTTCTTTTAGCTCTTGATAGAGAGTAGCTTGTCTTTCTTTTTCGTTTCTTTCCTTAGCACATTCTTTTAAAATATCATTGATAAGTTGTGCTTGCTCCTTTAGTTCAAGTTTCGTCTTTTTCCCCTCTTGTTTGTACTCTTCCATGAGTATCTCTTGGTATTCCACTTTCTCTTGGAGCTTGCTATTCCAAACTTCTACCTCTCTCATTGTATCTTGGAGAGAGCTCTTTTCCCTTTCCCATCGTGTTTCTTGCTCTGCAAACTCTATCTTTTCGGTCATTGTCTCTTCCCTGAGCCTTCTTACTTTTCTTTTGAGGATCCGTTGTTGGTCCTCTAACTGTTTTATTTGTTCTTGTAATTGCCAATTTTCGATATTCGCCTTTTGTAGAGAGTCGGCCAAACGAGCGCTAGCTTCTTCTGAAAGGATGTTTAGATGGGGGCCACTACCTTCGAGTTTGGTTGGATCGGCAGTTTGGTGTCCTCGATCCCTGCCGGCTCTCCATTTAAGATAATTGCCCGTGGCACTCGGACCTTTAGGCGACCTTTCCATCATAGTGATGTTTTCCCAGGATTTGCGAGCTATTTTCAATTCTTCTTCATTATTGAGCTCATGATAGAAGTGACCTTGGTGGTATTCCTCAATACTGATTGTGGACTGGGTTGAACTGAACTGCCTCATTACCAATGCTGGGACGTAACTTGTGTATCCGGCCACTCCGATTAGAGAAACTGAGTAATTACCCCCTGTGCTGAACAAGATGGGTTGACCCGACGTCCACAATTTCTTCCAACAGTAGTCATGGCTGTTGAAGCTCAGAATCCGTTCTTGCTACTACAACTCGTCCTTTGGGCTGATTACTAATCTGGCCATCTTCTCAATAAGAGGCTGGTCAAGATACCAAGTTAACCCCTTTGTCTCTATAGGACACATGTGACTGATGATCCAGAGGTGCAACAATTGAGAACAACACTTAATGGATCCCCTGCCTTATTGTCTGCAGTAAGTAAGAGTCAATAAAGTCTCTGCAAGGATTACCGATATTGGGTTGATCTTATGTTTTTCTACAGCCCAAAACATTTTCGCTACACTGCAGGTTATAATTCCCAAAGGCCCAAGGAACAAGATCAGGCCATAGATCCCCAAAGCAAGTGCCAATGAAGCTTGCTCCCATTGTTCATCCTAGATGTATCGATCCAACTAATTCTTGAGGTAAGTCCAATACCATCCGTGCGTGTTTCCTTTGATAGTTTCTCTCGCCTTTGCTTCTTCCATGGGAATCCCCAACATATGTGCGAACCATTTCCATGTCTGCCTATGCTCGAGGTGTAGGTAGATCTGATTCTGCGCCACATAAGGAATTTCTAGCAATGCCTGATATTCGTCCATAGTGGGGGTCATATCAATGTCATTGAAGGAGAACACTCCATACTTGGGGTTCCAAACCAACAACATGGCCTTTAATGCCGAAACTTGGACTTTGACTCGTATCAAGGTAGCAATCCTTCCGTATTTTTCCTCAAACTTTGCCTTGATGTGATCGGGAAGCGATCTCCAACTACTAGATAGACCCTCAAGACCGGTCATTCTGACCTCGACTTTGCTTAGGTCTAATGGAGGTAACAAGCTGGTACGTGCCCTGGTGACATCACTTCATGGGGCACTGAACTATGAGGCGGTTCGAACCATGGTTTAGCATTCTGTTCTGGTCTAAGGATTTCTTCTACCGACTGACTCAAGGATGCCATGTTAAAAATGATGCTTATTCTTTTACAGACCCTAACTCAATGATCCCTGTGGAGGAAACTTGTTAGTAGGATAAATTCAGATAATTTTGAATTATACTGTTGGCAGGGTGACACCTACACATTTATCAAAGTAGGAAAGTGTGTAGATTCTCATAGCAGTATAATCCAAAATTTACCCTCAAAGGTAAAAACATCAGAAAATGCAAACAAAGTAGGGTGAAAGTAAGTGTGCCCCTTTTGTCCTAAAATAGGGAGAGTCCTAGTACCAGGTAGGTGCTACCTAATTGGATAGTTCTATCTTATGAGGTAGTTTGCTATGGTTTCCAGCTATTGTGATGGTTTAGCTCAAGGTCTAATTTTCTAAAAGCCACAGGTTCCCAAATTGCCCCTACTGTAAACAGTAAAGCCCTATTTCATCACCATGATATTAACGGGAGAGTTCCACGGGTATCACAGTAGATAGAACGAGTTTCAATCTGAGTAGAATCTTCACGGATACTAACGGGGTAAAACCCACGGGTACCGCTACATGACTCCCTCCTATTTTCCTAAAAGGATAAGAAAGCTCGGGTATAGGGCTGAAGTGTGTGAGGACATTGTGTGAGTGTTCAGTGTGTGAAGGGACACCTTTACCTCTTCCCAGTACGGGGGAGTTTTTTTCCCTTTTTTTTTAGACGAAAAGTGCTATAGGGAAATAAGACAATCAAAATAAGCAAAGCAGTTAGCAAAAATAACAATAATCAACAGATTGAGGTTTTCGAATTTTGTAAATTAAACGCACCTAACTACAGTTTTAGTTTATATAAGCATAAAATTAAATCTGCTTTTAGACCTTTGATCCAGGGTTAAGGTGTGGTTTGATCCCCAGTGGAGTCGCCAAGCTGTCGCATGGTATTCTGCGGTCGCCTGGACGAACACTCACCGAAGTGAGAAAGAGTGAGGAGTCACCACTTTAATTTTGAGGGAAATTAAAGGAAACCATTTGTACACACAAAAAATAAAAAAGATAGATTAAAAAAAACCACTTCGAAAACAGAGATTCTAGGTTCAGGGTCCATATACGGGCATGAAAACAAAGAAAATAAAAAAACGAGCACTTGATAAAGCAACTGTCTAAACGCTCACCTGTGGGGAGTTGAATCTATTGAACTAACTATGGAGTCACAACTATAGTAGAGCTGCGCTCTAATAGTCTGAGGACTACTGCTTGCCTTGAAATAAAGAATACCAAGTTAAAATGCAGTCGAGCCGAAATAACAGTAACCGGATTTGAATAAGATTGAGCTTGGAAAATAAAAGTGAATATAAAAATGATGAAGACAAAACTGAAACTGAGAGATGGGATCGCAGAGTAATGAACAAACTAAAAATAAGGAGTTTTAGTGTCCAACACTCCTTCAACGAGAATACTTTAGAAAACTGGTTTCTGAAGTTTTCCTATTTTGAAAGCTTAAAAATAGCAGAGTAGCAAGACTGAATAAAGTTTCAGAGCCTTTACACTATAATCACCACCCTTTTTTTCGTCCTCCTTTCAACAGTATCGCATGCAGGTATTTATACGGAACGGGTGCTCCCAATGAAGGGTCAGGATTTCCTCTGAGGGAGATGGAAGGTTTGGATTTTAAAGGACATGATCTGATGCCTGATAATTGAAGAGGATCAAAATGGACGACTGAGATCCTATTCAGAATATTTGACCTTTCTCTTTTCTAATCCAACGGTTCAAAATTTTCTTATAAAGGGAGATCCGAAGGCCGGGAATAAAGGATGCCAGTCTTGTCGTCTTCTCTTTGATCCAAGGGCCCCTGGCTTGTCCTTACAAGTAAGATCAACGGTGGAGATTGAGATGTACAAGACTGTCATGACATGTCTTGGCACCTGTCAGCAATGTGGGCGATTCTGCAAATGAGGCGTGCAGTGAAGATTTGATCTCATCTGCAATGCTTTAACTACCTCGGCTCTGATTATGACGATAGTTATTGGAAGTTGTCTCATTCTCTCTTCGCTTTCCGATCTCCCATCCCTTCCGATCTTTCTATTACGATCCTTTTCCGATCTCTCATGCCGGGCCCCTCTCCTGATCTCTTCCATTCCTGAACCTTCCCTTCTATCCAGGCTGATTCAATCAAAGCATTTATTCCTTCTGTTACTGAGGCATCCGCTTTGATTTCTGCTAGTAATAAATGCTCAGACCCTCTATATATATATGCCTTCAACGGGGAACTTCTCCCACATTTCATTCCTTCTTATTTCCATTTCTTTCTTCTTCTGTTCTAGTTTTTCGGTAATATTATGGCCATGGTGACTGCTTTTGATCTTTTTTCGACTATTCTCTTTGTTCCCCGACTGAAAATTTATGACCCCGGTGATCGGAAAATCATGATAACCACATCTGATGACAGTGAAAGAACCAGACTAATTTACAGCTCAAGATCGAAAACATCGATTTCACCGATCTCGAGTCGATCTACTGATATAATGGGTGAACTGATTTCGAGCGAGAAGACTACTAATTTCCCTCTTAACATCAGTGACTGCCTCTTAAAGTTCATTTGGCTCCTCACTACATCGGGCATCCCGTCTGCAGCTCGGTTCTAGTTGATGACATCGACGATGACTCCTCATCATCATGAGAGTCATAGTCACTCCATCTGAGCTGTACATCTATCCGATGCCTATGGCTAGCTTTCTGATCAGACACATCTTTTGATTCAGCCACGAGACTAGGCTTTGACATAGGTCCTTACTAGGTAAGTGTATTGCCGATCTCTAGAGATCGCCCAAATGATGTAATCTAACCTTTAAAGGATGTAATCTGATCTCTTGAGATAGCCCAAATGGTGTAATCTGACCTTTAAAGGATGTAATCCGATGTCTTGAGATCGCCCAAATGATGTAATCTGCTCTTTTAGAAATGAAATTTTATTTTGACAATTATCATTGTACTATTATTGCATTGGTTATTTTTCGATCTCTAATGTGCATATCCGATCTGATTCCTAACTGAATAGCCCTTAGCCGAGCTGTAATTCTGAACATCTACCTTAATTCGCAAATCTTCAACTAGCCGATCTCCCCTTATTTATTTATGGAGTTTCTGGAATGTTCTTGCGACGTGTCAGAAAAGCTGGCGAATTTCGCTAATCGATGCGTCGCTTGGGACACTGTGAGCATTGAATGCTCAGACGGGTATAAATAGGGAAAGGGTCAGCCAGTTGCTCCCTTATGTCATTTTCAGCACCTCGTAAGCGATTCTAAAATTCTCTCGTTTCTTCAAGTTCTTCCGACACCGATCACACTCCGGTAAGGGTTTTGATCTTTCTCTTAGTTAAATTTCTCTCTTTTCTTTGAAAATGAGCGGCGCCGAGGGTCAAAGAGCGGCGAGCCCCCCTTCTGTCCATGTCTCGTGGTCGTCAGATGAAGTTGAAGTGGTCAGACTAAGCGGGCGATCTGAACCTCCTACGACCTCCATTTCAGCCCATGGTCAAGCGGCACCCTCAAAACGAACGCATTCCTCAAGGAGAGAAAACCTTCCTGTGGATGAGTTGCCGTCAATCCTCTAAGAAACCGATCTGCAGTCGATTAGCCAAGAATACAACCTTCGAACCGACTCATACGAGCTTATCAGATGTCATGGCGATCTCCAATCTGATCACTTCTTTGAAGAAAATGATGTGATCATGATATATGAAGAGTAATTAAAAGTCGAGCTGCAGTTTCCTCTTGATAATTTTTTCAAGGACGTTCTGAAATTCCACCAAGTATGTATAGCCCAAGTACATCTGAACTCTTGGCGAATTCTAGTGGCTTTCAGAGGCTTATGCTGAGCTAAGAAGCTTGAGCCCACAGCAAAGGTTTTTGCCGAGCTGCATAGACTTACTCGTCGAAAGGATGACGAGTATTGGTTTTTCCAAGCCAAACCGCACTGTGGGCTTTTTACTGATCTCCCATCTTCATTGAAAAATTGGAAGAATCGCTTCTTTATTCTAAGAGCAAGATTCCGAACGGTTTTGAGGGTTTCCCACGTAGCAGGCTGCATCTGAGCCCATCAATTCCGAAGCATATCGCCCTGATTAGGGAAGAGGGCGCAATGGTAATGGAGCTGAAGGATCAGGCGGCCACTCAGAAGTTCTCCTGTTTAGATGCAGTGATGGCCGAACTACACCATTGGATGATGCAGCTAGTTACTGGCAAAGAACACGGGTACATCTCTGATCTCTGGGCCTCAGCGAACTCACTGACTTTTCTTTGTGAAGGTATGGCAGGCAGCGAGGCTTCCAAAGAGAGCGGAAAGCGTAAGAGGGAGGTCTCCAAGAAGGTGTGGGAGATGAAGCGCGCCAAGCCCTCATGACACCAAGGCATGATTCGGAAGAGGTGCGGGGAGGCTCATCCTGACCCTCGGGACCGCCGATACCTGAAATAGAAGTAGTCCGGTCTCCTCCTCGACAAGAAGAGCCACCGCCTCCACCTGCTCCTTTGAGTGTGGAAGGTGGTCCTTCCCAACCTACTACAAGGACCCTTTCCTGTGGTGCCCAGGTCCTCATTCATTCCTTGGAGAAGAACTGAACTGTACGGGAGAATCCGGGCTTGGCAAAGGTTCTGAGAGCTTCCATATGCCTCCAGGAGGATCAGCACAGGCTGACCCAAGGCAACATCAATGATCTCTTGGCCCAGACGATGAGCTTGAGTGTGGAGAGCTTGGTGAACCAGCATATCATCAGGGAAAAGGCTCATCATTTGAGGTAGGAGATCCAGAAGGCGGGCCAGGATGCAGCTTCCGCCTGAGCCCAACTTTCATCCGCCCGAGAATATATAGCTGAAATTGAGGAGCGGATGAAATTCTATAAGGATAAATTGACCGAGCAGGCTCATGATCTTGAAGAAGCTCGGGCGCTCCGAGCTACTGATGTCGCTCGCCTCATTGAAGAACTTAGAGCGAAAGAAGAAGAGGCAGTAACGAGGGAGGCCGGTGCTTACATGAATGCCCACAGGGACCTTTTAGCCGAGCTCAAGAAGCGTTATCCTAAGGAGGACTTTTCCTGGATGGTGGACCTGGCTCCCCAAGACGAAGAGGAGAGTGAGAAGGAGGCTGAGGGAGATAGAGAGGGTGAGCAAAATGTTGAACAGGCTAGGGGTGATCCTCCAGCCGAATGACTTGTACTTTTTTACTTTGAAATTAAATGAAATTCTCTTTTGTTTGATGAGATCAGAAAGTATCTAAGTTATACAAGCGCCTGATTGTATGAACATGTTAGAACATCAAACTTGAAAGCGATTATTGATCTATGTATGAGAGGTCAGAAAAACATTATAAGCATGAGATTGGCCTAAGCCGAGAACAAACACCGAGCGGAACTTAAGATTATTAAAATTGAAAACCTGATTTGAACACTTAAGATCGGAAGCACCATTAAACTGGATTGAAACCTTAACTTTATTAAACGATTATCCACAATATTTATAAAAGGGAGATCGAAAATAAGACTGGATGGCACGAAGACCTAATGTTGGTTTGATTTCGTTTGACGAGAGATCGAAAATGTGATTAACTGGCATGGAGACTTGATAATTGGTTTGAGAGATCGGTAATGAATTGAACGATATGGAGACTTGGCATTGGTTTGATCTCTTTGAAGAGAGATCGGTAATGAAGTGAGCACATGGAGACTTGGTGTTGGTTTTATTTCAAAGTCTATTGATTTCGGGGATCGGCCAAAATATGGTGTCGACAGTTGCCTAAAGGATTGATGCCATCAATTGCTAAACCAAGTCTAACATTGCAAGGATCTCTAGCATAACATAGGTTTAATTCATCAAAATATTTCCAGGCATCAGAGTCAATTGGATGTCTAAGAACCTCATCTTTAGGACGTTGATCATGATGCCAAATCATGTCTAAAGCTATCTTTGATGACATAAATAATCTTTGAAGTATGGGCTTTAGAGGAAAGTAATGCAGAACTTTTCTAGGAACTTTTTTACCACTCTTCTTAGAACTAACCCCATTGGTTGAATGGTCCTCTACTTTTTTCCACCTAGACTCACCATAAACTAAACAACATTTAACCTTTGCATGATTTTTCCAAAACAACATACAATCATGTTCATAAGCAGCTATCTTTTCATAATGCAGACCTAAATGTCGAATGATTTTTCTAGCTTTATAAAAAGTTTTGGGTAAGGTTTCACTAGGAGGAAGGACTTCTTTAAACAATTGCATTATATTTTTAACTGCTTTATCACTTAATCCAAAAAGACACTTAATTTGGAACAATTTCACAATCAATGATAATTTTGAAAATTTCTCACAACCAAGATAAAGCTTTTGTTAGGCAATTTCTAACGATTAAAAAAATTTAAAAGCTTCCTTACTAGATTCATATGGCTCACTGGGCTTATACCTAGGCTCAATAGAATTAGGATCATTATTATCATGATATTCATGCTCATTAGCATCTTGCATTATTGCGTCAATGATTTTAGGTCCAACGGCATCATGAATCATGCCTAATATATCATCACCATCTTCATTTTCCACTTCTTTAGCAATGTGTGTCTCTTTAGTCACAAATTTCCCATGGCATAACCAATGAGTATATCCTTTGACAACTCCAAACATCAACAAGTGATCCCTAACCTCATATTTAGTCTTGTGCAAAAAGTCCCTTAATGATACCCTTTAATTTTGAGTGAGCAAAAGCAAATTCAAGAAATTCCTCAACTCCTTGTATATACTCTTCACTCAATCTATTGGTGCATTGCATCCATTATTTCTCAATTGGAAAATCTGTAACAATATACACACACACATATATATATATGATCAATGAATTACAAACTTGATTTACCATGAAAATAAAGCATAAATAATATAGTTGCCATCACAGTTCAATACTATTAAAGAGTCTTAAAATGCCAAAGCATGCTAAAAACAAAATAAGACATGAAAATCCATGGAAACCAACTAAATATGGAAACATCATAGAGAGCTACTAAGATTTAAGCATCCAGACAACCAAGGTTTGCTCCAGCTTTCAACTAGTAGATTAAAAATGATACGGACATGTGATCTTAGGAATCCTAATCTTACTGAAAGCTTCTCCTCCTGTATATGTTCATTTGAATTTTCATTGATAGTAATTATGGTATTATAGTTGAACATATTTAGTTTAAAAGATGCAATAATGGTTATATATCTTTTTTGTTGGGCATTTTTTATTTTATGTGCCATGATTTAAGCCAAAAATCTGCATAACTGTTGCTGAGTGGAGTAGCATTTTGATCAAAGTCATACAAATTTCCTCGCCGTTGTATATTAATTATTGTTTGTGATCAATGATTATTATAGGAGGTAAAATCCTTTTGTCATTGTTAGAGTTGAAAGGCTGTTTAAATTTTATAAATCAAAATCATAAACAATGTTAAACGAGTAGTCAAAATCGTTCAATTGCATCGGTAAGTAATTAAATAAATAAGTTCATATTTTATTTATATATTTATATTAAATATTTTATTTATATTATGAATATAACTTTCATTGAATATTTATGTCAATTGCATATATATATATATATATATATATATATATATATATGAGTTTTATGATAAATAATGAAGTAAAGAATAAAATAATTGCAAGTGAATTACATTTATAAGTGTTAGCAAAGAACAATTAATATAATTTGAAAGCCAACAACCAAATAGTTGATAGTTTAATAGAATTATATTTTATTTTTATGAAAATAACTTGTTAAATAACTATCTTACATAATTTTCTTTTAATTGGTCATTGTAGCCCATTGAGAGTTCTTAAGATGGCCTAAAGGGTGGCTTGCTATGGATATGAAGTGGCCTTTTATTAATATTTTGCATATTAATAGAGCATTTTTTAATTATAATTTTATTTTATTTAATTGCTTTTTTATCATATTAGTTGGAACACAATTTTAATTGATGTATTTTATATTTTGCCACTTGATTTTAATTTTTTTCTGATATTAATTTATACTTTAACTAAATGTCTTGTTCTTTATATTATTTGATATTTATTCCCTACATATTGTTTGATTTGCATAGTATTATGTGGTAAAAATTTAAATATTTAGTTATAAATTTTTCACATTTGAGACTAATATTTTGATTTATTTCTTATGAATGTATTATTATTTATGGTAATACATTAAAATAATTTTCCATAAATTTTTGTGTTCATAACTAAATATTGAAATTGTTTTCTATATCGTCAATTTTATCTATGGCTAATGTTTTTAGCTACCATGATTTTTCAAAAATAAAAGTTCAAAATCTTTTACAAATCATCTGAATTGTTGCAAATAATTTTAATATTTAATTAGAGATTTGTACAGTTTGAAGCTGAAACATGAAAGTACCAGCTACACCTGATCTTTATTTGAAACAAAAAAAAATACAAAAAAAAATTATTATGAATTTATTATTTATGGCACGTAAGTTTAAGTTTTAGTTATAGGCTCACAAAATCATAGCTATATGTAAAAATAATTGCCACTTCGTTATGTTTGTGGCAAGGTATTCTATTATTTAGTTACAAATAATAGTTATAGCTAAAATATAAAATTGGCTATAAATTTCAGTTTTCATGGCTAACATTTTGCTATAAATTTTTATTTTCATAATAAAAGATTGACATTTGAGTCACATTGCAATAAATTGCATGCCTAGAAATATTTATTTTTAGTTACGGAAGACTTAAATTACATAGCTAATTTTTAGCTACACCACTTCTTGCTATGACAAGCTACAAGAAAAATTATAGTGGTAAAAACATTTAGACACGGAAGTCTACTTTTTTAGCCGCAATATTTTTTATAGCTGTAGATGCATTATGTTGTATCCTAAGAGTCAAACTATGCGAGTGTCTAATTCTCCCTCAAAAGGAGATACACAGGAAGTTTAAGTGAAGTTTAAACTTGGATCCTCAAAAATCACATTATGTCTTAGCATGTTTTTTCAAAACAAGGTTTTTTCATTGAATTATATGTTTGAACTATGAGAGAATTTGATTCTCCCTCAAAAAGAGATATGTAAGAAAGTTTGGAGGTTTTAGGTGCAAACCCTTAAAACACAAATCACAATTATTTTGCAAAACCCTTAAAACACAAATCACAATCACTTTGCTGGGGTATAAAACTGTGAGCCTCAAAAGGAGCTAGAAGCATAACGTAAAGTCCTTACCTAAACAGGCATCAAGTTACAAAAATTGGTATACTCAAACCTCACTTCTTTATATTTCATTGCAAGAGTTAGTATAAAAAAATAAAAAATAAAAATTAAGTGGTTGACACTTTGACAAACTTTGATAGTGCCCTAGGCATTATTTTCCAACTTCGCCAAAAAGAAGGGCAAACTATATACCTCTATTTTTTGCACCCTTAGGCATATATTTATGTGAAGCAGTGAGGAGCTCAATTATGAAAATTCTACTAAATTAAAAGGCCTTATGAACATCAAGAGAAATAGAAAAGGGATTATAATGCATAAAATTAGGGTTATGAGAGGCCAAAAGAGTAAAAAATCCCAAGGTTGGGCTTCAATAGGTTCAATTAGGCCTATAGGGGTTCAACTAGGACTTTTGTCAATGATCCAAGACTAGGTTCCATAGCCAACAAGGCCCTAAAAAGCTAAGAGGCCTTGGATCAAGTAATGGCTGTGAGACAAACACAATTAATCTCTAAATAGGAAGATAATAAATGAAATGGAAAATGAAAAAAAAAATTACAAAATGGGCAACAAATATTCTCCTTAGCTGAAATTGTGGTAGAGAAAAGAGAAGATAATCAATCAAAAAGGAAGTAAGCTCATAAAGTCAAGCTCTTTCCTTCTAAGAATATGATTCACTTCCTATTTAGGTTAAGGGTTATCATTATAAGTTTTAAAGGAATAATTGTTAGAAAAAAAAATTAATTAATACTGTTTGATAAAAAGTTAATAAGAAAATGTAAATGAAAGTATATAAACATCTGTTGTTATATTTAAAATATATATTAAAATCATTTTTTATTTATAAATAATTCAATTTTAAAAAATTTTATTAACTTCATGTTTATTATTGAACATGATAATTTTACATTCTAATATATATATATAAAACAAGGCCCTAAAAAGCTAAGAGGCCTTGGATCAAGTAATGGCTGTGAGACAAACACAATTAATCTCTAAATAGGAAGATAATAAATGAAATGGAAAATGAAAAAAAAAAAAACAAAATGGGCAACAAATATTCTCCATAGCTGAAATTGTGGTAGAGAAAAGAGAAGATAATCAATCAAAAAGGAAGTAAGCTCATAAAGTCAAGCTCTTTCCTTCTAAGAATATGATTCACTTCCTATTTAGGTTAAGTGTTATCATTATAAGTTTTAAAGGAATAATTGTTAGAAATAAAAATTAATTAATACTGTTTGATAAAAAGTTAATAAGAAAATGTAAATGAAAGTATATAAACATCTATTGTTATATTTAAAATATATATTAAAATCATTTTTTATTTATAAATAATTCAATTTTAAAAAATTTTATTAACTTCATGTTTATTATTGAACATAATAATTTTACATTCTAATATATATATATATATATATATATATATATATATATATATATATATATATATATATATATATATATATATATATATATATATATATATTGATAAATGTGCAAAAATAGCTTACTATGGAATATAGTAAAAGTTTGAAGATAAAATAAATAACATCAGCATAAATAATAATAATAATAATAATAATAATAATAATAATAATAATGATGATGATGATGATGATGATGATGATAATAATAAAATACGTCTTATAACCATCTATTAAACTATGTTGGGGTAATTGGTAGAAAAAATTTTAATTGTATTAAGGGAGTGCTTCGTTTACCTTTTGAATATAGCTGATAGTTGACATTTAAACAAGTAAACTGAAGTGTTTGATAACTTTAAAAAATTAGAGTTGATAGATGATAGATAACTAATATTATACTTATTAACTGCAGCTCTATTAGCTCTATTTTTAGAGTTATTTTCATCAACTGATAATTGACTTTATTTGATTTTTTATTTAGACTATATTATCATTTTTTTTCATGTAACTCGAAAATTAATATTATTAATGTTATTTACCTTTTTTTTCATTTACAATATTAACACCTTAATTAGCGTATTCCAATTTTGTTAAAATATTTTCTGTTAATAACATAAAATATAAAATATTTATTTATTATGAAAAAATACATTTTTTGTCTAAAAACCTAAAAAATACAGTTTCGAAAGGGACTGTCATGCTAACTGCGGTTTCAAAAAACTTGTCAAAAATTTTCCACTCAATAATCACATTTGTTGACCAATAAACACATTCAAATCATCATAAAAACCCATATAAAGGTGGTGATACCCAAATCTCTCAAATGCAAGAGAAAAACTATATCTCAATCAAATTAAACTCATTCAAAGCAAATCCATTCAAATAAACTCATTCCAATCAATTTACAAGCTTAAAAACAAGGAAAAAAAATTAGTTGTGCATAAACCTTCAATGAACTCATTTCTCCTTACTTACTTCTTCTTGTCCGTCCCAACCTCTTTTTCTACTGAAAATACACAACTAAAATGTCTCAATATTCATCTCAACTATTGCCAAAAACTCATTTCATAAATGTCTAATGCCTCCTTAAATTAGATTGGCAAATTTCAAAGAGTTTGGAACTTTGGATAACTTGGTGTCCAAATCTTTGAACCCAATTTTTACCTAGTTTCAATCATAATTTGGTGAAGTTTTCTTCATGAAAATTGTTTTTCTAGGTCTTAAATTTAGTTTTCTTTTTGAATCACCTAATTTAGAGTTGTGTAGCTCAAGTTATGACCAAAAAAGCAGTTACTATTCACATGGGTAGATTTTGGCAGATTTGGTGACTTAACTTTGCCTAGCAATTTGATTGAATTAAGTTCATAATTTGGCCTTAAGTTATTCATATGAAATGTTCTACTATGTTTCAAGTTTCCATCGGTTTAAAAATCACCTAAATTAGAGTTTTCTAGAGAGAGTTATGATGATGTAAAATTTACTATTCTTGTGATTCAAATTCTACAGATTTAGGTTCTGGCAGATTCATTAACTTAACTTTGCTCAGCAATTTGATTAAGTTAAGTCCATAATTTGGCCTAAAGTTTTTCATATGAAATGTTCTACTATATTTCAGATTTCCATTGGTTTAAAAATCACCTAAATTAAAGCTTTTTAGAGAGAGTTATGACAATGTAAAGTTTACTATTCAAGTGGTTCAAATTCTGCAAATTTAGGTTCTGGCAGATTCATTGACTTAACTTCGCTCAGCAATTTGATTGAGTTAAGTCCATAATTTGGCCTAAAGTTCTGCATATGAAATGTTCTACTATGTTTTAGGTTTCCATCAATTCAAGAATCACCTAAATTAGAGTTTTCTAGAGAGAGTTATGACCTTGTAAAATTTACTGTTCATATGATCAATCTGCTAGTGTCTAGATTCTGGCAGATTTATTGACCCAATTTTCCTCAGCAATTTGGTTGGGTTAAGTTCATAATTTGGTCTTAAGTTCTTCATATGAAATGTTCTACTATATTTAAGGTTTCTATCGGTTCAAGAATCACCTAATTTGGAGTTTTTTAGAGAGATTTATGAGAATTCAAAATTTACTGTTCATGTATTTAATTTCTGCAGGTTCTAAAATTTCACTTCCAGTTTCAAGGTTCATTTAGGGCAGCTTATGATCATTTTCTGAGTAGGGTATCTCATGAAAATTCTAGCCCTATGTCTTAAGTTTCATTTTCAATTGGTTTCACACCAATTGGAGTTGTATAGCTCAACTTATGAGCTGCTAAACACACTGAACTCAATGTGTAAAATTTCTGCCCTAGGTTCAATTGTTGTTTCCTTCAATTAATCTCACTAACCAACATCAATTCACATTTAATTCATCCCAAATGACCATAATTTAACATTAATACATCCATGGCACTTCATAACACAAAAACCCCTAATTTTTCAATTCCTTATTTTGCAATTTCCCCACTCTATACCATTTCATCATTTCCGTCCATCATATAAATGCCAATTCAAACTAAAGGAACTTCAAATGACCATAATTAGGTTTTATAATCCTCAATTACATAACACAACACAAAAGCCCTAATTTTTCATGAACCCTAATTTTTAATTTTTCCATTTTATGTAATCCCATATAATTCTACTACCCTAAACATGTATACACTTCAATTAAACTTAAATTCATCATCAATTTAACTAAAACACATCAAACCCTAAGTTTTCCCCAAATTAGCCAAAATCACTCCTATTCATACATGTATGATTCTCATACTTTCTCATGTAATTTTTATCAAAATCTAACTTAATTCAAGGTCTGTATTACTAATTGAGCATTAAAGAGACTTATCTCTTGATGATTTCTTTTCAACTTCAATTCTCTTCCCATTCTCTTGTTCTACTTGCTCCAATCCCTCAATAAAAGTTTTCTTTGATGTTTTCTTTTAGTGGGCTATGGGATTTACAGAGGGAATTCAAGGGAATCAAAACCTTGGAAGGGAATCAATGATGGAAAAAGATAGGAGAAAAAGAGAAAAAGAGAGAGAGGGAGAGCGAGAGGTGGCAGCACATTGAAGGGAAAAGAAAGGAAATGGCTTTTTTAATTTTTTTAGTGTAAATTGGTCTTATCCCTTATATAATTATGCCTAAAATTTATTTATTTTAAACTATAATTTTTAATTGTGTCATAAATGTAATTAAACTTAATTTTTTTTTATCTCTTTTCTTTTCTTTTTACATTTTCACTAAATTTTCCCCAAAATTTCTTCATAATTCAATATATTATTTTCATTTAATTTAATTGACATTTTGGTCAAAAATCATCTCTTGAAGTGAATTGACCAAAATGCCCCTCATTGGGTCATAATCCTTCTTTTTCATAATACCTGATAAGTCTTTAGGTCTTTGATTCACTGAAATTTTTATGGTGTCTATCTCAATTAATTTTCCCTTTTATTTTTGGTCCACAAGGTGTCTTTGAATAGTACTAGTCACAGATCAAAAATGGTACTATTTAGAGCTCGGAGGTTCGGGGTGTTACAATTCTTCCCTCCTTAAAAATAAACTTTCGTCCTCAAAATTTACTTGGTCTTAGTCTCTGAATAGCTGTGGGTGTTGTCTTCTCATGTCCTCCTCACATTCCCATGTAGCCTCCTGGCCTGAATGATGGTTCCACAGCACTTTTACTAGAGATATCTGCTTGTTCCTCTATGCCAAGATCTTTATGGGCTCTTCATTCAGGCCATAAATATGAGAGGGGTCTGATCTATATCTCCTCAACATGGAGACATGAAAGACATTATGAATCTTTTTCAACTCCAGAGGCAAGGCAAGTCTATATGCTAACAGACCCACTCTTTCTAGAACCTCATATGGCCCGATGAAGCGAGGACTTAGTTTCCCCTTTCTACCAAACCTCATGATCTTCTTCTAGGGAGAAACTTTGAGGAATACTTTATCACCCACACTGTACTGAATATCTCTTCTCTTCAAATCAATGTAGGACTTCTGTCTAATCGATGCAGCCTTGAGTCTGTCTCTAATGAGCTTAATCTTTTCTTTCGTCTGTTGCACAAGTTCGAGGCCAATCATCTTCCTCTCACCCACTTCATCCCAGTACAAGGGAGTTCTACACTTTCTGCCATAAAGTGCTTCATATGGAGGCATTCTAATACTTGACTGATAACTATTGTTATAGACAAATTCAATCAAAGGCAAGTGTGTATCCCAACTTCCTTCAAACTCAATCACACAAGCCTGAAGCATGTCCTCCAAAATCTGAATGATCCTTTCAGACTGGTCGTCTGTCTATGGATGGAATGTTGTACTAAAGTTCAATCTAGTTCCTAGGGCTTTTTATAGACTACCCAAGAATCTAAAAGTGAACCTTGGATCTCTGTCAAACATAATAGACACTGTAACTCCATGCAACCTCACCACTTCATTAATGTACAATTTAGCCAATCTTTCCAGGTTGTAATCCATCCTCACTGGCAGAAAGTGTGCAGAACTTGGTTAATCTATCAATAATAACCCAAACTGCATTATGATTCTTCTATGTATCAATAATAACCCAAACTGCATCATGATTCTTCTATGTACATGGAAGTTCTGTCACGAAATCCATAGTGATTCTCTCCCATTTCCACTAGGAGATTGGCAATGGCTGTAGTAACCCTGCTGGCACTTGATGTTCTGCCATTACTTACTGACAAGTTAGGCATTTGGTAACATATTCTGCAATGTCCTTCTTCATTCCCCTCTACCAATAGTGTTCTTTCATATTTCTATACATCTTGGTTCCACCAGGGTGCATCGCAAAAGGTGAATCACGCGCTTCCTTTAAAATGGTCTACCTCAGTTCAACATTATCAGGAATGCACATTCTACCCTTATATAATAGCAAGCCCTCATCATTTGCTGACAACTCGGTTTCTTGCCATCCCGAGCCTCTTCCATCAATTTCAGGTACTTCTCATCACTCTGAGTAGATATTTTAATTTGATCTGTTAGCATTGGCTTCACTTGCCAAGTAGCTACCATCTGCCTATCATCATAAATCTCTAAATTGGCATGTAATGCCCTTAACTCATGCACCATGGACAAAGGAGAAACCCTTAAACTAACCATAGTCTTATGACTTAAAGCATCAGTTACAACATTAGCTTTTCCAGGCTGATAGTCTATCAAGCAATCATAATCTTTTATCAGCTCTAACCATCTCCTCTGCCTCAAATTTTACTCTTTCTGTGTGCCCAAGTGCTTCAAACTTTTATGATCTGTGTATATATAACATCTCTCCCCATATAAGTAATATCTCTAGATCTTCAAAGCAAAGATAATGGCTACTAACTCCAAGTCATGTGTAGGATAATTTCTCTCATGCAGTTTAAGCTGGCGTGAAGCATAGGCAATGATGTTCCTATCTTGCATCAACACATAGCCCAATCTATTATGAGAAGCATTATTGTGTATGGTGTACTCTTTACCTGAAGTAGGCAAGGTTAAGACTGGAGCTTCAGTTAAATGCCTCTTCAACTCATCAAAACTCTCCTGGCATTGATCAGTCCACTGAAATTTCACATCCTTCCTAAATAGCTTAGTTAGTGGAGATGCTAACATAGAAAATCCCTTCACAAACCTTCGGTAATACCCAGCTAATCCAAGGAAACTCCGAACTTCAGTGATATTTCTGAGTGGCTTCCAATTAAGAATGGCTTTTACCTTGTTAGGATCCACCTGGAGACCCTCTACAAATACAATATACCCCAAAAATGTAATCTCCTTCAGCCAAAACTCACACTGCGATAGTTTGGCATACAACTATTTCTCTCTCAAAGTCTGCAATACTATCCTTAAGTACTTGTCATGCTCCTCTGCATTCTTTGAGTACACCAAAATATCATCAATGAACACAGCAACAAACTGATCCAAATATAGCCTGAAGACAGTGTTCATCAGGCCCATAAAAGCAACTGCAGCATTAGTTAACCCGAATGGCATTACCAAAAACTCATAATGGTCATACGGAGTCCTGAAGGCAGTTTTAGGTATATTCTGCTCCTACACCCTCAACTGTGAGGGAGTGGAAGTGTGAATAAAGGGCATTAGAACCTTGAATTTCAAAAATTATTTCTAAGGTTACATGCACCATACCAAGTGTCTTATGATCCTAATTAATTTTCAATGCCCAATTGCATACCAAAACATATTTTAGCATGCATTAAAATTTCATTTTCCATTAAAGATTATGAATTAAATGTTAATTCAATTAAACCCTAACTAAAAGAGGGATTTTAGGTACTAACCTCTTAATGCACACTTGAAGACTCTTAAGATGTTCTTAGGACCCCAAATGTTATCCCTCTAGTTTGTGCACCACAAGCACTTACCAAAGTTTGCAATGGAAGCCCCTAGATTGGCTTCTCAAGCCTTGTCAACCAATTTTGAGATGGGGTTTATGCTTTGTGAAAGTTGTGTGAATGTATTGGGAGTTAAAAACACTTTCTAATAATTTTAATTCAAGAGGAAATCAAAGTTTTTCCTTTGAATAAATTGAGAAATTAAAGAGGAGAGGAAGAGACCAAGTTGCCATCCAACTTGAGACTCTTTATATACTTAGGTCAAACCCTAATTTACTCCCTTGCCACATGTCATCACAAGAACCCATCTTGTTATTATTTGATTTAATCTTATGAAGCCAAGTGTCAAGCTCTATTTAAATCATGACATGTGGTCTTCCATCATAGGAAGACAAGTGGCAAGATCATATGGTCCCATGCGTCACCATCTCATGGTGCCACATGTCACCACGTGAAAAGACCAATTTGCCCTTACCTTTTAATTTGAGTTCTCAACCCAAAATTATAATTTCTCCTTTTCAAATCAATTTATATCAAATATAAATTAATTAATTAATTAATCTTCATTAATTAATTTCTCATAATTAAATTCATATTTAATCAAATTAAATATAACTTTAATTTATATTATACATCCAATAACCTAGATTTGGTTTCAAGTCATGCTAGGGACTTTGAAATCTTATTGCAAACCAAACCTCTTTAATTAATTAACTAAATTCTTTAATTAATCAATTAAATCACATTTTAAATGGTGATTAGCCTATGTAAATGTGTGACTTACTAGGCTCATTAATTATTGGCAGTGAGAAATGATATTAACTCTTAATATCATTAGAACTCTTTCTTAGCGTAAATAATTTCTCTAAATCATTTCAGACATCTCACTGACCATGGTTGACACCTAGCATAGTATGCCATGGCCACCCAATTAGTAATAAGGAATACCTTAAATGAACCTTTAATTATATATTACCATGCACTAGAATCTCTCCGTTACAAAATCTCAATTCATGCTAGAGTCATGATTAATGTCAAACCCCATTTGCTATGAACATTATGTTCTCTTTTAATTTCAGTTCTTGATTAATTAGATTTTCTTATCAGAAACTCTTTTCTGACTAAATCTGTCTGTCCTGGCCATGAACTTAAAACATCAAGAATAATTAAATGAACATAGGATTTTATCCCTATGTGACACCCCTTACCCGACTACAGTGTAGCCGAGCAAGTTATGCCACTCAGTGTGCCGGAGCACTCTATTTTATCTGATTTCATTACAGTCCTTGATTTATTTATTCAAAAACTTTATTGAAGATTTAGGCTATTTTTACTTTTATCAAAATCTAACTAAGTTGGAAATTTCAAAAATTTTAACGATAATCCGACAAAGTGTCGGCTGTAATTTGGACTAACAGTTCTTCTGAACCTGCCAAAGACAATTTCAATATATACTTAATTTCTCAAACTTAATAGTCTCAAAAATTTTCAAACATAATGTATCTCAATGCAGTATCCAGATTTCTCAGAAATCTCATTAGATTTTCAATATCTCAATATTCACAAGTATAATCTCATTATAACTCAAATTCAATTCACATACTAAAATACTTACTTTGAATAGCTTCCATAATTCATAGGTTAATTACATGAGTTTATTTTGTACAAGATATACAAATAATTTACAATGTGCTAGGAATGAACAATATACATAACATGTATAAAATGAGCCCTATCTACATGCATTGCTGAGGAGGTGACAATCTTGAACTCTTACGACACTTACAGATCTGGACTCCAAAAATCTCAGTCGACAGTCTACTGGTTTTACCTTCAGTACCTGCGCGAGGAAGCAATTCCATCGCGCTAAGCATTTCTGCTTAGTGGTGCAATAATATAACCAGAAATAATATATACAAGTAAAGAAAGAACAGAGCATAATTTGAATGCTTAAGAATCAATTTAATTTAATACAATGTGTCTAATGTTAATTATCTTTTGTTCTCATTTGTTTCGCTTTGGAAGCGTTTAATTCCGAAATTCACAGTGATAATGTACGATATACAGAATTAATAAAAATACTCAATTTATATTCATATGGCAATAGAAGGTACATTTAAAATATTTAGTTAAGTTATACCTATTTTTGCAACTCTCTTATCATTTTACTTAACAATTTTTATGTGGTTTGGATCATTTCATAATTGTAACTAATTCTTTTAAAGTCTTATTAACTCATTCATTTGATCTCTAATGTTTTTAATTACTAATAGTCTTAATTTATTTCAATAAATTACATTGCCCAAGTGACCTACGACAGGCTGACTAAACTGGATAACGGGTTGTTGGCACTGGACACCGCGGTGCCTCGGGCCGTCATACCATAGGACGCAGAATGTCAACCACGTATGCAGTCAGTATGGCTAAAAAGCCATGATATCACATGATCGGGCATGAAACCCATGAATACTGGCATAAAAGCCATGAATACGGGCATAAAGCCATGAATACAGGCATAAAGCCTTTCGCAGTACTGCTAAAACAATACCCTATTGGCATACCAAACTATCCAATCTGAAACACATGTCTAGGCAATACAAGGGCATATAATATCATCAAATATTAATATGTTGTGTTTTATGTCTTTATTATTTCACGATAAATTTCATAATTTGTACATTGATCATAATATTCATACATTCCTTACATCATTCCTATTGATCACAATTCACAATAATGGTATTCATATACCATTGTACTCAAAATATTTCTCCTCTCTACAATAATGAGAACTAATGTCTCATTCATACATTAATATGATTCATTTATTCATTCATTATGTTATTCATATTGATCACAATTCTAAGCAATGGTTCACATGTACCATTGTATTCAAAACATTTTTCTTTTCTCATTTATACATTCAAGAATCTATTTATGTAATTACAAATTTTATATTTCAAGTTGAGTTACTAATATTTTATGAATTCCATTTGTGATGGGCATATATGCCCTAACTATCTATTCACATCAATTAGGTGACTTATTTTTCATGTTTCAAGTAATCCATGAATATTTCATGGATTTCAAATTTATGCTCTTAATTCCCTTTTTAACAATCTTGACTAAGATGTATAGTCCACATTTGTCATACCATTCTAAGCATTTAAGCTTAGAATTGGTTCTAGGTCTTCATCTTAATTTGCTAATTATTTTGATTACTATTCACCTTACTAGTCAACCAAAATGTTGACTTTTTCATACTTAAGGGATATTTTAATTCTAATTACACCAAGATCCCACATTTTGAGTTTTACATTTGCTAGTATTAATTGCCAATTGTAATTTAAAGTCCCCTAGATGCATTTCTAATTTCAAATTTTGAATTTCAAGTTTTGGTGTCACTATTCACCTCTTTGGTCAACAAAAATGTTGACTTTTAGGTAGAAATTATGTACATTGGTTTTGGCATTCCCAACATACCACATTTTGCATTTAAAATTTGTTAGTTTTGGTCACTTCCTCAAAGCTTAGGTCATTTGGCAAAATTGCCAATTTTCGGTTTTTGAAACTTAACTTTACTATTCCATTAAGCATTGTTGCAGTGGGAATTTGAGGAAATGGTAAACATGAAAGTTGTTCCTTATTTTGTCTAGTTGAATTTCCTTTTTTGAATCACTCCATTTGGAGTTTTGTAGCTCAAGTTATGGCCAAAATAAGTTTATTGTTCACGTGCACTGTTCATGCTGCACTTTTGGGTTTTGGCAGATTTTGGTCCAACTTTGGTCAGTAATTTGACCAAGTTAAGTTCATAATTTGGCCTAACTTTCTTCATATGAAATGTTCTACTATGCCTTAGGTTTCCATCGGTTCAAGAATCGCCTAAATCCGAGTTTTCTAGAGGGAGTTATAGTCATCCAAACATTACTGCTCAAATGAAAATCTGCAGAGTTGCAGGTTTGAACAGTAACTGTGACTGCCATTTGGGTTAGGTTCTGGTCATAATTTGGGGTAGGTTTCTTCATTAAAGTTGTTTGTCTATGTCTTAACTTGTTGCTGTAAAAATTTCAGGTCAATTGACCAAATCTACAGTGAGTTATGGCCAAATGAATAGTTACTGTTCATTTGGTCATTCTGCAGGGGCTGTTTGCAGGGTATCCGGATTGGGGCCAAGTTTTGGTCCTCTTGCTTTGGTCTTTTGGACATGGTTTCTTCAGAAAAAATGTGCCATTGCAAGCCTAGTTTCATGTCCAATTGGCCAAACACCAATTGGACTAACACAGCCCAAGTTATGGCAGTGCAAAGGGACCGAATTTTCAGTCCCTATGCTTCTGTCCTAGGGCAGTTTATACCTTGACTTTGCCATACCATTTTTCAGTCCAAATTGTGTTCAACATACCTCAAATGGTCACTTATTGACCATTAGATTGTTCTTTAACAGTTTAATAAACCAAGTCACATTTTCACCTTTCCAAACCCTAATATCCAAATCAATTTACTCATAACCTTAATTAGCATACTTAGTTTAATGTCCATGTATATTAATACCTTAACCATTATTTCTAGCCACTCTAAATTTATTAAAACAATCAACCTCATACTTTCATAGGGCTGCTGAAAATTGAATGTACCATGACACATATAATTTACTTCAATTTTTTAAAATTGCTTAGCTCAAAATGATGTTCTAACTAAGATTTAAAAGAAGGAGAATGAAAGTGTAGCACTAACCTTGATTGGGCAGAATTTCCAAAGCCCTAAACTTCACTTTCTTCCCTCTTGTTGGCTGCCAAAAGCTTCCCCAAGTGATATGGTCAAGGTTTAATGAAAGGGGTTAGGGTTTAGTGGTGGAAACAAAGGAGAAAGGAAGCTTTGGTTGAAAATCAATGGAGGTTTGGCTATGGGAATTGAGAGTTACAGGTGAACTTTGTAAAGGTGATGGCTGCTGGAATTTTAGGAGCTTTTGTTGTGTTCTTATACATATTTTATTAGTTAATTTAAGTGTTGACTAAATGTGATTGGTGGGTAACTCTTAGATGACATCATATGATGTCAAAATTGACATTTATTCTCATTTTTCTTTTCTCTTCTTCTCTACTCATTTTCACTTTAATTTTTGGTAATTTTTCTTCATATTTTATGTCATATTAATTATTTACTTAACTGAACAAGTCGGCCAAAAATCGTCTCTGAAGGCGAAATGACCAAAATGCCCTCCGTTTGGCTTAACGGGTCAAAATTGTCTGTACCGATTGAAAATTTTTTTTAGGTATTTTCTTGGCATTCTAATGCTATGGGAACCTCAGTAACCCTTCTCTGGAGTCCCAAAAATTATTTTATAATTTTTCCCCCTGGTCTAGGGCTCCTCGTTGCGAGAACCGCAATTTCCCTCTGGTTACCCATCGCTTGGGCACCGGCTCATTTAACTTGGTTGTATTTTATTTCTAAAATTTTTACTATATTTTTCTTATTAATATTTGAGTTAATTATGGTTCCTCACTTTAGTTTAAATATTTTTTTTCAGAAGTTCTAGGTATCGATCGACATCGGTCACCGAACGATGGTATCTTGAATTACTACCGGGAGGATGTTATAACTCTTTCCCTCTAATTTAAATTTCGTCCTCGAAATTTATCCGGTGTAAATAGTCGAGGAGCTATTACCTCCTTATTTCTTCACCTTTCCGTGTTATCATACTTCACTTTCTTCTAGTCTCAATCCTATCCTCAAACAGTTCTGTACTCATTCTTTTTCATCTTAAATATAGTCTCCTTCTTATTTCCATTCGCTATCTCATTATCTCTTCACTCTCTTATTCCATACCCTAACCTAAAATAAACAGGAAATACAGATCTGCAATAGTGTCACCTCGACTCTTATGAATGCAATGCATGATATGCAGTCTATCTAGGTCCAGAAACGCCTAAACCGCGCTCTGATACCACTAAATGTGACACCCCTTACCCGACTACAGTGTAGCCGAGCAAGTTATGCCACTCAGTGTGCCGGAGCACTCTATTTTATCTGATTTCATTACAGTCCTTGATTTATTTATTCAAAAACTTTATTGAAGATTTAGGCTATTTTTACTTTTATCAAAATCTAACTAAGTTGGAAATTTCAAAAATTTTAACGATAATCCGACAAAGTGTCGGCTGTAATTTGGACTAACAGTTCTTCTGAACCTGCCAAAGACAATTTCAATATATACTCAATTTCTCAAACTTAATAGTCTCAAAAATTTTCAAACATAATGTATCTCAATGCAAGATCCAGATTTCTCGAAATCTCATTAGATTTTCAATATCTCAATATTCACAAGTATAATCTCATTATAACTCAAATTCAATTCACATACTAAAATACTTACTTTGAATAGCTTCCATAATTCATAGGTTAATTACATGAATTTATTTTGTACAAGATATACAAATAATTTACAATGTGCTAGGAATGAACAATATACATAACATGTATAAAATGAGCCCTATCTACATGCATTGCTGAGGAGGTGACAATCTTGAACTCTTCTGACACTTCGCAGATCCGACTCCAAAAATCTCAATGATACCATCTGGTTTTACCTTCAAGACTACTGCGAGGAAGCAATTCCATCGTGCTAAGCATTTCTGCTTAGTGGTGCAATAATATAACCAGAAATAATATATACAAGTAAAGAAAGAACAGAGCATAATTTGAATGCTTAAGAATTAATTTAATTTAATACAATGTGTCTAATGTTAATTATCTTTTGTTCTCATTTGTTTCGCTTTGGAAGCGTTTAATTCCGAAATTCACAGTGATAATGTACGATATACAGAATTAATAAAAATACTCAATTTATATTCATATGGCAATAGAAGGTACATTTAAAATATTTAGTTAAGTTATACCTATTTTTGCAACTCTCTTATCATTTTACTTAACAATTTTTATGTGGTTTGGATCATTTCATAATTGTAACTAATTCTTTTGAAGTCTTATTAACTCATTCATTTGATCTCTAATGTTTTTAATTACTAATAGTCTTAATTTATTTCAATAAATTACACTGCCCAAGTGACCTACGACAGGCTGACTAAACTGGATAACGGGTCGTTGGCACTGGACACCGCGGTGCCTCGGGCCGTCATACCATAGGACGCAGAACGTCAACCACGTATGCAGTCAGTATGGCTAAAAAGCCATGATATCACATGATCGGGCATGAAAGCCATGAATACTGGCATAAAAGCCATGAATACGGGCATAAAGCCATGAATACGGGCATAAAGCCTTTCGCAGTACTGCTAAAACAATACCCTATTGGCATGCCAAACTATCCAATCTGACACACATGTCTAGGCAATACAAGGGCATATAATATCATCAAATATTAATATGTTGTGTTTTATGTCTTTATTATTTCACGATAAATTTCATAATTTGTACATTGATCATAATATTCATACATTCCTTACATCATTCCTATTGATCACAATTCACAATAATGGTATTCATATACCATTGTACTCAAAATATTTCTCCTCTCTACAATAATGAGAACTAATGTCTCATTCATACATTAATATGGTTCATTTATTCATTCATTATGTTATTCATATTGATCACAATTCTAAGCAATGGTTCACATGTACCATTGTATTCAAAACATTTTTCTTTTCTCATTTATACATTCAAGAATCTATTTATGTAATTACAAATTTTATATTTCAAGTTGAGTTACTAATATTTTATGAATTCCATTTGTGATGGGCATATATGCCCTAACTATCTATTCACATCAATTAGGTGACTTATTTTTCATGTTTCAAGTAATCCATGAATATTTCATGGATTTCAAATTTATGCTCTTAATTCCCTTTTTAACAATTTTGACTAAGATGCATAGTCCACATTTTTCATACCATTCTAAGCATTTAAGCTTAGAATTGGTTCTAGGTCTTCATCTTAATTTGCTAATTATTTTGATTACTATTCACCTTACTAGTCAACCAAAATGTTGACTTTTTCATACTTAAGGGATATTTTAATTCTAATTACACCAAGATCCCACATTTTGAGTTTTACATTTGCTAGTATTAATTGCCAATTGTAATTTAAAGTCCCCTAGATACATTTCTAATTTCAAATTTTGAATTTCAAGTTTTGGTGTCACTATTCACCTCTTTGGTCAACAAAAATGTTGACTTTTAGGTAGAAATTATGTACATTGGTTTTGGCATTCCCAACATACCACATTTTGCATTTAAAACTTGTTAGTTTTGGTCACTTCCTCAAAGCTTAGGTCATTTGGCAAAATTGCCAATTTTCGGTTTTTGAAACTTAACTTTACTATTCCATTAAGCATTGTTGCAGTGGGAATTTGAGGAAATGGTAAACATGAAAGTTGTTCCTTATTTTGTCTAGTTGAATTTCCTTTTTTGAATCACTCCATTTGGAGTTTTGTAGCTCAAGTTATGGCCAAAATAAGTTTACTGTTCACGTGCACTGTTCATGCTGCACTTTTGGGTTTTGGCAGATTTTGGTCCAACTTTGGTCAGTAATTTGACCAAGTTAAGTTCATAATTTGGCCTAACTTTCTTCATATGAAATGTTCTACTATGCCTTAGGTTTCCATCGGTTCAAGAATCGCCTAAATCCGAGTTTTCTAGAGGGAGTTATAGTCATCCAAACATTACTGCTCAAATGAAAATCTGCAGAGTTGCAGGTTTGAACAGTAACTATGACTGCCATTTGGGTTAGGTTCTGGTCATAATTTGGGGTAGGTTTCTTCATGAAAGTTGTTTTTCTATGTCTTAAATTGTTGCTGTAAAAATTTCAGGTCAATTGACCAAATCTACAGTGAGTTATGGCCATATGAACAGTTACTGTTCATTTGGTCATTCTGCAGGGGCTGTTTGCAGGGTATCCGGATTGGGGCCAAGTTTTGGTCCTCTTGCTTTGGTCTTTTGGACATGGTTTCTTCAGAAAAAATGTGCCATTACAAGCCTAGTTTCATGTCCAATTGGCCAAACACCAATTGGACTAACACAGCCCAAGTTATGGCAGTGCAAAGGGATTGAATTTTCAGTCCCTATGTCCGCCCTAGAGCGATTTATACCTTGACTTTGCCATACCATTTTTCAGTCCAAATTGTGTTCAACATACCTCAAATGGTCACTTATTTACCATTAGATTGTTCTTTAACAGTTTAATAAACCAAGTCACATTTTCACCTTTCCAAACCCTAATATCCAAATCAATTTACTCATAACCTTAATTAGCATACTTAGTTTAATGTCCATGTATATTAATACCTTAACCATTATTTCTAGCCACTCTAAATTTATTAAAACAATCAACCTCATACTTTCATAGGGCTGCTGAAAATTGAAGGTACCATGACACATATAATTTACTTCAATTTTTTAAAATTGCTTAGCTCAAAATGATGTTCTAACTAAGATTTAAAAGAAGGAGAATGAAAGTGTAGCACTAACCTTGATTGGGCAGAATTTCCAAAGCCCTAAACTTCACTTTTTTCCCTCTTGTTGGCTGTCAAAAGCTTCCCCAAGTGATATGGTCAAGGTTTAATGAAAGGGGTTAGGGTTTAGTGGTGGAAACAAAGGAGAAAGGAAGCTTTGGTTGAAAATCAATGGAGGTTTGGCTATGGGAATTGAGAGTTACGGGTGAACTTTGTAAAGGTGATGGCTGCTGGAATTTTAGGAGCTTTTGTTGTGTTCTTATACATATTTTATTAGTTAATTTAAGTGTTGACTAAATGTGATTGGTGGGTAACTCTTAGATGACATCATATGATGTCAAAATTGACATTTATTCTCATTTTTCTTTTCTCTTCTTCTCTACTCATTTTCACTTTAATTTTTGATAATGTTTCTTCATATTTTATGTCATATTAATTATTTACTTAACTGGACAAGTCGGCCAAAAATCGTCTCTGAAGGCGAAATGACCAAAATGCCCTCCGTTTGGCTTAACGGGTCAAAATTGTCTGTACCGATTGAAAAATTTTTCTAGGTATTTTCTTGGCATTCTAATGCTATGGGAACCTCAGTAACCCTTCTCTGGAGTCCCAAAAATTATTTTATAATTTTTCCCCCTGGTCTAGGGCTCCTCGTTGCGAGAACCGCAATTTCCCTCTGGTTACCCATCGCTTGGGCACCGGCTCATTTAACTTGGTTGTATTTTATTTCTAAAATTTTTACTATATTTTTCTTATTAATATTTGAGTTAATTATGGTTCCTCACTTTAGTTTAAATATTTTTTTTCAGAAGTTCTAGCTGTCCGGACCAACACTGGTCACCGGAACAGTAGACTGTGCGGAATTGCTACCGGGAGGATGTTACACCCATATTTACTTAGGGTAACAGATTCCATCTTGATCAACACCTATCTCCATATATAACTAGTAGGAGCCAACACATGCCCATATATCCATACACAGTACAAGTATAAAAGCAGTATCAAACGCAAACCACCTATATGCAAGATAATTGTGTTATCTCAGGTCTAAAGATTATATGCACTGATATGATATATGACAATGCACAGACAAGAGTAAACTCTATGTGCTTGTCATAAGCGTCACTGGTTTGGCCTACTTATCATGTATAAGTGCCTATCATGTTTGTTATGTGGCATGAGACTCACCATTCCATCTTATTTATATCTCATATAAATACCTTGGGAACAAACATGATTACAATCTTTCTGGATAAGTCATGTCCTTTGTGAAGTATCCTTGACTGTACACCAATTTATGATACTTTGTGTTAGAAATACTGTCACTCATTTTCTTAACAACTTAAGAATAGAATTTCTAACAAAATATCAATGGACCTTTTCTATTACACATAAATATATTATGTAAACAAAAAAGTGAAATTGCCTTTTATTAATAAAATATATACAAGATACATAGAAAATGATATGCTTTAGGGCATACTACTAACAATCTCCCACTAGCACTAGAGCCATTCATTATAATATCTTAGACCCATCTTCTCAAGATATCGTCTAACTGAGTTTGTGACATAGGCTTTGTGAATAGATCAGCTAGATTTTCGGTTGATGCTATTTTTTGCATGGCTACATCGCCTCGCCCAACTATCTCTCTAATAATGTGGTAGCGCCTTTCTATGTGTTTGGATTTCTAGTGAGACCAGGGTTCTTTAGCCTGTATGAGTGCTCCATTATTGTCATAGTAGAGAGGAACTATTGACTCTATGGAAGGAACTACTGTAAGTTCTGTTACGAACTTCTTTATCCAAATAGCCTCTTTTACAGCATCTGATACAGCAATGTACTTGGCCTCTGTAGTGGAATCAGAAGTCGTACTCTGTTTGGAACTCTTCCAACTGACTGCACCTCTATTACAAATGAACATAAACCTAGAGGTAGACTTTCTATCATCGATATCTGATTAAAAATCAAAATCAGTATAACCATCTAATTGCAAGTCACCACTTCCATAAATCAAGAATAAATCCTTAGTTCTTCTCAAGTACATAAGGATATTATTAACAGCTATCCAGTGTTCCAAA
This sequence comes from Hevea brasiliensis, assembly GCF_030052815.1. NCBI lineage: Eukaryota > Viridiplantae > Streptophyta > Magnoliopsida > Malpighiales > Euphorbiaceae > Hevea > Hevea brasiliensis. Next base: position 22,782,892 of record NC_079510.1, on the reverse strand, counting down.
CCTGGATTGGATTGAAACTTGCTAGTCAAACTAATAGAGTGCGAGATATCCGGCCTAGTACACAACTCCTCAAAGCCTGTTTCAACCCATAAATGGATCGCTTTAGCTTGCACACCTTGGAACTATCTTGGGATTCAAAACCCCTAGGTTGTTCTATGAAAATGTTTTCATCAATGTTTCCATTGAGAAAAGCTTTTTTGACATTCATCTGCCAAATCTCATAATCATAGTTCACAGCTATTGCTAATAGAATCCTAATTGATTTAAGCATGGTAACAGGCGAGAAAGTCTCCTCATAGTCTATTCCTTACCTTTGGCGAAACCCTTTCGCAACTAGCCTTGCTTTATAGGCCTCTACCCTTCCATCAGAACTAATTTTCTTCTTGAAAATCCATTTATTCCCTATAGGTATAATACCTTCAGGTGGGTCAATAAGGTCCCAAACTTGGTTTTATGCATGGAATCAATTTTGGATTTCATAGCTTTAATCCATTTTGAAGAATCTATATCTGATATAGCTTCTTCATAGGTAAGAGGATCATCTCCATGATCTATTTCTTCATGAGTAAACAACTCTTACTCATCTTCATAAAGAAAATCATATCTCACTGCTGGGTGAGATATCCTGGTTGATCTATGAGGAATTATTGTAGATGTTTCATCAATAGGTGTAGGTTAACTAGATGGATCTATATCCATTTGATCTGTTGGTTGGTTAGAATTCTCCAATTCTAACTCTATTTGCCTTCCTTTGCCACCTTCTTGAATAAACTGTTGTTCAAAAAATGTGACATCTCTGCTTACCACAACCTTTTGTGATATAGGCAAATAAAAATAATATCCAAAACTTTCTTTTGGATATCCAACGAATCGACCTTTTTCTGATCTGGTTTCCAATTTATCAATGTTCAGCTTTTTAATATAAGCTGGACAACCCCAAATCTTAACATGCTTAAGACTCGATTTTCTTCCATGCCATATCTCATAAGGTGTGGAAGAGACTGATTTGATGGAATCCTATTCAGAATATGCAAAGCTGATTCTAATGCAAATCCCCAAAAGGAGACTGGCATATTAGTATAGCTCATCATGTTGTGTACCATATCTAATAGGGTACGATTTCTCCTTTCATATACACCATTCAGTTGTGGCGTTCCTGGAGGAGTCAGTTGGGAGACAATGCCATGCTCTTTCAAGTATTCATCAAATTCAGTACTTAAATATTCACCTCCATGATCTGATCGAAGAGTTTTAATACGTTTTCCTGTTTGATTTTCTACTTCAGATTTAAATTCTTTGAACTTTTCAAAGATTCATGTTTGTATTTCATCAAATACAAATACCCAAACCTTAATTTATCATCAGTAAAGGTAATAAAGTAATGAAAACCACCTCTAGCCATTTCCTTAAATGGACCACATGCATTACTATGTATCAATTCCAAAATATTTTCAGCTCGTAACCCTTGTCCAACAAAAGGTGATCTAGTAATTTTGCTTTGAAGGCAGGATTCACAAGTTGGAGTAGGTTCAGAATCCAATGAGGATAAAATCCTCATTTTCTCTAGCTTTGTAATCCTATCTTCTGCAACATGACCTAATCTTAAGTGCCAAATATATTTTGAACTTGAGTTGATTTTCATCATGGCATTACTTTCACTTAGATTGCTTGTATTAGATTAGTATTTAATATTATTATCTAAATAATAAAGTCCATCATGCATATAACCCGAGCCAACATATTTATTTCCAAAATAAATATTGCAAACATTAATTGTGAACTAAAATTCATTGTCATTTTTAGTCAAACTAGATATAGAAATGATGTTCTTAAAAGCATCAGGTACATGCAAAAAATTATTTAAATACAAAACATGTCCATTCATGTATAAAGATTTAAATCCTATGGCTAAAGCTTCAACAATTGAGCCATTGCCAACCCGGAGTCTAACATCTCGTGACTGCAAGCTGCTACTACTTACTAGTTCCTACATATCAAAAGTAATGTGAGAACTAGCACCAGTATCTAAAACCCAAGCTGTAGATGAACTATGAGTATCATCAAAATCTAAATAACAAGACACAGACATACTTTCTGGAAGTCTATCCTTCTTGTCCTTCAGAGAAGCAAGATACTCTGGGCAGTTCCTTTTCCAGTGCCCATCCTTCTGGCAGTGGAAACACTTTCCCTTGCCTTTGTCAGCTTCGATCTTGGCCTTCTATTTGGCTATCTTCTTGGAAGGTCCAGGAATTTGAGGTCTCTTATTCTTATTACCCTTCTTCTTTTTGCACTTTCTAGCAGAAGAAGAAGATGCAATCAAAGCCACCTCTTTTCCTTTATTGCCCAACATTTTCTTTTGGGCAATAATCAGCATGTTAAGTAAGCCAGGCAAAGTACACTCTTGCTTTGTCATATGAAAATTTGTCACAAAATTCTCAAATGACTCAAGCAGGGACTAAAGGATCAGATCCGTCTGTAGTTAGAAATCCATGTTAAAATTAATATGTTCCAGCTGCTCAATAAGCCGAATAATCTTGTGGACGTGATCTCCTACATTCTGTCCCTCAGACATCCTCATGCGGAATAGCTGTCTAGATATCTCATACCTAGCATTCCTGCTGTGCTCACCATATAACTCTTGCAGGTGAAGGAGGATCTCACTTGCATTCTGCATACTTTCATGCTGCTTTTGTAACTCATTAGTCATAGAAGCAAGCATGTAACATTTGGCTCTCATATCATGCTCCTTCCACTTGTCCAAAGTGTCTAGTGCCTCTTGAGTGGCCTCTGGAGGTAAGGGACCAGGAACCTTTGAGTCTAAAACATATCCAATACGTTCTAGGTTCAGGACAAGTTTTAAATTTCTAAACCAATCAGAAAGATTAGGTCCCATCAACCTATTATGATCAAGTATGCTCGCAAGGATATTGGATAGTGGTGGTTATTGTGTGCTCATTATTATCAGAAAAATTAACTGCAAAAAATAACTAGATTAATTAGTAAATGTATTAAGTAATTAACCAAAATGATTATGGTCTTTTAATCAAATTGGTCCTCCCACTAACTTGGCGAATCCTACACTTCCAAAGTAGGAAACAGAAATCCTAGTTGGATGGATTTCTAATGGGTGATTGAATTTTTATAGTCTTATTGCTCATCCTCAGGCACATCCATTATTTGAATTATAATAAACTATAAGCGAGCAACTCCTTAACCATCACTTCTCATGTGAGGTTCAATCATTTATTTAGCCCCTAATACTCAAAATCTCAGGCACATCCATTATTGATTTATCTTGCATTAGTTAAGTTGATCCCATTGAGCCAGTAAACATGCAAATAATTTTAATGTCCTCAGGCACATCCATTATTGGCCACCAACTATTTACATATTTACAACATTTTATGCTTAACAATTATTCTTAAGAAAATCTCTTAAATAAATGCATCACATGCAAGTATTTAAAATTTCTTAAAATAATTACCTCAATGAAGGGCCATGATATAATTACTTTAATTATACCATTTCCAACTTAATCATTTACTTGGAAGATTTTGTGGTTGACTTAATTACTATTATGGTCTCACTTTGCACATTATCCAATTGGCATGCATATATCATATACTTACATACATTCATACACATCTCATGCATACATGAATAAACAAATAATATGGTATGATCATGGACTTTCTAAGGAATTCAATTCTGAGCCACCAAGAATTAAATCAGGGCATTCCTAGGTATATTTCATTCATTCATTTTACAAGAGTTGCTGAAGGAGTACATAATCAACCCTTGATCTTGATTTTCTCCCACTGGTCCCACTAATACTCTTTACCTCTTTGTTCTTCTTGAAATTCAATTACATTGTAATCCTTGGCATACCAAGGCGAGTTTACAAAAATATGGACTTTAAAGTCCTCAAATAAATGAAATTACAATTTAAATTATTACAACATTTATAATACATGCCACTAAAATAAAATTAATTATTTTACATCCCAAAGAAAAATAAAAGAAATAAATCCAATCACATTGGTCTTTCATTATCCATGATCATCCATCATACATATTAAAATTTAACAATTAAATAAAATATACATACTAAAAATTAAATTGAATACCACATAATCAGCTAAAATTAATATTTGAATCATATTCAAATAAATTTAAATTTAGAAACCCTTTTCTAAATTTAATTCTATGAAAATAATTTTCATAAATTAATTGTGTGATTAAAATTTCTAATTAAAAAATTTAATTAGGTATGGACTTAATTATGGGCCTTAAGATATACAAACAATAGCATAATGGGCCCAAAAACCAAGCCCAAAAATCAAACACACCCATGGGGCGTGTATCTCAGCCAAACCACCCCTCTTGAGCACCTAAACCAACTTCAAATCAATCCAAATTTGATCCAATCACACAATTAAGCCTCATAAACAATCTTAATGGCAAATATAGTGGCTCTGATACCAATTGAAGGAGTGGAAGTGTGAATAAAGGGCATTAAAACCTTGAATTTCAAAAATTATTTATAAGGTTACATGCACCATACCAAGTGTCTTATGATCCTAATCAATTTTCAATGCCCAATTGCATACCAAAACATATTTTAGCATGCATTAAAATTTCATTTGCCATTAAAGATTATGAATTAGCATTTAATTCAATTAAACCCTAACTAAAATAGGGATTTTTAGGTACTAACCTCTTGATGCACAATTAAAGCCTCTTTGGATGTTCTTATGACCCCAAATGTTGTCCCTCTAGTTTGTGCACCACAAGCACACACCAAAGTTTGCAATGGCAGCCCCTAGATTGGCTTCTCAAGCCTTGTCAACCAATTTTGAGATGGGGTTTATGCTTTGTGAAGGTTGTGCGAATGTATTGGGAGTTAGAAACACTTTCTAATAATTTTAATTCAAGAGGAAATCAAAGTTTTCCTTTGAATCAATTGAGAAATTGAAGAGGAGAGAAAGAGACCAAGTTGCCGTCCAACTTGAGAGAAAAGAGAGAAATCATTTTTTCTTTTTTTCTTTATAACTTTTCTTTATATACTTAGGTCAAACCCTAACCTACTCCCTTACCACATGTCATCACAAGATCCCATCTTGTTATTATTTGATTTAATCCTATGAAGCCAAGTGTCAAGCTCTATTTAAATCATGACATGTGGTCTTCCATCATAAGAAGACAAGTGGCAAGATCATATGGTGTCATGTGTCTCCATCTCATGGTGCCACATGTCACCATGTAAAAAGACCAATTTGCCCTTACCTTTTAATTTGAGTTCTCAACCCAAAATTATAATTTCTCCTTTTCAAATCAATTTATATCAAATATAAATTAATTAATTAATTAATTAATCTTCATTAATTAATTTCTCATAATTAAATTCATATTTAATCAAATTAAATATAAATTTAATTTATACTATACATCCAATAACCTAGATTTGGTTTCAAGTCATGCTAGGGACTTTGCAATCTTATTGCAAACCAAACCTCTTTAATTAATTAATTAATTAAACTCTTTAATTAATCGATTAAATCACATTTTAAATGGTGATTAGCCTGTGTAAATATGTGACTTAATTATTGGCAATGAGAAATGATATTAACTCTTAATATCATTAGAACTCTTTCTTACCGTAAATAATTTCTCTAAATTATTTCAGACATCTCATTGACCATGATTGACACCTAGCATAGTATGCCATGGCCAACTAATCAGTAATAAGGAATACCTTAAATGAACCTTTAATCATATGTTACCATGCATTAGAAACTCTCCGTTACAAAATCCCAATTCGTACTGGAGTCATGGTTAATATCAAACCCCATTTGCTATGAACATTATGTTCTCTTTTAATTCTAGTTCTTGATTAATTAGATTTTCTTATCAGAAACTCTTTTCTAACTAAATCTGTCTGTCCTGGCCAGGAACTTGAAACATCAAGAACAATTAAATGAACATAGGATTTTATACCTATTTACTTAAGGTAACGAATTCCATCTTGATCAACACCTATCTCCATATATAACTAGTAGGAGCCAACACATACCCATATACCCATACACAGTACAAGTATAAAAGCAGTATCAAACTCAAACCATTTATATACAAGATAACTGTGTTATCTCAGGTTTAAAGATTATATGCACTGATATGATATATGACAATGCATTGACAAGAGTAAACTCCATGTGCTTGTCATAAGCGTCACTGGTTCGGCCTACTTATCATGTATAAGTGCCTATCATGTTTGTTATGTGGCATAAGACTCACCATTCTATCTTATTTATATCTCATATAAGTGCTTTGGGAACAAACATGATTACAATCTTTCTGGATAAGTCATGTCCATAGTGAAGTATCCTCAATTGTGAACCAATTTATGATACTTTGTGCTAGAAATACTGTCAGTCATATTCTTAACAACTTAAGAATAGAATTTCTAACAAAATATCAATGGACCTTTTCTATTACACATAAATATATTATGTAAACGGAAAAGTGAAATTTTCTTTTATTAATAAAATATGTACAAGATACTAACAAACTGATAGTAGCCCGATCTCAAGTCAATCTTGGAGAGTACAGTTGCATCCTTTAGCTGATCAAATAGATCATCAATCCGTGGTAGAGGATATCTATTCTTTATGGTCACCTTATTCAATTGTCTGTAGTCTATGTATAGACAAAGAGCACCACCCTTCTTCTTCATAAACAATACTGGTGCTCCCCAAGGTGATACACTAGGGTGGATGAAACCCTTATCTAGTAACTCCTATAATTGTACCTTCAACTTTTTTAACTCAGCAGGTGCCATCCTATAAGGAGTTATGGAAATTGGTTCCACACTAGGCATAATTTCAATGTCAAGCTGCACCTCTCTCTCCGAAGGAAATCCCGGCAATTCTTCAGGAAAGACATCCGAAAAATCACATACAGTAGGAATATCCCTTAATTCTGGGCTCCCTACTTGGGTGTCTATCACATGGGCCAAATATGCTTCACACCCCTTTCTAATCATCTTTCTAGCAAGTGCAGTTGAAATGATGTTGGATGGTAATAACTGCCTCTCCCAGTGTATTACTATATCTGCATACTTGGGAAGACCAAAAGTGCTTGTCTTCAATCTACAGTCAATCATGGCATGATGCCTGGCTAACCAATCCATGCCTATGATGATATCATAATCTCGGAAGGGCATTTCAATTAAATCCGATAGGAATGTATGTCCTTGGATTACCAAAGGACAATCCTTATACAATTTGTTTACCCTAACCTCCTGGCCTAATGGACTAGTCACAAGCACATCAAAGTCCATTTTCAAATAAGGGATGGCAGCTGAACATACAATCTTGGTACTAGCATATGAATGCGTAGAGTTAGGATCAAATAACACATACACATCTCTACTAAAGATGGAGAAAGTACCAGCAACTACATTCGAAGTCTCTGCTTCCTCCCTTTGGTGCATAGTGTACACCCTGGCTGGTGCACCACTCTGTTCTGGTTGGCTCACTATGCCCTGACTATCAGAAGTGCTGCCTCTACCCTACCTTGGCCTCTACTGACTGTCTATAGTCCTCTAGAAGTAGAACCTTGAACAAATCCCTCAGTGGTGATTGGTGGCCCAGATCTACCAGGCACTAGTATAATCTCTAACAAAATGCCCACTTCCATCACAGTTGTAGTAGGCATCTGTGGCCTTATAACATACTCCTCCATGTGTCTTACCATAGGTCTCACAGGTACGGATAGGAAAGGAACCCCTAGATGTCTGCTGGCCAGGTCTAGGTGGCCTCTCCCTTGAGTATCTTCCCCTACCAGATCCTCTGTTACTAGGTCCTCCAAAACTCTTCCTCTTACCTGGATTACTACTTGAACTCTGACCTGTAAGCTTACTACTCTTCTCTTTTTCAGTGGTTACCTTCTCAGATGCCCCTTCTAGTTCTATCCTTTCCAGCTCAAGGGCCTGAGATATCAACTCTGAGAAATTCCCATGTCTAAACCAACCACCTATAGTCATATGCTAGGCCTCAATCCAACTTCAAGCTGCTTGCATCTATCCCTGCTGGTGGTGAGTAAGTTTCCAGCATAATGGCTCAAGCGAGAGAACTCTCTCTCATACTCTGCCACAGTCCTATACCCTTATTTCAGACTCAAAAACTCCTAAAGCTTCATATCCACGTAGGTATTAGGAACATACTTCTGTCAAAACTCTCTCAGAAAATCTTCCCAAGTAAGAACTAGAGGCTCTATCAGGCTATGGGGAATGGTCTTCTACCATTCATAAGCATCCCCTTCCAACAAAGAAACTGAGTATTCAAACTTTAGATCATCTGTGCAGTGTAATTTCTTGAATACCCTCTCCATTCTCTCAAGCCATTATTCTGCTTCTAATGGGTCTACTGTACCCTTGAACTCTGTTGCCCCATACTTTATTAACTTTTCATACTGTCTGGCTGGAGGTGGTGGTTGCACTAGAGGTGCTTATACTAGAGGTTGGACTGGTATATTGCCAGTCATTTGCTGAAGTTGTACAGCCATCTGCTAAGCGAACTGAGCAGGAAACTACATAGGTAGAATGGGTGCAGCTAACCCACTGGCATTTTGAGGAGTTAGGGCCTCCCCCTGTACCTCAGTTGCTACTGATTTCTCTACTGTGTGATCCCCCTCTTCCACAATGAATCACAAAGAATTTTACTCCCTGGATAACCAACACAAGGAGATTTCCCTCCATTAGTCCATATTCATTATGTAATGCACTATATGTATCAATTAATGATAATTGAGCATTTGTACTTATCAAAAATTTTCAAATATGCAATTCAAAACTTGTATTAAAATCAAAGCTCTGATACCACTAAAATATGTCACACCTTATCCCTTATAAGGCATGAATGTTTCTGTAGCATACCTAATGAATTACCGAACTACACCTACCGATAACTCATTAAATATACTACAAAGAATTTTGAGCAAATCATAACTTTTTATCTTTTTTTATTTTGTAAAAAACTGCATGGTGATAGTTAAAACTTTAGCAAAACCCAAATAAATAACCTGTTGAAAGCATAATATAAGTCAAGTCAAAGATTTTCTTCAATCCGTTTTACAAGCATAATAAATTCAATTATATTTCAAGTAGACATTCATTAGAGGAAATAAACTTAATATTACAAAAGTTACATTTTGCATAAGTCTCAAAAAGAAGTGTAAATATGTAGAACTCAAAATGCTATAGTAATGTAGTGTTTTTTAATACAAATGGCTCAATGTTCGTACATCCATACATATAGTTACAAAATACATCAAAAGAAAATTATAGGGGTATACCTACTATATATACCCACAGTCAATACAAAATGCTGCTTTCAAGTCTCTCACTCGACAGCCTTCCCCTTTCCCTTACCTGCGACAGCATAAAAAAGCTATTGCTAGGTATATCACTCAGTGATACACAACTAATAATTTTAAAACTTAAAATAAAGTACAACTTGTCAAAGCATAATAAATGAGGTATTTTTCAATAAATCATATTTTCCATAAGCATGAAAACATCACAATAGCTCTAAGTCCATAAGAATCATTTATTGAAAAATACCTTTCAAATGAGAAATCATCCTTTACAAATCACCATTCACAAAGCATAGGTGTTGCCAATATCAGCACACAGTTTAAACCATGACACAAAATTTTATGATCAACATCATGTTGTACACCACGATAAAGCAATCTCGACCTCACTAACTATTATTAATGAGGGAAGGGCTAGCTAGCTAATGAGTACTCATTTAGTCTCACCCCACTAACCATTATTATTGGGGGACATAATCATAATCAAATATCAAATCCCAAGTAGCCATAACTACTGGGGAGTTCCAAAAGAGACTGTCATGCTAACTGCGGTTTCAAAAAACTTTTCAAAAGTTTTCCACTCAACAATCACATTTGCAAACCAATAAACATATACAAATCATCATAAAACCCATATAAAGGTGGTAACACCCAAATTTCTCAAATGCAAGACAAAAACTATATCTCAATCAAATTAAAATCATTCAATGAAAATCCATTCAAATAAACTCATTCCATTCAATTTACAAGTTTAAAAAGGAGGAAAAAGGTTAGTTGTGCACAAACCTTCAATGAACTCCTTTCTCTTTACTTACTACTCCTTATCTGTCCTAACCTCTTTTTTCTATTGAAAATACACAAGTAGAATGTCTCAATATTCATCTTAACTATTGCCAAAATCTCATTTCATAAATGTTTAATTCCTTTTTAAGTTAGATGGACAAATTTCAAAGAGTTTGGAACTTTGGACAGCTTGGTGTTTAAATATTTGAACCCAAGTTTTACCTAGTTCCAAACATAATTTGGCAAAGTTTTCTCCATGAAAATTGTTCCACTAGGTCTTAAATTTATTTTTCTTTTTGAATTATCTAATTTAGAGTTATGTAGCTCAAGTTATGACCAAAATAGTAGTTACTGTTCACGTGGGCAAATTCTGGCAGATTCTAGCAGATTTGGTGACTTAAGTTTTCCCAACAATTTGATTGAGTTAAGTTCATAATTTGTGTGACACCCCTTACCCGTCTACAGTGTAGCCAAGCAAGATATGCCACACAGTGTGCCGGAATACCATATCTTATTTCATAACAATTTACCCTCCTTAATTTATTTATTTATTATTCACCAAGTGCAAAAATTTACCAATTATATCTTTTATTTTCAAATTTGATTAATCTAAATTTTTCATAAATTTTCATAGAAAATTCGGCAGAGTGCCAGCTGTAAATTGGAAAACAGTTTTTCTGAACCTGTTAAAAGAAACACTTCCAATATGGTTCTCAGATCTAGAACTCCAATATACATCCATATCAACTCAATCTTCAATTCTCATCACAATTTGAATAAATTTCCTAAATAACTCCTCAACATTTTATTTTTCAACAAAATATACTGATAATTACAATGATATGAATTTTCATATATTTACATTATCATATGATTCCATGAGTTTATAATTACAATAAAAAAACTAGTACAAAATGCAAAGTACAAAATACAACCCAAAATCCTAATATCCTACCAAGCGCACTGCAGATATGAGGTGACTCTGGACTCTATGCAGATCTGACTAATCACCCGGTCTGAGGTCTGTTGGACTCCCCAGCTATGTCTCCAGTACCTACACGTGGCAAAAGCGACGCTCTAAGCAATTCTGCTTAGTGGTGCTAATATAAAATAAAATAACTAAAATAAAAAAGATATGCAGAATGCATGCTAACATTTTATGTAGACTTAATTTCTGGCACTTATTGCAGTATTATTTGATTAAAATTTAGTAAGATTTATTTTAATTGCCCGAGTAACCTATACTAGTCGACTGGACTGGATAAATGGGTAAACTAGCACTGGGTACCAAGTACCTCGAGCCATCACACCATCGGTCACATTGTGTCTCCCGGTGTGCAATAGAATAGCTAATAAGCTGTAGTAAATATTGGGCACAAGGCCAAGTATCACACTGATATCAGAATGGCTAAAAGCCATAAAATCACAGAATGGCATAATGCCATGTGCAGTACTACTAACTAAACCCTATTGGCATGCCAACCTATCCAAACCAATCATTCTAGGCATACTAGGGCATTTTACACAGTTAATGATTCAATTATTTATTTTTATAATGTAGAGGTCACTATTCACTTGACTAATTTCACTCAAAGGTTGACTTTTTAATTTATAATAGATTTGTTGAACCTAAGTTCATCAAAATACCACATTTTGGTTTACAAAAGTGTTGGCATAGTTGCCAAACAATACTTAAAACTAATGGAGAATAATTCAGAAATTTCAGTTTTGAGTACTAGAATTCATTATTCCATTAGGCCATTCTACAGTGAGAATTTGGCCAAATATTCTTCATCAAAATTGTTCCTTATTGTGTCTAGTTACATTTCTTTTTTTGAATCACTCCATTTGGAGTTTTTTAACTCAAGTTATGGCCTAAAAACCATAACTGGCCAAATTGAAATTTTCCCAGAATTTCTGGGCAGAATCAATTCTGAAATTTTTGTACACTGACTGCAGGTCAGTTTTTGAACATGTTATGGTCAAAATTTGGGTTTATTTTCTTCATTAAAGTTATAGGTCTATGTCTCAGATTTCTACTGGTAAAAGTTTAGGTCAATTGAACTTTTCTACGATGAGTTATGACCATTTGAACAAATACTGTTCATTTGGTCATTTTCTAGGGACAGTATGTTGGTCACTCGGATTAGGGTAGTTTTTAGGTCAACTTGATTTAGTTTTCTGAGCAGGGTTTCTTCACCAAAGTTGTGCCATTATGTGTCTAGTTTCATTTCCAATTAGCCTTGCACCAATTGCACCTACACCTTTCAAGTTATAGTTACCCAAACCTGCTGGACTCACACCCAGCCCTGTAAGTCACCAAGGGCAGCATACCTAACCTCAATTCCATTGTCCTAAATCACTTCAATTCCTCATCACATATAGTTAAATGGTCACTAATTGACCATTACAATGTTCATATACCATTACATGAGCAAACCCTAATTTTGTTCAAGTCTCCAAGTTCTCAAAGTTTAATTTATGCATTAAACTTACAATTTCAACTTATATCATGTCCTTAAATATGAATTGAATGAGAGAGAGAATAAATTGGGTACTAACCTTGAATGGAGTCAATCCCAAGCTTTTAAAAGCTCTTCCTTTCTACTTCTTTTTGCTGTCTTTAGCTTGCCCAAGGTGTATGGATAATTTTTTGTGAAGACAAAGATGGATTTTATGGTGAGAAACTTAAGGAAATCAAGTTGGAATGAATGAAAATGGTGGAGAGCTTAGGAAGGAATTTCGACCACCATGGATGGAAGAAGAAGATGAAGTGATTTTTGGTCTTCTTTATCCCTTATAATGTGTTTATTTAATTCTCATTGGTGGGATAGTTTTTAATGAGGTCATGCTTATGTCATTATTTGACTTTTATTTCATTTTTTTTTGTTTTATTTTTCTTCCTTACTTCTTTTACTTATTTTTAATAAATTTTTCATCAATATTAATTCACATTTTATGTCATAAATCTCACTTACTTAAATGGGCAAGTTGATCAAAAATCATCTCTGAAGACGAAATGACTAAAATGCCCTCCGTTTGGCTTAACGAGCTAAAATTGTGTGTACCGATTGATTAAATTTTCCTTGTGTTTTCTTAGCATTTTATTGTTATTGAAACCCCAATAACCTTTCCCTGAGGTCCCAAAAATCATTTCATGAAATTTTCCCTGGGTCTAGGGTTACTAACGGCTTACACCGTCACTTCCCGTTAGGGTCACTCATCATTGGGGCTACGGCTCATTTAACCTTAGTGCATTTCATTTCTAAAAATTTTCCTTAATTTTTTTTATCATTATTTAGTTTATTTATAACTCCTCACTCTAGTCTAATTATAATTCCAAATATTCTAGTTGCCCGGACTGACATTGGTCATCGGAACAGTAGAACGTACGGATTCGCTAAAGTGAAGATGTTACAATTTGGCCTTAAGTTATTCATATGAAATGTTCTATTATGTTTCAGGTTTCCATCGGTTCAAAAATCACCTAAATTGAAGTTTTCTAGAGAGAGTTATGATAATGTAAATTTGATTGTTCATGTGGTTCAAATTCTGCAGATTTAGGTTCTGGCAGATTCATTGACTTAACTTTGCTCAGTAATTTGATTGAGTTAAGTCCATAATTTGGCCTAAAGTTCTACATATGAAATGTTCTACTGTGTTTCAGGTTTCCATCGGTTCAAAAATCACCTAAATTGGAGTTTTCTAGAGAGAGTTAGGACAATGTAAATTTTACTGTTTACATGGTTCAAATTCTACAGATTTAGGTTTTGGCAGATTCATTGATTTAAATTTGCTCAGCAATTTGATTGAGTTAAGTCCAAAATTTGGCCTAAATTTCTTCATATGAAATGTTTTACTATGTTTTAGGTTTCCATCGGTTCAAGAATCACCTAAATTGGAGTTTTCTATAGAGAGTTATGACCTTGCAAAATTTACTGTTTATATAGTCATTCTGCTAGTGTCTAGATTCTGGCAGATTTATTGACTCAAATTTGCTCAGCAATTTGGTTGGGTTAAGTTCATAATTTGGTCTTAAGTTCTTCATATGAAATGTTCTACTGTATTTAAGTTTTCCATCGGTTCAAGAATCACCTAATTTGGAGTTTTCGAGAGAGAGTTATGATAATTCAAAATTTACTGTTCACATACCTAATTTCTATAGGTTTTGAAATTTCACTTCCAGTTTTAAGGTTCATTTAGGGTAGCTTATGGTCATTTTCTGGGTAGAGTATCTTCATAAAAATTCTAGCCCTATGTCTTAAGTTCATTTCCAATTGGTTTCATACCAATTGGAGTTGTATAGCTCAACTTATGAGCTACTAAACACACTAGACTCAGTGTGTAAAATTTTTGCCCTAGGTTCAATTGTTAATTCCTTCAATTACTCTCACTAACTAACATCAATTCACATTTAATTCATCCTAAATGAACATAATTTAACATTAATACATCCATAGCATAAAAACCCCCAATTTTTCAATTCGCTAGTTTGCAATTTCCCCACTCCATACCATTTCATCATTTCCATCCATCATATAAATGCCAATTAAAACTAAAGGAACTTTAAATGACCATAATTAGGTTTTATAACCCTCAATTGCATAGCACAACACAAAAGCCCTAATTTCTCATGAACCCTAATTTTCAATTTTTCCATTTTATGCAATTCCCATGTAATTCTATTACCCTAAACATGTATACACTTCAATTAAACTTAAATTCATTATCAATTTAACTAAAACACATCAAACCCTAAGTTTTCCCCAAATTGGCCAAAATTACTCCTCTTCATACATGCATGATTCTCATACTTTCTCATGTAATTTTTATCAAAATCTAACTTAATTCAAGGTTTGTATAACTAATTGAGTATTAAAGAGACTTACCTCTTGATGATTTCTTTCCAACTTCAATTTTCTTCTAATTCTCTTGTTCTACTTGCTCCAATTCCTCAATCAAAGTTTTCTTTGATGTTTTCTTTTAGTGGGCTATGGGATTTTTCTTCCAATTCTCTTGTTCTACTTGCTCTAATCCCTCAATCAAAGTTTTCTTTGATGTTTTATTTTAGTGGGCTATGGGATTTATGGAGGGAATTCAAGGGAATCAAAAACTTGGAAGGGAATCAATGATGGAAGAAGGTAAGAGAAAAAGAGAAAGAGGGAGAGACAGAGCTGGCGGCATATTGAAGGAAAAAAAAAGGAAATGGCTTTTTAATTTTTTTAGTGTAAATTTGTCTTATCCCTTATATAATTATCCCTAAAATTTAATTATTTTAAACTATAATTTTTAGTTGTCATAAATGTAATTAAACTTATTTTTTTTTTATCTCTTTTCTTTTCTTTTTACATTTTCACTAAAATTTCCCCAAAATTTCTTCATAATTCTATATATTATTTTCATTTAATTTAATTAACATTTTAGTCAAAAATCATCTCTTGAAGTGAATTGATCATAATACCCCTCATCGGGTCATAATCCTTCTCTCATCGGGTCATAATCCTTCTTTTTCATAATACCCGATAAGTCCTTAGGTCTTTGGTTCACTAGAATTTTTATGATGTCTATCTCAATTAATTTTTCCTTTTATTTTTGGTCCACAAGGTGTCTTTGAATAGTACTAGTCACATACCAAAAATAGTACTATTCAGAACTTGGAGGTTTGGGGTGTTACAGCTTACAAGGGGGCCAAGAATTTTCATTAATTTTAGAACCTTGAAGCATATTCATCACAAGCATGTATGGTGGAAAAAACAGAAAATCTTTCATTATGGTTGCATAGGCTCAGCGAAAGCAAAAGAATTAAAAGCCTATTTAGAGTTAAGAAAATTAGGCCCAAATGGAGTACACTAATGGGGCATGTATTGGGCTTCCTTATGGTGGGCCTTTATTCTTCAAAATTCGTGGGTCCATAATATGCTATTATTTATTCACTTTTGGAAGCCCATATTGAGGAGATTTAAGTGTTTTTTGTGCCTTTTCTGTTCTTATATGAGTTGAGAGTCAATTTGGCATATTTGACCACCAAATATTCTTCAAGATCTTTAAAGATTATGGCCAGCAACAATATGGACGAATTTGACTTGTCAACTCAGAACACAATCTTGAGAGTTATTACTATCTTGGAAGATCTTAGTTAGCACTTTATTAATTAGGAATCTTTTACTTTTTTTTTCTATTTCTATTAGGATTTATTCTAGATCTGTATTTCTTTATTTTCTAGTTAGTTTCCTTGTAATTTTCTTCTTTAGTTTCTTATCTTTGCCTATAAATAGGCTCACTTATGTAATGCATCAAACACAATAAAGAGATTTCAGACACTTCAGAGAATGAAGAGAAAATCTTAGCATAAGTGCTATCAAATTTCAATTCTTATCAATCTAGTTTGATTGTGGCAAATTACTTGACTTATCATAAGGTTCCTTGTGTGGCGTCTACCTTTGAAGATTAGGATCTTTGTGGCGTTCTGAACTTATCAAAGAATTTCTCTCTTCTACTTATCATTTTTATCTTTCTTGTTTTATTCTTAGTTTTAGTTCATAAACATCAAAACTATAAAAATATTTTCATTTATCCATTCTTTTTACTTTGTTGCAAGTTAAAGCAGAAAATACTAAAAGAGTTGAAATCTGATAAAATTCAATTCTTGTGTTTTGAGTGTTCTTGCTTGATTCCACTTAGCTTCATACTTGTTTTAGTTTAGCTTACTTGTTTTCTTTCTCTTAATTCGAATTTCATTTTTGTCCAATTTGATTGAGTTATTTCTTCCCTCACCAAGGCATATCAGTTTGGTATCAGAGCTTAGGTGGTAGCACTTTTTGTTCTTGAGAGTGCAAACACGTGAGGGAGTGTGTGAATTGAGTGTTCTATATATACAAAAAAAATATGTTTGCAATAGGTTATAAAGATATTTTGTCACAACTTCACAACATCATTCATGCTTCGGAGAGTATGACTAGGCTGTTCAAATTGAAACAAGGTGACAAGTGTGTAGAAGATTGTTTGATGGAGTTCATTGAATGCTATGATTGTCAAGAGCCTCAACAATAAACAATTGTGAGATTTCTTACATGTTTGAGGGATGACATTGCAAGAATAGTTGAATTACAACAGTTTAATTCTTTGGATGAATTAATTCAACTTGCATATGAGGCGGAATGGCAATGTATGCATATTACCAAATTAGCTTCTACATCATCTAATTCCAACTTAAAAGAGGAAATAAAAGAGGAAACAAGCTTGCAACTTATTCAAGAAGAAGTTAAGAATAAGCATGAAGTACTCTTGATAGAGAAGGAACAAGATAACGTAGTGGAAGAAATTATTGTGTTTGCTGATGAGAGAGAATTGATATCCTTGGCTTCCATTATGCAAGATGATGAACATGAGGAATTAATGTCTTTATCACTAATAATTCCCAATTAAGTTCCATTATCTTTGTCAAATTGCAGGTTCGAAGAGGTACAAGTCAAGGTACCAAAGGTGTTTGATACTCTTATTCCTCTACCCCAAAGAGATCATGTTGTGTCCAAACAAATGATGAACCGAGAATTAAGCAGAGTAGACTTTTCAAATCTTGTTCTTATCATTCTTGGCAGGATTTGAGGACAAATCCCTTTCAAAAAGGGGGGTATGATCTGCTTACAAGAGGGTCAAGAATTTTCATTAATTTTAGAACTTTGAAGCATATTCATCACAAGCGTGTAAGGTGGAAAGAATAGAAACTCTTTCATTATGATTGCATGGGCTTCGAGAAAGCAAAAGAATTAAGCATATTTGGCATTAAGAAAAATTAGACCCAAATGGAGTACACTAATGGGACATGTATTAGGCTACCTTATGGTGGGCCTTTATTCTTCAAAATTCATGGATCCATAATATGTTATTATTTATTAGCTTTTGAAAGCCCATATTAAGGAGATTTTAGTATTTTTTTTTTTTTATGCCTTTTATGTTTCTATATGGGTTGGGAGTCAATTTGGCATATTTGACCACTAAATATTCTCCAAGATCTTCAAAGATTATGGCTAGCAATAATATGGACGAATTGAATGCGAGGGCCTATATAAAGGACAACTCTTATAAGCTTAAAGCATTCTGAATTTTAATCACACTAGCAAATACTGCTTCTTTCTTATCAAACATTATTTGTTTGTGGCAAAGTTTTGAAAGGACAACTCTTATAAGCTTAAAGCATTCTGAATTTTAATCACAATAGCAAATACTGTTTCTTCTTTCTTATCAAACATTATTTGTTTGTGGCAAAGTTTTGACTTATCACAAGAGTTTTTTGTGTGGCATCTTCATTGGGATTGTATTCTTTATAGCGAGATTACTCTTATCAAAGTTTACGTTCCATAGTTATCCTCTTATTTTTGTCTTTTATTACTATTGTATCTTAAATCATAAAATACCAAAAAGAAATCCTTTCTTTTTCTGTTGAAGTTAATTTGGGTGCTATATTGCTTAATTTTTGCTTATTCTTATTCTTCGATTCATTCCAGAAGAATTTCTTATCTTTCATAACTAATCAATTTCATTCTCTCCTTTACAAGGCAAATCAGTTTGGTATCAAAGCTTAGGTGGTAGCACTTTGTGCTCTTGAGAGTGCAAACACGTGAGTGTGCTATATATATAAACAAAAAAAAATATTTACAACAGGTTATAAGGATATGTTGTCACAACATTACAACATCATTCAAGCTTTGGAGAGAACGACTAGATTGTGCAAATTGAAATAAGGTGACAATTGTGTAAAAGAATATTTGATGGAGTTCGTTGGATGTTATGATTGTCAAGAGCCTCAACAGCAAACAATTATGAGATTTCTTACAGGCTTGAGGAATGATATTGCAAGAATAGTTGAATTGCAATTGTTTGATTCTTTGGATGAATTAATTCAACTTGCATATGAGGCGGAATGGTAATGTATGCATAATACCAATTCAGCTTCTACATCATCAAATTCCAACCTCAAAGAGGAGACAAGCTTGTAACTTATTCAAGAAGAAGTTGAGAATAATCATGAAGTACTCTTGACAGAGAAGGATTAAGATGACGTTGTGGAAGAAATTATTGTGTATGCTGAATAGGGAGAATTGTTATCCTTGGGTTCCATTATGCAAGATGATGAACATGAGGAATTAATGACTTTATCACTAACAATTCCCAATGAAGTTTCATTATCTTTATCAAATTGCAGGTTCAAAGAGGTGCAAGGTAAGGTACCAAAACTGTTTGACACTTTTGTTCCTCGACCCCAAAGTGATCATGCTGTATCCAAACAAATAAGAAGAGAGTTTTCAAATCTTGTTCTTAATGTCCTTGGCAAGGATTGGAGGATAAATCCTTTTCAAGAAGGAGGGTATGATGTGCCTACAAAGAGGCCAAGATTTTTCATTAATTTTAGAACCTTGAATCATGTTCATCACAAGCATGTAAGGTGGCAAGAAGATGGAAAACTATTTCATTATGATTACATGGCCTTAGTGAAAGCAAAAGAATTAAGCCTATTTGGAGTTAAGAAAATTAGGTCTAAATGGAGCATACTATTAGGGCATGTATTGAGCTGCCTTATGGTGAGCATTTATTCTTCAAAATTCATGGGTCCATAATATGCTATTATTTATTCACTTTTGGAAGCCCATATTGAGGAGATTTTAGTGTTTCTAATGCCTTTTATGTTCCTATA
Organism: Hevea brasiliensis; assembly: GCF_030052815.1. Taxonomy (NCBI): domain Eukaryota; kingdom Viridiplantae; phylum Streptophyta; class Magnoliopsida; order Malpighiales; family Euphorbiaceae; genus Hevea; species Hevea brasiliensis. The sequence continues at coordinate 22,763,040 of NC_079510.1, read as the reverse complement.
TGAGTTGGGAGTCAATTTGGCATATTGGACTACTAAATATTCTCCAAGATCTTTAAATATTATGGCCAATAACAATAGGGACGAATTTTGACTTGAAAACTCATAATACAATCTTGAGAGATTATTACTATCTTGGAAGATCTTAGCTAGCACTCTATTAATTAGGAATCGTTTACTTTTCTTTTCCTATTTCTATTAGGATTTATTCCAGATATATATTTCTTTATTTCCTAATTAGTTGCTTTGTAATTTTCCTCTTTAATTTCTTATCTTTGCCTATTAATAGGCTCACCTTTGTAATACTTCAAATACAAGTAAGAGATTTCAAACACTTTAGAGAATGAAGAGAAAAGCTTAGCATAAATGCTACCAAATTTCAATTCTTATCAATCTAGTTTGATTGTGGCAAATTACTTGACTTATCACAAGGTTCCTTGTGTGGCAACTACCTTTGAAGATTGGGTTCTTTGTGGCGTTCTAAACTTATCAAAGAATTTCTCTCTTCTACTTATCCTTTTATCTTTCTTATTTTGTTCTTAGTTTCAGTTCATAAACATCAAAACTACAAAAATATTTTCTTTTATCCATTTTTTTTACTTTGTTGCAAGCTAAACCAGAAAATACTAAAAGAGTTAAAATATGATAGAATTCAATTCTTGTGTTATTGAGTCTTCTTACTTGATTTTTACTTATTTCCTATTTGTTTAATATTAGTTTTCTTGTTTCTTTCTCTTAATTCGAATTTCCTTTCTATTCAATTCGGTTGAGTCATTTCCTCCCTCAACAAGGCACATCAGTTTGGTATCAGTTTAGCATGTATTTGGCTACCTTGCGGTGAGCCTTTATTCTTTAAAATTCATGGGTCCATAATATGCTATTATTTATTCACTTTTGAAAGCCCATATTGAGAAGATTTTAGTGTTTTTGATGCCTTTTATGTTCCTATATGGGTTGGGAGTCAATTTGGCATATTTGACCACCAAATATTCTCCAAGATCTTCAAAGAGTATGGTCAGCAATTATATAGACGAATTTGACTTGCCAACTCAGAATACAATCTTGGGAGATTATTACTATCTTGGAAGATCTTGGCTAGCACTTTATTAATTAGGAATCTTTTAATTTTCTTTTTCTATTTCTATTATGATTTATTTCAGATCTGTATTTCTTTATTTCCTAGTTAGTTTCTTTATAATTTTCTTCTTTAGTTTCTTATCTTTGCCTATAAATAGGCTCACTTATGTAATGCTTGAAACACAATTGAGAGATACTTTAGAGAATGAAAAGAAAAGCATAGTATAAGTGCTATCAAATTTCAATTCTTATTAATCTAGTTTAATTGTGGCAAATTACTTGACTTATTACAAGGTTCCTTATGTGGCATCTACCTTTAAAGATTAGGTTCTTTGTGGCGTTCTAAACTTGTCAAAGAATTTCTTTCTTCTACTTATCCTTTTATCTTTCTTGTTTTGTTCTTAGTTTCGGTTGATAAACATCAAAACTATAAAAAAATATTTTCTTTTATTCTCTCTTTTTACTTGTTGGAAGTTAAAACCAGAAAATACTAAAAGAGTTTCAATTTGGTAGAATTCAATCCATATGTTTTGAGTGTTCTTGCTTGATTCCACTTAGTTCCATATTTGTTTCAATTTAGTTTACTTGTTTTTTTCTCTTAATTCGAATTCCCTTTTTATTTACTTCAATTGAGTTATTTCTTCCCTCACCAAGGCATATCAGTTTGGTATCAGAGCTCAGGTGGTAGCACTTTGTGTTCTTAAGAGTGTAAACATGTGAGGGAGTGTGTGAACTGAGTGTTATATATATATATATATATATATTTTCAAGAAAAAATGTTTGGGACAAGTTATGAAGAGGTGTTGTTCCAACTTCACAGCATCATTCAAGCTTCAGAGATAATGACTAGGCTTTTTAACTTGAAACAAGGTAAAAAGTCTATGCAAGAATATTTGATGGAGTTCATTGGATGCTATGATTGTCTAGAGCCTCAACAACAAACAATTGCGAGATTTCTTACAGGTTTGAGCTATGATATTGCAAGAATAATTGAATTACAATAGTTTGATTCTTTGGGTGAATTAATTCAACTTACATATGAGGCAGAATGGCAATGTGTGCATGATACCAAATCAGCTTTTACATCATTGAATTCTAACTTAAAAGAGGAGAAAAGCTTGCAACCTATTCAAGAAGAAATTGAGAATAAGCATGAAGTACTCTTAACAGAGAAAGAGCAATATGATATTATGGAAGAAATTGTTTTATATGCTGATGAGGGAGAAATGCTATCCTTGGATTCGTTAGTGCAAGATAATGAACCTGAGGAATTAATGACTTTATCACTAACAATTCCCAATAAAGTTTCATTGTCTTTGTCAAATTGCAGGTTCGAAGAGGTGTAAATCGAGGTACCAAAAGTGTTTGACACTTTTGTTCCTCTACCCCAAAGAGATCATGTTGTATCCAAACAAATGATGAGCCAAAAATAAAGAAGAGTGAACATTTCAGATCTTGTTCTTAATGTCCTTGGCGAGGATTTGAGGATAAATCCTTTTCAAGAAAAGGGATATGATAGGCCTACAAGGGAGTCAAAAATTTTCATCAATTTTAAAACCTTGAAGCATGTTTATCACAAGCATTTAAGGTGAAAAAAACAGAAACTCTTTCATTATGATTGCATGGGCTTAGCAAAAGCAAAAGAATTAAGCCTATTTGGAGTTAAGAAAATTAGGCTCAAATAGAGCACACTAATGAGGCATGTATTGGCCTGCCTTGTGGTGAGCCTTTATTCTTCAAAATTTGTGAGTCCATACTATGCTATTATTTATTCATTTTTAAAAGTCTATATTAAGGAGATTTTAGGATTTTTGCTGCCTTTTATGTTCCTACATGGGTTCGGAGTCAATTTGGCATATTTGACCACTAGATATTCTCCAAGATCTTCAAAGATTATGGCCAGTAACTATATGGATGAATTTGACTTGTCAACTCAGAATACAATTTTGGGAGATTATTACTATCTTAAAAGATCTTGGCTAGCACTTTATTAATTAGGAATCTTTTACTTTTCTTTTCCTATTTCTATTATGATTTATTACAGATCTGTATTTCTTTATTTCCTAGTTAGTTTCTTTATAATTTTCTTATTTAATTTATTATCTTTGCCTATAAATAGGCTCACTTATGTAATGCTTCAAATGCAATTGAGATATTTCAGACATTTCAGATAATGAAGAGGAAAGCTTAGCATAAATGCTACCAAATTTCAATTCTTATCAATCTAGTTTGATTGTGGCGAATTACTTGATTTATCACAAGGTTCCTTGTGTGGTGTCTATCTTTGAAGATTGGGTTCTTTGTAGCGTTCTGAACTTATTAAAGAATTTCTCTCTTCTACTTATCCTTTTTATCTTTCTTGTTTTAGTCTTAATTTCAGTTCATAAACATCAAAACTACAAAAATATTTTCTTTTACCCATTCTTTTTACTTTGTTGCAAGTTAAAGCAGAAAATACTAACAGAGTTGAAATCTAACAAAATTCAATTCTTGTGTTTTGAGTGTTCTTGCTTGATTCCACTTAGCTCCATACTTATTTCAATTTACTTTGCTTGTTTTCTTTCTCTTAATTCGAATTTCCTTTTTATTCAATTTGATTGAGTTATTTCTTCCCTCACCAAGGCACATCATAATATCAATCCAACCGAGTAAAGAAATACTTTGTCTAACACAGTTAACTCAGGCTCCAATATTAATATTTAACCCTAAAGAGATGATAAATATTAAGCAAGTTGAAAATTAGTCTAATAACTACTAAGCAGGTTGAATATTAGTCTATCCTCTTGTTAGCATCCAAACAACATTAATAAGGTGTTAAAAGTTACAAGAATAATATTATTCCTTGTTAACATTATACTGAATTCTCCATTAGAAGGATTTTGTTTGTTTTTTGCCATATTTGATGGGTTTTTAGCAATTCAAATACAACGTGGATCCTTGACTTCTTTTGGTCTTTAAGTAAGATAATGATCTTTTATTAATGGAGCACGGTATTGCAGCACGTTCCTCATTAATTGAAAATAAGCTCAATTTGCCCCCTATACTTTTTAAGAATGTCTAATTTAGCCCATTTTCAACTTTTGATCCAATTTAACTCTTCTGCTTTTGGTTTAAGTTTAAATTAGCCCAATTGATATACACGCACCATTTTTTAATGGATTAAAGCTCAATTCCATGCCTGTACTTATTAGGAGAGTTTAATTTAGCCTATTTTTAACTTTTTGTTTAATTTAGCCTAAAAGTTTCAATTTAAGCTCAATTTAGCTCAAAAATCAAGAAAATAAAGAAATTAAGCTTCTTAATTTTTGGGCTTAAATTAAGAAATCAAAAAAATCAATCCCAAAATTGAAAAACCTAAACTTCTTAATTTTTTATTTAAATCAAAAAATAAAGAAATTTAGCTAATAAATTTTAAGTTTTGGGCTAAATTGAATAAAAAATTAAAAATGTGCTAAATTGAACTTTTCTAATTTTTTTTTTATTTTTCAATATTAAAATGTTATTTTTATTTTTTATAACTAATTAAATTAAATAATAAAATTAATATTATTTAATATTAGTAATTAAAATGAAAGCATGAAAAAAATATTATTTTATATTTTCATTAATTAATTAAAAATAAATTAATTAAATTGAAAAATAATAAAAAAATATTTTGATTTTTATTTTCATTTAATTAATTAAAATTAAAATTTTTTATTATAATTAACTTTAATTATTTAAAATATAAAATATCATTTTATATTTTCATTTTCTTAATTAAAATTAGAAAATTATAATCAAATAAAATTAAAAATATAAAATATTATTTTTGCCATATTATTAATTAATGTTAAAAATTAAATATAAAAAATCAACTAATTATAATTATTTAATTAACATTAAAAAATGATTAACTAAGTAATTAATATTAAAAATATTAAAAAAAAAAAAACAACTCACGCGCTAAGGGGTGAGTGAGTTATACATTGGGCCAATTTGAATTTAATCCAAAAGTAGAATGGTTAAATTAAACCAAAAGTTAAAAATGGACTAAATTGGACATTTTTAAAAAGTATATGGGCAAATTGAGCTTATTTCCAAAAAAAAAAAAAAAGCAACTCACATACCAAGTGGAAAGTGAGTTGCGTGTTAGGCCAATTTGAACATAAATCAAAAGTAAAAGGGCTAAATTAGATCAAAAGTTAAAAATGGGTTAAACTAAACATTCCTAAAAAGTATAGGGGCGAATTGAACTTATTTCCATTAATGTTTGGTGGTTTAAACTCTTCTATGAACCATAGAAGTAGTAAGGTCTGGAAATAACAGTATTGCAGAAGGTGTTTTTGGACGTTTAAAATGAAAAAGAATTAGTTACTATCCAGAAAATTATTCCCCTTTGCTTATATAATTTCCAAACAAAAATTTTTAATTATTTATATTTATTATTTTTATGAATATGTTATATTGTACTTACTATATTATTATGTTTATTAATAGATTGTTAATTTTTTTATCTAAAAAAATTAAAATTTTTTGAAAATTTTAAAAATTTTTATTTAAAAAAAAAATTTACTAAACACAAATTCAAGATTTAAAAAAAAATTCTTATTATTTGGTAAAATTTCTTTCCAAACAAAGATTCAGTTAATATGAAAATAGTAATAATCATAATTAGGATGGGTTTAGGTAGCAATCAAAGTTAAAGGTAACATACATGTTACACAGATTCATGTTGGGATAATTTCAATTTTGCAGATAATCTATTACTATTTTAAATTTACTTTTAAATGAAGATATTTATAATGATTCGTCCTTACCAGGAGTTTTTTTTTTTTTAAATTAACTTCTACCTTTTTTATGAAAAATAAAAACTAAAAAATTTAAATTTATAAAAAAAAGTGTGAAATTTAAAATGTGTATGAAAATTAGACACAAATTAAATTTACAAAAAAGTAAAAATTATGTTTTTAATATAATAAATGAGAATTGAATGTTCTTAAATTGTTTATGGAATTTAAACATAAAAATCATGGCTTCAGACCTCATGATAAAGCATAAAAGGATGCATCAGGCAAATAATAATAATAATAATATTAATATCTCTACCCAACTATATTATAAATAGCATAGTGTCCCTAGCTATTTGTAAACCAATAAATGAAATTTTGAAATAATACTTAAGCAAAATTAGTAAAATTAAATAAAAAAAAGGAAAAATTGGCCATTCCAGTGTCTTAATTTCTCCATTGCTAATAATCATTTGAAGAAAATAAAGCTTTAAATAGGACAATTATGTATATTTAAAGAATTTATTGACATTTTTATTTATTATTATGTTAGATAGTTTGGGAAGAAGATGATAATGAAGTTGACTTGTCATTTTTAGGTGTCCTTAAGGATTTGCAGTGCAACTACCACTTGATTTTATTTTGTTTTTATATATATTACTAATATTTAAATTTAGGGATGATGACATTTTGAATGTTTAAAATTTTAAAGTTTTTTTTTTATTTGACTATTTACCTTTTATTTATTTATTATATAATTAAAAGAGTGTTTGATTTAATTATTAAATGCAACTAATGGTTAATAGATATATTAGTTATAAAGTATTTAAAATGTATGTAGTTTGTATCAGTTCTATTTTTAGAATTTTTTCTTATCAATTTATAATTGTTTTTATTTTATTTTTTTATTTAAAATATATTAGTCCTTTAAAACTTATTAATTCCAAAATTTTTGTCTTTAAATTAATTTTTTTACCAATAAATTATAGAAAAAATAGATAAATATAAAAGTGTTATATGTGTGTGTGGTGTGTTTTATACTTATTTGATTTTATATAAAGTAAAATTACTTTGTTATAGAAAATGAGATGATTTAGCAAAATTTTATAATGTCTCATAAATTTTTGTAAATTAATGTTGTTTTTCACAAAATAATTAATTACAAAAAATTTATTAACTTAACAAAAAATAAATAAAGTTTCTTCACATAAAAAATATATAATGTTTTTAATAATGTTAAAAAATACTAACAACAGATAACACTAAATAAAGTATAGTTATCTAGCATTTCACATTACTTTATTATTTCTTTATCAACAATAAAATTACTTTAAATAAAAATTATAAGATTTTCTTTCTTCATCAACAATAAAATTACTTTATTATTTTATAACTACATTTTAAAAATTATTTAATTATTTTCTTTTTTTTTAAGAATTTAATTATTTTCTTATTTCAATAATAAACTAAATAATATGATATAATAAATCAATAATTATATTTTTTATTTTAATAATATAATAAATGATATAATACAATAAATTTATAATTTTATATTTATTTCAATAATAAAATCAATTGTATGATATATACCTTTATTGGTCATTTTACGTATTAACATCAATAACTAAATATAGTTTTACAAAACACTTAATATAAATTAGCTATCATCAGTTACTTGTTATTAGCTAACAGTAACAACCATCAATTAACAACTATCAGCTGCATCTAACAGTTAAACTAAATAGGCCCTTAATGTATTCTTCAAAAGTAGAGATGACAATGAGTAATGCATTCACAAAAATTATCATATTAAAAGTTGATTAATATTTTCAATATTTAAACCTGTCTTACATGTAGTTAAAATTTATCTTTAATTATACAAATTTATTTCAAACCTAATTATTATTAAAAATACCTGAACCTGTTAACTTTCATATATTTTAATTGATAATTAAAAAAGGTTTTTTATTACTAATTTATATGTTAAAATTTTAATATGTAACACCCCCGTTTGCATAGCCTGGTAGATTTTACTGTTCCGATGACCGGTGTCGGTCTGGACGATTAAGGGGATTAGAATCACACTTAAGACAACTAGAGAAGCCATAAACACAAATAATTAGTAATGTCCAATTAGTTAAGTATAAACAAGAAAAACAGAACATAAGAAGTTAAACGAGCCAAGAGTCACAGCGATGGGTGACCTTCTCGAGAACTACTGCGAAATCATTTTAAACTCAAATTTTGAACCGTAAAATGTGACGCCGCGGTCCTTAGGACCCTTATGAACACAGTGAAAAAGAGAAAATCACGAAAAAGAACTGTTAAACCAGTCAAATAATTAGGTCAGGGAGCCGGAAGAAATATTAAATTAATTGCAAACCGGAAGAACCTGCGAGGGGCAATTTGGTCAATTGACCCCGAGAGCTGACTCCTGACCTAATTGTCAAATAAAATCGGAGAAAATAAAATTTCGAAATCGAGAATTAAATTAAAGAACTAATAAAAAAATAAATAGAAAAAAAAAGAAAATAGAAAAGTTAAAAGGTGATGACATCATGCATGACTTCATGCATGATGCCATAAAAATAATACTTAATATATTTATTTAATTGGGATTTTTGGGTCTTCCATAAGGATAAAAACAAAACAAAAGAAAATAAAAATAAAAATCAAAGTCTTCTTCCACCAAGCTTACCGCCCTCACACACTCTCTCTCTCCCTCACCATTGCAAACTCCATTAAAGCTTGTCTTCAAGCTTTGAAACCCTCACTAAACCTCAACTTCTCCCATACTTGCTTCACAAAAACTTGTTCTAGTCACTTGGGAAGGAGCTTGACAACAAAAAGAAAAAGAAAGGAAGAAGTTTTGAAGAAAAAGAAATTCTACATAAAAGGTTAGTAATCAAATTTGATAATTTGAGTTTGATTCTTACATTTCTAACTTATTGAACTTGTAAATAAACTTAAAATGGAAAGAAAATTTGTTGAGGGATTATATAGAATTTTGGACAGCTAGGGTTTGGTTGGACAAAGTACAAATTTGTTTGAGCTAAACATGTTAGGAAGCTTAATTGAGTTAAGGGAGCATGTTTATAAGTGTTTAATTAGCTAAATGCAACAAATGACATGAATTAGGGTTTTGAACATTAGGGTTTAGAGACTAAAAATGTGACGAAGTGCTAAATGATGTCTTTGACATAGTTTAAGGTGAGAAATGATCATTTGTGACCTAATTAAGTGTGTTAGAAGTATTTGAATCAAAGCCAAATTCGGATTGGGTATGCACCATGACCAAAAGTCAACTTTGAGGGACCAAAAATAGAATTTTACAAGTCCAATTGGTATGGGAGCAATTGGGAATGAAAATAGGCACTAAATGACACAATTTTCATTTAGGAAGCATGCCCAAAAAGTGACCAAAACCTAGTGAACAAATTGACCAAAATTGAAAAATTGCAGGCTGCCCTGTATAAACTGACCAAATGAACAGTGTTTGTTCATTTGGTCATAACTCGAGCTAGGTAGGTCAAAATGACCTGAAATTTTACCAGTGGTTAGATTAGATATAGACCTAAAAATTTTATGCGGAACACAAACCCAAATTATGCCATTAACCCAATCAAATTACTGAACAAAGTTGAACCACTGAATCTGCAAAACTGCAGATTTGCCATATGAACAATAAAGTTTCAATGGCTATAACTCTCTCTAGAAAACTCTGATTTAGGTGATTCTTGAACCGATGGAAACCTAAGACATAGTAGAACATTTCATATGAAGAAAATTAGACCAAATTATGGACTTAACTTGATCAAATTGCTGAACGAAGTTGGAGTAATAAATCTGCAGAACTAAATTCTGCAGCATGAATAGTAACTGTATTTTGGCTATAACTTGAGCGAAAAAACTCCAATTGGAGTGATTCAAAAAGGAGAATAAACTTAAGACAATAGGAAACATTTTCTGTGAAGGAAGTTTTGTCAAATTCCAACAGAAAAGTGACCAATGGAACAGTGCAACCTTAGACACCAAAACTGAAAATTTATCAAATTTGCCTAAAAGACTTAAATTTGAATAAACAACCAAAACCAACAAATTTAGTGACTAAAATGTGGTATGTGGGTGAAGTTGGAGTTCCCATACCTATTAAGCCTTAGAAAGTCAACAATTTGACTTGAATAGTGTAGTGAATAGTAACCCGAAACACAAAAATTTCAAGAACGTCGAGTGAGCACATTAGGCTAGGTAAAAGTGAAGCTAAATTTATTTTGGGTTTATGTTAAGTTCTAGTACTGAAACATTGTAAAATTATGTGTTTCAGTTGGAAAGAATACCGGGAAAGAACCCGAGGAACCGAGTCGAGGCCAAGAGGTGACTCGCTTGAGGTTTGTGCACAACGTGTAATTTTTGTAAATTATTTGCTGCATATTGTTTTGAATGATTTGAAAAAGTGAATTGAGACATTATTTATGATGCTTTAATCGAAATTGTTGAAAGTTATTGTGTATATTTGAAATAACAATGTTTAGCAAATTATTAAGATAAGTTTTGAAACCACAGTGTCATGACCATATATTTGAACACCTCACTAGCACGACTAGTGGGGGTAATTAGTTTCGAATTTTGATTCCTTCTCTGGAGAAGTGTTGAGGTGTGCCAGTAGAAGATGATGTGAATGGATATCCATATATTTGAGCTAGCTAGCCTTGTGATGTGATTTCTCTTTAGCCTCTGGCTATTAAGATTTTATTTGTTTCGAATGGCATGATATAACTATGGGTTTTATGAAATGTGATTTGATACCTCAAAATGAGATTGTTTGGGATTAAAATCTCATAATGCATGACTTGTATTTAATTCTCATGTTCAGTCAAATTTTTGAATAAATGTGATTTTATTTCTGCATAAAGGTCATTTTAGTATGTTGTGCACCATTGAGTCCTAGTACTCAGCGATAGCTTTATTGCTGTCACAGATATGGAGACTAGAGGAGCAGCAGACTGAGCTGCTAAGGATTGAGGATCTTCCTGCTTTGAAGCTATCGGGTATAATTTATACTCTGATTGTAAATATTTATTTTGATATATGTAATGCACAGAAATGTATGGACATGTGAAAATGGGTTTGAGCAGCTTGTACAAAATCTGTATAAAATTCATAATAAATTTTAGTTTGGATTTTCTTAATGTAAATTTTTGTATGATGTATATATAAATTGTTTATCTTTAAAGAAATATGAATGTATGAAATTGATTGACAGTACCTTGAGGATTATTGAATTTTGGAAATTGAGAAATGTTGATTGTTGAATTTTGAGATTTGAAAATTGTTGAGATTGATTGTGAAATTGAAGTAGTGGTTGAGAAAATTTTTGGAAGTACTTTTTACAGGTATTTGAAGAATTGTTTTCTCAAAATACAGATAGAACTCTGTCAAAATTTTATAAAATTTGCAAAAAAATAAAATGGGCCAAAAGTTTTAACTAGTTTTTAATTTTAATTAAATGTTTTAAATACCTATTAGAAAATGCTCACCATTGAACAAAAGTAAGAAAATTATTTTAAAATCCCTTGTAGGGTACTTAATGAGTTATCGGTAGGTGAAGTTCGATAGTTCATTAGGTATTCTACGGGATCATGTTATGCCTTACAGAGGAGTAAGGTGTGATATGTTTTAGTGGTATCAGAGCAAATTTTTGAAGTATGTTTTAACTTGAAAATTTGTGTCTTTCCTTGTTAAGTACAACTGCTCAATTTCCATATTTGTTACATACAGTGCATTACATAATAAATATGAACTAACAGAGGAAATCTCCTTGTGTTATTTGTTCAGGAGATACCCTAACTTCAGCCTGAAATGGAAGAAGGGGATCGCTCAGTCGAGCAATCTGTTGAAGCTGAGGCACAAGGGGAAGCCCTAGCTTTACAGAATGTCAATGGATCTGTAGCACCAGCCCCACAAATGCTGCAGTTTCCTGCACAATTTGTACAGCAGATGGCTGCAATGTTTCAACAAATGGCTGGGGGTATGCCTGTTCAAGCTCCACCCCAACCACCTGTGGCACAACCACTGCCTCCAGCCAGACAGTATGATAAGTTATTGAAGTATAGGGCTACAGAATTTAAGAGTACAGTGGACCCTTTATAGGCAGAGCAATGGCTTGAAAGAATGGACAGAGTATTTAAGAAGCTGCACTGCCAAGATGAACTAAAGTTTGAGTATTTTGTGTCGCTACTGCAAGGGGATGCGTATGATTGGTGGAAGACCATCCCCACGGCCATTTGAACCACGATATTGACACAGGGATGACTTTATCAAAGAATTGCATGTAAATAAATCCCAGATGCATATGTTGATCAGAAACTACAAGAATTTTTGAGTTTGAAATAAGGGAACCGAACAGTAGCAAAGTATGAGAGGGAGTTCTCCCGCTTGAGTCATTATGCTGGGAGTCTCCTTACTACCAGCAAGGCAAGATGCAAGAGATTTGAGACGGGTTTGAAGCCCAGTATAAGGATGCAAGTTGTGGGATTTTGACACAGCAACTTCTCAGAGCTTGTGTCTCAAGCACTTGAACTGGAGAGAATTGAATCAGAAGCAACCCCAGTGAAAGAAAAATCAGAAAAAACTGAGAAATCAGAAAAAGACAAGGGGGAAAAATCAGTTGAACAGAGTTCTGGTGCTACCTCTGGAAAGAAAAAGAAATTTAGTGGACCCAGCAAGGGTCGAGGTGGAAGATTTGGTAGAGGCAGATTTTCTGGACAGAGACCCCCTAGGCCTGGTCAGCAGTCGAGCAGGAGTTCACATTCTGCCCACCCCTGTGAGACTTGTGGCAAGATTCATGGGGGGGAATGTTATTAGGCCACTGGAGCCTGTTTTAACTGTGGAGGCAAAGGCCATATAGCTAAAGACTGCACTAGTGCTCCGTCTCTGAGATATGGTCCAGCTCCTACTACTGCCGAGGGATCTATTCAGAGTCCTGCTCCCAGAGGTTCACAGTCTGTTGGCAGAGGAAGAGGTAGAGGTAGAGGCCCTGCTTCAGGCAGTCAAGGCACAATTAGTCTGTCTGCACAAGGAAGTGCATCAGCCAGAGTCTACACAATGAGACAGCGAGAAGAGGCTGAGACTTTCGATGTGGTAGCTGGTACATTCTCTATCTCTGATCAAGATGTATTTGTATTGTTTGATCCAGGTTCAACTTATTCATATGTTAGTGCTAGCATTGTCAGTTCACTTGCTGTTCCATGTGGGCAAATGGGTTTTGAAGTGCTAGTAACTGGTCCGTTAGGGCAAGAGGTCCAGGTCAACAGAATCTATAGAGACTGTGCTTTGGTTATCCAAGGACATGTTTTCCTGTCAGACTTGATTGAAATGCCCTTCAGAGAGTATGATATCATCTTGGGCATGGACTGGTTAGCCAGGCATCACGCCATGATTGACTGTAGACTGAAGACAGTCACTTTTGGTCTCCCTCTGTACGGTGATGTGATAATACACGGGGAGAGGCATTTACTGCCATCAAACATCATTTCGGCTGCACTAGCCAGAAGGATGATCAGAAAGGGGTGCGAAGCATACTTGGCACATGTGATAGACACCCAAGTGGGGAGTCCAACACTAAGAGACATCCCTACTGTATGTGCCTTTTCGGATGTGTTTCCTGATGAATTGCCAGGATTACCTCTAGAAAGAGAGGTGCAGTTTGAAATTGATGTTATGCTTGGTGTCGACCCAATCTCCATAACGCCATATAGAATGGCACCTGCAGAATTGAAAGAGTTAAAAGTGCAATTGCAAGAATTGCTTGACAAGGGCTTTATCCGCCCTGGTGTGTCACCTTGGGCAGCGCCAGTGTTGTTTGTTAAGAAGAAAGATGGCACTCTCCATTTGTGTATTGATTATCGACAGTTGAATAAGGTGACAATAAAGAATAGATATCCATTGCCCCGCATTGATAACTTGTTTGATCAGTTGAGGGGTGCAGCTGTGTTCTCCAAAATTGACCTAAGATCAGATTATTATCAATTGAAAATACAAGAGCAGAGTATTCCTAAAACTGCCTTCAGAACCCGCTATGGCTATTATGAGTTCCTAGTCATGCCATTCGGGTTAACTAATGCTCAGGCTGCTTTTATGGATCTGATGAACACTATCTTCAGACCATACCTCGATCAGTTTGTTGTGGTATTTATTGATGATATATTGGTCTATTCGAAGAGTGCAGAAGAGCATGATAGACATCTGCGCATTATACTGCAAACTTTGAGGGAGAAACAGCTATACGCCAAATTGTCGAAATGTGAATTTTGGCTGAAAGAAATATCTTTTTGGGGCATGTAGTATCTGAAGAGGGCATCAAGGTAGATCCAAGCAAAATTGAAGCTATCCTTAATTAGAGGCCACCCAGAAATGTCACAGAGATTCGTAGTTTTCTGGGTTTAGCTGGATACTACCGTCGATTTGTGAAGGGATTTTCCATGTTGGCATCTCCATTGACTAAGCTACTATGAAAAGATGTAAAATTTCAGTGGACGGATAAATGCCAACAGAGATTTGATGAATTGAAAAGATGTTTGACTGAAGCTCCAGTCCTGACCTTACCTACACCGGGTAAAGAATACACCGTTTATAGTGATGCTTCTCACAATGGGTTAGGCTGTGTATTGATGCAAGATTGAAATGTCATTGCCTATGCATCACGCTAGCTAAAACCGCACGAGAGGAATTATCCAACACATGATTTGGAGCTTGCAGCTATAGTGTTTGCTCTTAAGATCTGGAGACACTATTTTTATGGGGAGAAATGCCACATCTACACAGATCATAAGAGTTTGAAGTATTTGGACACTCAGAAGGAGTTCAATTTGAGACAGAGGAGATGGTTAGAGTTGATAAAAGACTATGATTGTCTAATAGACTATCAGCCAGGGAAAGCTAATGTTGTGGCTTACGCCTTAAGTCGCAAGACCATGGCAAGTCTACGGGTTACTCCTTTGTCTTTGGTACATGAGTTAAGATCATTGCATGCCAGCTTAGAGATTAATGATGATGGGCAGACAGCAGTTGCATGGCATGTACAGCCAGTGTTGATTGATCAGATTAGAATGGTCGCCGTAATGATCAAGTATCGTGAATCGTTGGAAGAAGTCCAGCAGGGCAAGAAACCAGAATTCTCAATAAGAGATGATGGTCTATTGCTACACTAGGGCAGAATGTGTGTTCTTAATGATGTTGATTTGAGGCAGATCATTTTGAAGGAAGCACATGAGTCTCCTTTTGCCATGCACCCTGGTGGTACAAAAATATATAGAGGGCTAAAGGAGCATTATTGGTGGATGGGTATGAAAAAAGATGTGGCAGAGTTTGTTTCTAAATGCCTAACTTGTCAGCAAGTGAAGGCAGAGCATCAAGTACCCGCCGGGTTGTTACATCCACTACCAGTACCAGAGTGGAAATGAGAGAGAATAACGATGGATTTTGTAATGGGACTTCCGAGGACACAGAAGAGTCATGATGCAGTTTGGGTCATTGTTGACAGACTAACCAAGTCTACTCATTTTCTACCAGTTCGGATGGACTACAGTTTAGAAAGATTGACCAAGTTGTATATTAATGAGATTGTGAGACTACATGGAGTGCCAGTATCCATCGTATCAGACAGAAATCCTAGGTTCACTTCTAGATTCTGGGGTAGTCTTCAGAGAGCCCTAGGAACTAGATTGAACTTGATCTTGCATTCCACCCACGCATGCATGGCCAATCCGAGAGGGTA
The DNA here is from genome assembly GCF_030052815.1 of Hevea brasiliensis. Lineage (NCBI taxonomy): Eukaryota > Viridiplantae > Streptophyta > Magnoliopsida > Malpighiales > Euphorbiaceae > Hevea > Hevea brasiliensis. The sequence goes on along the minus strand of NC_079510.1, from coordinate 22,747,419 downwards.
ATTCAGATCTTGGAGGACATGCTACGGGCTTGTGTGATTGAGTTTGAGGGTAGTTGGGATACACACTTGCCTTTGATTGAGTTTGCTTACAATAACAGCTTCCAATCAAGCATTGGGATGCCTCCATATGAAGCTTTGTATGGCAGAAAATGTAGAACCCCGTTGTGTTGGGATGACGTGGGTGAAAGAAAGATGATTGGACCCGAAATTGTTCAGCAAACTGAGAAAAAGATCAGAGTAATCAGAGATTGACTTAAGACTGCATCAGACCGTCAGAAGTCCTACATTGATTTGAAGAGAAGGGATATTGAGTATGCAGTGGGTGAGAAAGTTTTCCTCAAAGTTTAGAATTATGAGATTCGGCAAAAAGGAGAAAATGAGTCCTCGTTTTATCGGGCCATATGAGGTTTTGGAAAGAATGGGTCCTTTGGCATATCGTTTGGCGCTACCTCCAGAGTTGGAGAAGGTACATAATGTCTTCCATGTGTCTATGTTGAGGAGGTATCGATAGACATATCTCATGTACTACCAGTGGAAGAAATTAAAGTGAATCCAGACCTCACATATGAGGAAGAACCCATAGTGATTCTGGCTTAATAGGTGAAGCAGCTACGGAACAAGCAAATACCGTTGGTAAAAGTGTTGTGGAACCATCATTCGGGCCAGGAGGCTACTTGGGAAAGAGAGGACATGAGGAGACAGCACTCACAGCTATTCAGAGATTAATACTAGGTAAAATTTTGAGACGAAATTTATTTTAAGGGGGAGAGAATTATAACACCCCCGTTTGTATAGCCTGGTAGATTTCACTGTTCCAGTGACCAGTGTCGGTCTGGACAATTAAGGGGATTAGAAGCACACTTAAGACAACTAGAGAAGCCATAAACACAAATAATTAGTAATGTCCAATTAGTTAAGTATGAACAAGAAAAATAGAACATAAGAAGTTAAACGAGCTGAGAGTCACAGCAATGGATGACCTTCTCGGGAACTACTGCAAAGTCGTTTTAAACTCAAATTTCAAACCGTAAAATATGACGCCGCGGTCCTTAGGACCCTTATGAACACAGTGGAAAAGAGAAAATCACAAAAAAGAACTATTAAGCCAGTCAAATAATTAGGTCAAGGAGCCGGAAGAAATATTAAATTAATTACAAACCGGGAAGAACCGGCGAGGGGAAATTTGGTTAATTGACCCCGAGAGATGACTCCTGACCTAATTGTCAAATAAAATCGGAGAAAAGAAAATTTCGGAATCGAGAATTAAATTAAAGAACTAATAAAAAAAATAAATAGAAAAAAAAAGAAAATAGAAAAGTTAAAAGGTGATGACATCATGCATGGCTTCATGCATAATGCCATAAAAACAATACTTAATATATTTATTTAATTGGGATTTTTGGGTCTTCCTTAAGGATAAAAACAAAACAAAAGAAAAGAAAAATAAAAATCAAAGTCTTCTTCCACCAAGCTTGCCGCCCTCACTGTAACATCCTCCCGGTAGTAATTCCGCATAGTCTACTGTTCCGGTGACCGGTGTCGATCCGGACAGCTAGAACGTCCGGAAAAATATTTAAACTAAAGTGAGGGACCATAATTAACTCAAATGTTAATAAGAAAAATTTAGTAAAAATTTTAGAAATAAAATACAACCAAGTTAAATGAGCCGGTGCCCAAGCGAGGGGTAACTCAGAGGGAAGTTGCATTTCTCGCAACGAGGAGCCCTAGACCCGGGGCAAAAATTATAAAATAATTTTTGGGACTCCAGAGAAGGGTCATTGAGGTTCCTATGGCATTAGAATGCCAAGAAAATATTTAGAAAAATTTTTCAATCGGTACAGACAATTTTGACCCGTTAAGCCAAACGGAGGGCATTTTGGTCATTTCGCCTTCAGAGGTGATTTTTGGCCGACTTGTCCAGTTAATTAAATAATTAATATGACATAAAATATGAATAAACATTACTAAAAATGAAATTGGAAATGAGTAGTGGATAAAAGAAAAGGAAAATGAAATAAAAAGCAATTTATGACATCTTGATGATGTCATTTAAAAGCCATAACCAATCACAATTAAGTAACCATTTGACTAATTAATAAAAGAGATAAATAAAGACCAAGGAAGACAAAAAACAAGCAGCCATCTTCTTCTTCAAAACGTGATCCTCTCCTCCATAACCCTCCATGGAAGTTTTCTTTAATTACTTCCATTTTCCCATGAATTTGCACTATAAAACCCTAAGTCCCTTCACTAAAAACTTGTCTCTACCTCTTGGGAAGTGTTTGGCAGCCTAGAAAGGGAAAGAAAGTGAAGATTAACTTGGGAAAATTCTGCCCTATTCAAGGTTAGTGCATCTATATCCCAAAAACTCTTTAATTCCATGATTTGGGACTTGGACTTACTAAGAAATTGTAATCTAAATGGACAAAAACTCATGTGTATATGTACATGAATTTCGGCTGCCCTAGCTATGGAATAGGAGGGAGTGTTTTTGATGAGCTTGAAGTGAACTAGAATCATGTTGGAAGTTTATAAACATAAGAATAATAAGTTGGTATGCTAACTAAGGCATTTGTAGAAAACATAATGTGAAGCTAGGGTTTTGGGGAGTGAAAATTGATTTGGCTTATGAAATTGTTAGAGAACATTTTAGTGGTCAATTAGTGACTATTTTAGGTAAGTTGAGCACAAATTGGACTGAAAAATAGGATTGCAAAGTGAAGATGTAGGCTGCCCGAGGACAGCAGCAGAGGGACTAAAAATTCAGTCCACTTGGACTGCCATAACTTGGGCTGTGTTGGTCCAATTGGTGTTTGGCCAATTGGACATGAAACTAGGCTTATAATGGCACATTTTTGCTGAAGAAACCATGCCCAAAAGACCAAAGCAAGAGGACCAAAAATTGGCCCCAATCCGGATACCCTGCAAACAGCCCCTGCAGAATGACCAAATGAACAGTAACTGTTCATTTGGCCATAACTCACCGTAGAATGGTCAAATTGACCTGAAATTTTTACAGCAACAAGATATGATATAGACAAACAACTTTCATGAGGAACATTACCCCAAATTATGCCATTAACCCATTCAAATTATTGGGCAAAGTTAAGTTATCAAACCTGCAACTCTGCAGATTTTCACTTGAGCAGTAATGTTTGGATGGCTATAACTCTCTCTAGAAAACTCGGATTTAGGCGATTCTTGAACCGATGGAAACCTAAGGTATGGTAGAACATTTCATATGAAGAAAGTTAGACCAAATTATGAACTTAACTTGATCAAATTACTGACCAAAGTTGGACCAAAAATCTGCCAGACCCAAAATCTCAGCATGAACAGTGCACGTGAACAGTAAACTTATTTTGGCCATAACTTGAGCTACAAAACTTCGATTGAGGTGATCCAAAAATGAGAATACACTTAAGACAGTAAGGAACATTTTCTATGAAGGAAGTTTTGTCAAATTCCAACAGTAAATCGACCAATGGAACAGTGCAACTGCAGAGCACTAAAACCGCAAATTGGCAATTTTGCCAAAATGACCTAAGCTTTGAGAAAGTGACCAAAACCAATAAGTTTTAAATGCAAAATGTGGTACATTGGGAGTGTTAAAACCAATGCACCTATTGTCTATGCAAAAGTCAACATTTTAGTTGACTAATGAAGTGAATAGTGACATGAAAACTTGAAATTCAAAAATGTGAAACTTAAAAATGCAAAATGCCCTAGTAGGCCTAATGTGATTGGTTTGGATAGTTTGGCATGCCAATAGGGTATTGTTTTAGCAGTACTGCGAAAGGCTTTATGCCTGTATTCATGGCTTTATGCTCGTATTCATGGCTTTTATGCCCGTATTCATGGCTTTTATGCTGATTATGTGATATCATGGCTTTTTAGCTATACTGACTGCATACGTGGTTGACGTTCTGCGTCCCATGGTATGACGGCCCGAGGCACCGCGGTGTCCAAAGGTTAACGTTCGTTATCCAGCCACTGCTCAAAGATAGGTTACTTGGGCATGGAAAAGTATAACTGTGATTGAACTGATTATTAAAGAAAATACGAAAATTAAGTATCAGGAATGATTACAAAAATACAAAGAAACTCAAGATCATGAAGAAAATAATTAACGAAATGCATGAAGAAGTTAATATCATAAAACATTATTAGCCCTCGACTAAACAATAAGTTAGTAATTAGTCAATTCTTATGAACACAATAGCAAGGAAATTATTATTTTTATATGCATATATTATATTTTCTTGTATTATTGGCACCACTAAGCTTTATGCTTAGCGCGTCGCTTTTGCAACGCGTAGGTACTGAAGATTTGGATAGAGGGCCCGGTAGACCACAGATTGGGTAAGTTCATCCTGCAGCTCTGCATAGTGTTCGTGTCACCTCACCGTCTACAGTGCATTGGTAGGACACTAGGTCCCATTTTGTATTTTGAGATTTTTGTAAATTTGGTAATTAAACTCTTATTTTATCATATGTATTTGAACAAATGTAATATAATTTTGTATTAATGTAAGTACTTGTAATTTGTGATTATAAATCACATGTGAGAATTTATTTATGATTTGAGTCTAATGATGATGTGAAATGATAAATAGAGGAATCGTTAAGAAATTGCTGTAACTTGATGTGATACAAAATGTGAATTGTATATGAGTACCATGAGATGAATGATTGAGAAATAAATGAAATTGATGAAATTATTCTGAGACTTTGTTGATAATTGGAGTTGGGATTGATTGAATATGATCATAGGAAGTGTTTTTCACAGTTCCAAGAACTGCTTTTCTCCATTTTTAAGATTTACTTTGCCGGATTTTCTATAAAATTTTCGGAACCTCAAATAAATTACAATTTCAATAAATGAATTATATTTCACAAGTTATTTTCAAAACTATGATAAAAATATATTAAGATAAAATAGAGTGCTCCGGCACACTGAGTGGCATAACTTGCTCGGCTACACTGTAGTCGGGTAAGGGGTGTCACATTTAGTGGTATCAGAGCGCGGTTTAGGCGTTTCTGGACCTAGATAGACTGCATATCATGCATTGCATTCATAAGAGTCGAGGTGACACTATTGCAGATCTGTATTTCCCGTTTATTTTAGGTTAAGGTATGGAATAAGAAAGTGAAGAGACAATGAGATAGCGAATGGAGATGAGAAGCAGACTGTATTTAAGATGAAAAAGGATGAGTACAGAACTGTTTAAGGATAGTATTGAGACTAAGAGAAAGTGAAGTAGGATAACACGGAAAGGTGAAGAAATAAAGAGGTATTAGCTCCTTGGCTATTTACATTAGGTAAATTTCGAGGACGAAATTTAAATAAGAGGGGAAGAGTTGTAACATCCTCCCATCCAAGACAAGCCATCGCTCCTGGACCCAGATCGGTCACGTCCGGAAAAATATTTAAACTAAAGTGAGGGACCATAATTAACTCAAATGTTAATAAGAAAAATTTAGTAAAAATTTTAGAAATAAAATACAACCAAGTTAAATGAGCCGGTGCCCAAGCGAGGGGTAACTCAGAGGGAAGTTGCGGTTCTCGCAACGAGGAGCCCTAGACCCGGGGGAAGAATTATAAAATAATTTTTGGGACTCCAGAGAAGGGTCATTGAGGTTCCTATGGCATTAGAATGCCAAGAAAATATTTAGAAAAATTTTTCAATCGGTACAGACAATTTTGACCCGTTAAGCCAAACGGAGGGCATTTTGGTCATTTCGCCTTCAGAGGTGATTTTTGGCCGACTTGTCCAGTTAAGTAAATAATTAATATGACATGAAATATGAATAAACATTACTAAAAATGAAATTCGAAATGAGTAGTGGATAAAAGAAAAGGAAAATGAAATAAAAAGCAATTTATGACATCTTGATGATGTCATTTAAAAGCCATAACCAATCACAATTAAGTAACCATTTGACTAATTAATAAAAGAGATAAATAAAGACCAAGGAAGACAAAAAACAAGCAGCCATCTTCTTCTTCAAAACGTGATCCTCTCCTCCATAACCCTCCATGGAAGTTTTCTTTAATTACTTCCATTTTCCCATGAATTTGCACTATAAAACCCTAAGTCCCTTCACTAAAAACTTATCTCTACCTCTTGGGAAGTGTTTGGCAGCCTAGAAAGGAAAAGAAAGTGAAGATTAACTTGGGAAAATTCTGCCCTATTCAAGGTTAGTGCATCTATATCCCAAAAACTCTTTAATTCCATGATTTGGGACTTGGACTTACTAAGAAATTGTAATCTAAATGGACAAAAACTCATGTGTATATGTACATGAATTTCGGCTGCCCTAGCTATGGAATAGGAGGGAGTGTTTTTGATGAGCTTGAAGTGAACTAGAATCATGTTGGAAGTTTATAAACATAAGAATAATAAGTTGGTATGCTAACTAAGGCATTTGTAGAAAACATAATGTGAAGCTAGGGTTTTGGGGAGTGAAAATTGATTTGGCTTATGAAATTGTTAGAGAACATTTTAGTGGTCAATTAGTGACTATTTTAGGTAAGTTGAGCACAAATTGGACTGAAAAATAGGATTGCAAAGTGAAGATGTAGGCTGTCCTAAGACAGCAGCAGAGGGACTGAAAATTCAGTCCACTTGGACTGCCATAACTTGGGCTATGTTGGTCCAATTGGTGTTTGGCCAATTGGACATGAAACTAGGCTTATAATGGCACATTTTTGCTGAAGAAACCATGCCCATAAGACCAAAGCAAGAGGACCAAAAATTGGCCCCAATCCGGATACCCTGCAAACAACCCTTGCAGAATGACCAAATGAACAGTAACTGTTCATTTAGCCATAACTCACTGTAGAATGGTCAAATTGACCTGAAATTTTTACAGCAACAAGATATGATATAGACAAACAACTTTCATGAAGAACATTACCCCAAATTATGCCATTAACCCATTCAAATTATTGGGCAAAGTTAAGTTATCAAACCTGCAACTCTGCAGATTTTCACTTGAGCAGTAATGTTTGGATGGCTATAACTCTCTCTAGAAAACTCGGATTTAGGCGATTCTTGAACCGATGGAAACCTAAGGTATGGTAGAACATTCCATATGAAGAAAGTTAGACCAAATTATGAACTTAACTTGATCAAATTACTGACCAAAGTTGAACCAAAAATCTGCCAGACCCAAAATCTCAGCATGAACAGTGCACGTGAACAGTAAATTTATTTTGGCCATAACTTGAGCTACAAAACTCCGATTGAGGTGATCCAAAAATGAGAATACACTTAAGACAATAAGGAACATTTTCTATGAAGGAAGTTTTGTCAAATTCCAACAGTAAATCGACCAATGGAACAGTGCAACTGCAGAGCACTAAAACCGCAAATTGGCAATTTTGCCAAAATGACCTAAGCTTTGAGAAAGTGACCAAAACCAACAAGTTTTAAATGCAAAATGTGGTACATTGGGAGTGTTAAAACCAATGCACCTATTGTCTATGCAAAAGTCAACATTTTAGTTGACTAATGAAGTGAATAGTGACATGAAAACTTGAAATTCAAAAATGTGAAACTTAAAAATGCAAAATGCCCTAGTAGGCCTAATGTGATTGGTTTGGATAGTTTGGCATGCCAATAGGGTATTGTTTTAGCAGTACTGCGAAAGGCTTTATGCCTGTATTCATGGCTTTATGCTCGTATTCATGGCTTTTATGCCCGTATTCATGGCTTTTATGCCGATTATGTGATATCATGGCTTTTTAGCCATACTGACTGCATACGTGGTTGACGTTCTGCGTCCCATGGTATGACGGCCCGAGGCACCGCAGTGTCCAGTGCCAACGACCCGTTATCCAGTCCAGTTATTCAGTATAGGTTACTTGGGCATGGAAAAGTATAACTGTGATTGAACTGATTATTAAAGAAAATACGAAAATTAAGTATCAGGAATGATTATAAAAATACAAAGAAACTCAAGATCATGAAGAAAATAATTAACGAAATGCATGAAGAAGTTAATATCATAAAACATGATTAGCCCTCGACTAAACAATAAGTTAGTAATTAGTCAATTCTTATGAACACAATAGCAAGGAAATTATTATTTTTATTTGCATATATTATATTTTCTTGTATTATTGGCACCACTAAGCTTTATGCTTAGCGCGTCGCTTTTGCAACGCGTAGGTACTGAAGATTTGGACAGAGGGCCCGGTAGACCACAGATTGGGTAAGTTCATCCTGCAGCTCTGCATAGTATCCGTGTCACCTCACCGTCTACAGTGCATTGGTAGGACACTAGGTCCCATTTTGTATTTTGAGATTTTTGTAAATTTGGTAATTAAACTCTTATTTTATCATATGTATTTGAACAAATGTAATATAATTTTGTATTAATGTAAGTACTTGTAATTTGTGATTATAAATCACATGTGAGAATTTATTTATGATTTGAGTCTAATGATGATGTGAAATGATAAATAGAGGAATCGTTAAGAAATTGCTGTAACTTGATGTGATACAAAATATGAATTGTATATGAGTACCATGAGATGAATGATTGAGAAATAAATGAAATTGATAAAATTATTCTGAGACTTTGTTGATAATTGGAGTTGGGATTGATTGAATATGATCATAGGAAGTGTTTTTCACAGGTTCCGAAGAACTGTTTTCTCCATTTTTAGCCAGTGATTTCTGCGGATTTTCTATAAAATTTTCGGAACCTCAAATAAATTACAATGTCAATAATTGAATTATATGTCACAAGTTATTTTCAAAACTATGATAAAAATGTATTAAGATAAAATAGAGTGCTCCGCAAATCGAGTGGCATAACTTGCTCCTGGCCACACCGTAGTCGTAAGGGGTGTCACATTTAGTGGTATCAGAGCGCGGTTTAGGCGTTTCTGGACCTAGATAGACTGCATATCATGCATTGCATTCATAAGAGTCGAGGTGACACTATTGCAGATCTGTATTTCCCGTTTATTTTAGGTTAAGGTATGGAATAAGAAAGTGAAGAGACAATGAGATAGCGAATGGAGATGAGAAGCAGACTGTATTTAAGATGAAAAAGGATGAGTACAGAACTGTTTAAGGATAGTATTGAGACTAAGAGAAAGTGAAGTAGGATAACACGGAAAGGTGAAGAAATAAAGAGGTATTAGCTCCTTGGCTATTTACATTAGGTAAATTTCGAGGACGAAATTTAAATAAGAGGGGAAGAGTTGTAACATCCTCCCGGTAGCAATTCCAAGACTTCATCGCTCCTGGACCTGGTCGGTCACGTCCGGAAAAATATTTAAACTAAAGTGAGGGACCATAATTAACTCAAATGTTAATAAGAAAAATTTAGTAAAAATTTTAGAAATAAAATACAACCAAGTTAAATGAGCCGGTGCCCAAGCGAGGGGTAACTCAGAGGGAAGTTGCGGTTCTCGCAACGAGGAGCCCTAGACCCGGGGGAAGAATTATAAAATAATTTTTGGGACTCCAGAGAAGGGTCATTGAGGTTCCTATGGCATTAGAATGCCAAGAAAATATTTAGAAAAATTTTTCAATCGGTACAGACAATTTTGACCCGTTAAGCCAAACGGAGGGCATTTTGGTCATTTCGCCTTCAGAGATGATTTTTGGCCGACTTGTCCAGTTAAGTAAATAATTAATATGACATAAAATATGAATAAACATTACTAAAAATGAAATTGGAAATGAGTAGTGGATAAAAGAAAAGGAAAATGAAATAAAAAGCAATTTATGACATCTTGATGATGTCATTTAAAAGCCATAATCAATCACAATTAAGTAACCATTTGACTAATTAATAAAAGAGATAAATAAAGACCAAGGAAGACAAAAAAACAAGCAGCCATCTTCTTCTTCAAAACGTGATCCTCTCCTCCATAACCCTCCATGGAAGTTTTCTTTAATTACTTCCATTTTCCCATGAATTTGCACTATAAAACCCTAAGTCCCTTCACTAAAAACTTGTCTCTACCTCTTGGGAAGTGTTTGGCAGCCTAGAAAGGGAAAGAAAGTGAAGATTAACTTGGGAAAATTCTGCCCTATTCAAGGTTAGTGCATCTATATCCCAAAAACTCTTTAATTCCATGATTTGGGACTTGGACTTACTAAGAAATTGTAATCTAAATGGACAAAAACTCATGTGTATATGTACATGAATTTCGGCTGCCCTAGATATGGAATAGGAGGGAGTGTTTTTGATGAGCTTGAAGTGAACTAGAATCATGTTGGAAGTTTATAAACATAAGAATAATAAGTTGGTATGCTAACTAAGGCATTTGTAGAAAACATAATGTGAAGCTAGGGTTTTGGGGAGTGAAAATTGATTTGGCTTATGAAATTGTTAGAGAACATTTTAGTGGTCAATTAGTGACTATTTTAGGTAAGTTGAGCACAAATTGGACTGAAAAATAGGATTGCAAAGTGAAGATGTAGGCTGTCCTAGGACAGCAGCAGAGGGACTGAAAATTCAGTCCACTTGGACTGCCATAACTTGGGCTGTGTTGGTCCAATTGGTGTTTGGCCAATTGGACATGAAACTAGGCTTATAATGGCACATTTTTTCTGAAGAAACCATGCCCAAAAGACCAAAGCAAGAGGACCAAAAATTGGCCCCAATCCGGATACCCTGCAAACAGCCCCTGCAGAATGACCAAATGAACAGTAACTGTTCATTTGGCCATAACTCACTGTAGAATGGTCAAATTGACCTGAAATTTTTACAGCAACAAGATATGATATAGACAAACAACTTTCATGAAGAACATTACCCCAAATTATGCCATTAACCCATTCAAATTATTGGGCAAAGTTAAGTTATCAAACCTGCAACTCTGCAGATTTTCACTTGAGCAGTAATGTTTGGATGGCTATAACTCTCTCTAGAAAACTCGGATTTAGGCGATTCTTGAACCGATGGAAACCTAAGGTATGGTAGAACATTCCATATGAAGAAAGTTAGACCAAATTATGAACTTAACTTGATCAAATTACTGACCAAAGTTGAACCAAAAATCTGCCAGACCCAAAATCTCAAAGATGAATGAGCAGCACGTGAACAGTAAACTTATTTTGGCCATAACTTGAGCTACAAAACTCCGATTGAGGTGATCCAAAAATGAGAATACACTTAAGACAATAAGGAACATTTTCTATGAAGGAAGTTTTGTCAAATTCCAACAGTAAATCGACCAATGGAACAGTGCAACTGCAGAGCACTAAAACCGCAAATTGGCAATTTTGCCAAAATGACCTAAGCTTTGAGAAAGTGACCAAAACCAACAAGTTTTAAATGCAAAATGTGGTACATTGGGAGTGTTAAAACCAATGCACCTATTGTCTATGCAAAAGTCAACATTTTAGTTGACTAATGAAGTGAATAGTGACATGAAAACTTGAAATTCAAAAATGTGAAACTTAAAAATGCAAAATGCCCTAGTAGGCCTAATGTGATTGGTTTGGATAGTTTGGCATGCCAATAGGGTATTGTTTTAGCAGTACTGCGAAAGGCTTTATGCCTGTATTCATGGCTTTATGCTCGTATTCATGGCTTTTATGCCCGTATTCATGGCTTTTATGCCGATTATGTGACATCATGGCTTTTTAGCCATACTGACTGCATACGTGGTTGACGTTCTGCGTCCCATGATATGACGGCCCGAGGCACCGCGGTGTCCAGTGCCAACGACCCGTTATCCAGTCCAGTCGTTCAATATAGGTTACTTGGGCATGGAAAAGTATAACTGTGATTGAACTGATTATTAAAGAAAATACGAAAATTAAGTATCAGGAATGATTACAAAAATACAAAGAAACTCAAGATCATGAAGAAAATAATTAACGAAATGCATGAAGAAGTTAATATCATAAAACATGATTAGCCCTCGACTAAACAATAAGTTAGTAATTAGTCAATTCTTATGAACACAATAGTAAGGAAATTATTATTTTTATTTGCATATATTATATTTTCTTGTATTATTGGCACCACTAAGCTTTATGCTTAGCGCGTCGCTTTTGCAACGCGTAAGTACTGAAGATTTGGACAGAGGGCCCGGTAGACCACAGATTGGGTAAGTTCATCCTGCAGCTCTGCATAGTGTCCGTGTCACCTCACCGTCTATAGTGCATTGGTAGGACACTAGGTCCCATTTTGTATTTTAAGATTTTTGTAAATTTGGTAATTAAACTCTTATTTTATCATATGTATTTGAACAAATGTAATATAATTTTGTATTAATGTAAGTACTTGTAATTTGAGATTATAAATCACATGTGAGAATTTATTTATGATTTGAGTCTAATGATGATGTGAAATGATAAATAGAGGAATCGTTAAGAAATTGCTGTAACTTGATGTGATACAAAATGTGAATTGTATATGAGTACCATGAGATGAATGATTGAGAAATAAATGAAATTGATGAAATTATTCTGAGACTTTGTTGATAATTGGAGTTGGGATTGATTGAATATGATCATAGGAAGTGTTTTTCACAGGTTCTGAAGAACTGTTTTCTCCATTTTTAGCCAGATTTCTGCGGATTTTCTATAAAATTTTCGGAACCTCAAATAAATTACAATTTCAATAAATGAATTATATTTCACAAGTTATTTTCAAAACTATGATAAAAATGTATTAAGATAAAATAGAGTACTCCGGCACACTGAGTGGCATAACTTGCTCGGCTACACTGTAGTCGGGTAAGGGGTGTCACACTCACACACTCTCTCTCTCCCTCACCATTGCAAACTCCATTAAAGCTTGTCTTCAAGCTTTGAAACCTTCACTAAACCTCAACTTCTCCCATACTTGCTTCACAAAAACTTGTTCTAGCCACTTGGGAAGGAGCTTGACAACAAAAAGAAAAAGAAAGGAAGAAGTTTTGAAGAAAAAGAAATTCTACATAAAAGGTTAGTAATCAAATTTGATAATTTGAGTTTGATTCTTACACTTCTAACTTATTGAGCTTGCAAATAAACTTAAAATGGAAAGAAAATTTATTGAGGGATTATATAGAATTTTGGACAGCTAGGGTTTGGTTGGACAAAGTATAAATTTGTTTGAGTTAAACATGTTAGGAAGCTTAATTGAGTTAAGGGAGCATGTTTATAAGTGTTTAATTAGCTAAATGCAACAAATGACATGAATTAGGATTTTGAACATTAGGGTTTAGAGACTAAAAATGTGAAGAAGTGCTAAATGATGTCTTTGACATAGTTTAAGGTGAGAAATGATCATTTGTGACCTAATTAAGTGTGTTAGAAGTGTTTGAATCAAAGCCAAATTCGGATTGGGTATGCACCATGACCAAAAGTCAACTTTGAGGGACCAAAAATGGAATTTTACAAGTCCAATTGGTATGGGAGCAATTGGGAATGAAAATAGGCACTAAATGACACAATTTTCATTTAGGAAGTATGCCCCAAAAGTGACCAAAACCTAGTGAACAAATTGACCAAAATTAGAAAATTGCAGGCTGCCCTGTATAAATTGACCAAATGAACAGTGTTTATTCATTTGGTCATAACTCGAGCTAGGCAGGTCAAAATGACCTGAAATTTTACCAGTGGTTAGATGAGATATAGACCTAAAAATTTCATGAAGAACACAAACCCAAATTATGCCATTAACCCAATCAAATTACTGAACAAAGTTGAACCACTGAATCTGTAGAACTGCAAATTTGCCATATCAACAGTAAAGTTTCAATGGCTATAACTCTCTCTAAAAAACTCCGATTTAGGTGATTCTTGAACCGATGGAAACCTAAAACATAGTAGAACATTTCATATGAAGAAAATTAGATCAAATTATGTACTTAACTTGATCAAATTGCTGAACGAAGTTGGAGCAATAAATCTGCAGAACTAAATTCTATAGCATGAACAGTAACTGTATTTTGGCTATAACTTGAGCTACAAAACTCCAATTGGAGTGATTCAAAAAGGAGAATAAACTTAAGACAATAGGGAACATTTTCTATGGAGGAAGTTTTGTCAAATTCCAACAGAAAAGTGACCAATGTAACAGTGCAACCTTAGACACCAAAACTGAAAATTTATCAAATTTGCCTAAAAGACTTAGAATTTGAATAAACAACCAAAACGAACAAATTTAGTGACCAAAATGTGGTATGTGGGTGAAGTTGGAGTTCCCATACCTATTAAGCCTTAGAAAGTCAATAATTTGACTTGAATAGTGTAGTGAATAGTAACCCGAAACACAAAAATTTCAAGAACGTCGAGTGAGCACGTTAGAGCTAGGTAAAAGTGAAGCTAAATTTATTTTGGGTTTATGTTAAGTTCTAGTACTGAAACATTGTAAAATTGTGTGTTTCAGTTGGAAAGAATACCGGGAAAGAACTCGAGGAACAGAGTCGAGGCCAAGAGGAGACTCGCTTGAGGTTTGTGCACAACGTGTAATTTTTGTAAATTATTTGCTGCATATTATTTTGAATGATTTGAAAAAGTGAATTGAGACATTATTTATGATGCTTTAATCGAAATTGTTGAAAGTTATTGTGTATATTTGAAATGACAATGTTTAGCAAATCATTAAGATAAGCTTTAAAACCACAGTGTCATGACCATATATTTGAACACCTCACTAGCACGACTAGTGGGGGTAATTAGTTTCGAATTTTGATTCCTTCTCTGGAGAAGTGTTGAGGTGTGCCAGTAGAAGATGATGTGAATGGATATCCATATATTTGAGCTAGCTAGCCTTGTGATGTGATTTCTCTTTAGCCTCTGACTATTAAGATTCTATTTGTTTCAAATGGCATGATCTAACTGTGGGTTTTATGAAATGTGATTTGATACCTCAAAATGAGATTGTTTGGGATTAAAATCTCATAATGCATGATTTGTATTTAATTCTCATGTTCAGTCAAATTTTTGAATAAATGTGATTTTATTTCTGCATAAAGGTCATTTTAGTATGTTGTGCACCACTGAGTCCTAGTACTCAGCGATAGCTTTATTGCTGTCGCAAATATAGAGACTAGAGGAGCAGCAGACTGAGCTGCTGAGGATTGAGGATCTTTCTGCTTTGAAGCTATCGAGTATAATTTATACTCTGATTATAAATTTTTATTTTGATATATGTAATGCACAGAAATGTATGGACATGTGAAAATAGGTTTGAGCAGCTTGTACAAAATCTGTATAAAATTCATAATAAATTTTAGTTTGGATTTTCTTAATGTAAATTTTTGTATGATGTATATATAAATTGTTTATCTTTAAAGAAATATGAATGCATGAAATTGATTGACAGTACCTTGAGGATTATTGAATTTTGGAAATTAAGAAATGTTGATTGTTGAATTTTGAGATTTGAAAAATTGTTGAGATTGATTGTGAAATTGAAGTAGTGGTTGAGAAAATTTTTTGAAGTGCTTTTTATAGGTATTTGAAGAACTGTTTTCTCAAAATACAGATAGAACTCTGTCAAAATTTTATAAAATTTGCAAAAAAATAAAATGGGCCAAAAGTTTTAACTAGTTTTTAATTTTAATTAAATGTTTTAAATACCTATTAGAAAATGCTCACCGCTGAATAAAAGTAAGAAAATTGTTTTAAAATCCCTTGTGGGGTACTTAATGAGTTATCGGTAGGTGAAGTTCGGTAGTTCATTAGGTATTCTATAGGATCATGTTATGCCTTACAAAGGAGTAAGGTGTGACATAATAATTCTATAAAATATTTAAATTTTATTTATTTAAAATATAATATATAAAAATTTATAAATTTTATTATAAAAATATATCTTTTATATTTAATAATTATTTATATAAATAAATTTAGGTAACGTGTACTAAATACTCAAAATCCAAACTTGATTTAGACTCGTTATGGATATTATATTTTAAATTTAAATTTATTTTAAATCTGATTATACACCATCTAAATATATCCTATTAGAATTCATTCAGTGAGATACCCACAAATACTAAACTCATTGTCATCCCTATTTAAAAAAAGACATAAATCTCTTGATAAAGATCGTGTACAACAAAATAAGTAGTTGAATGATCTTTTACTATGATCTTTTTACGTAAATTATAGATAATAAAACAAAAGAAAAAGGATTTAAGATGTTAAACAGCATGTTAGAAACTAAAAATTTATAAAAATTTAATTAAATTAATTTTTTAATGAAAGAATTTAATTTTTTTAATTTTAAAAACAATTCATTTTAATAAAAATATAAATGAAATATAATTATATAATAAATTGATTAAATTTTTTCTTGTAAATGATTTTATTTTTAATTGATTAAATTTTTTCTTATAAATGATTTTATTTTTCTAAATAAAGCCTAAGAGATATTATGTGACATTTTTTAAGGAGAAAATAGCCTTTTATTTAATAGTTATTAATTTGTTTTATATTTTTATATCAGTATTTTGTCAATTATCTTGAGCAATTTTTTATTATTATATTCTTTTTGTCACTGTCCAATTTCTTTATTAGGTATTTAATTTTTTTTTACTATTATTTTCTTTTAACTACGTTCAATCAATATTATTAAAAAATTAATTTAATAAGTACCATGTGACTTAATAATCCTTTTTGGTATAAATTTGTTAGTATCACATAGTATTTTTATATCTCAATTATATTATTATTAATTTATTATAATTGTATATAAATTATTGATAATTAGACATAAAAATCAATAATAATAAATGAAATTTTGTATTTGTATAAATTATTATTATTATTATTATTAAATCAATAGTCCATCAAAAACTTAACATTACACAAATAATTTAATAATTATAAGTAATAAATTTAAATAAATAATAAAACATTTGAAAAATCAATATAAATATTAGTTGGAGTTAGAAGTTTGAAATTTGAAGGAAATGGTGGAAAACATAAGGAAAAGTCTCAAGCGGAAAAAGGAGTTGATTTTTATGCGGTACATGCACCGGTGAGAACTGAGAACGACATCACGCTTACTCTTTATTCTTCAAATCAAATCCTGCATTAAGTCTCTTCGTTTGAAACAGTTTGAATCTTTTATTGTCTCTTTATAATCTACGCGCATTTGCACATTTTATTAATAGAGGCTTAATTTTTTTTTTTATATATATACTTAAGAATCAGTATTATTATACTAGTCAATATATACTAACATAATAAATTTTTTTGTGTTCTTAAGTTGATATGATAAGTAAGTTCATCTATTTAATTACATAATCATATTATTTATCTAGTACTAAGTAATGAATAATTAAAAAAAAAAAAAAAATATATATATATATATATATATTGACATTTATCTCCCTATTATGTGAAAATCAATAGGTATACTAAAGTCACGTATATAACCAAATAGATTAAATCTATTTATCACGTCAGCGCAAAAGTATGGAGAGACTAACTATATTAATAAAATTGATATCGTTTAATAATTTTATCCTTAAGTACTAATGATGTAATAATGGAGATCCTTAAGTTAAAAAAAAAAAAAAATTCACCCTATTAATAAAATGTATAAACTGCAAAGTATTAAAATGTACTTGTCTTTTTTACTCGACTCCAATCAAAATTTGAAATCAAAATCTCACATATATTCTTAAATATAATTCCTGTAATTTTTGTCTCCAAACTTTTGATGTAAAAGTAAAACCTCTACGTAGAATCTTCTCGACTTCTCTTTTTCTAGACATACTTTGAATTCAACGGTTGTTTCATGATTTTGTCATCCAACCTAACCAAACTTCCAATCCGCATTGTGTTTTTGGTTGTTGAATTTGGAGAAGAGAGATTTTTCAACTCATGAAATTGTAATTTTTTTTTTTTAAATGGCTGAAAGCATATTTTAATTTTTGATTTTTATATATAAAAAAAAAAATCTAGTGTTCCCAAAGTTATAAGGGAAATCCATACATCAATTACTAATTTACTTTTTAATAACAATTTGATGCTAGAATTTAAATTTTGTTAACAAATTTATTTCAATCGTCTCAATTTATCATTATTTTTTTCCTTTTCAATTTGGAATATTTTAATTCTTGAAATTTTATTTTATTAATAAAATAATCCTATAACTTAAATTTATATTTAAGTAATTATTTATTTTATATTTAAATAATTATATATTTTTAAGATATTACTTATTTTTATATTTATAATTATTAAAATATAAAATAATAAAAATACAAAATATACAATTTACATATAAAAATTATTTTATTAATAAAATAAATTTTTAAAGAATAAATTATTTTAAATTGAAAACTACTCAAAAATGGTTTTGCTTTTGCTATACCAACAACTACATTGTAATTTACTCTAAAAAAAATATTTGTTCTGAGGTTTGGTAGTATAGCAATGCATGGACCATTTGAACCTCAAACTATATCGCCTTACGAGATGAAGCACACCTCTTTCTCGCTTTCCCTCCGACCTAAAATATATATATATATATATATATATATATATATATAATAAATTAAGACTAAGCACTACTACATCCATAAATTATAATTGAATTTAATAAAATAAAAGATGAAATACAAATAATATTTTTTAAATATATTTTTATTTTTAATTGAATTGAATGATATTTACAACATTTTAATCACTTACTTGTTAAGTTGAATAAACTGTAATTCCTTAATTTTTAAATGAAATAATACTATAATCTATCTTTTAATTTCTTTTAGGGATTTTTTTTACCGAATTCTTTCATCCCATTTGAAAATAAGAATTTTAAAAAAGTTTAATGCAATTGATTTTTTTTTAAAATAAAATAATTTGATTCCTTTTAATTTTAAAAAAGTTATTTTAATATAAATAAAAATTAAGTATAATTGGTAGAATTCGTTTAAATTTTTTTTTGAAACAATTTATTCCAAGGGATTAGATTGTTTCATTTGAAAATTTAAACCCTAATAAAATTTAAGGGTCAAAATTATATAATAATTAATGAAAATGTTAAGTATAGTGAAATTAAGACTCCATTTATTTGTATATAATCTACAATGTGTGTCAGATTCGAACCTATCTTCTAACAAAAAAAAGTGATGTTTATTTTATAAAAAATAATTTATGTATAAAAAATAAAATATTTATTATGGAAATATTTTTTATTATTTGATTGTAATATTAAATTAATAATGTGTTTATATCTTAAAAATATATTTTATTTTTATATTTTAATAAAATTATTAAAATCTAAAAAAAGTAATTTCCTATTAAGCCAAAGTTATTTTTTTTAAATAGTTTAAAATTTTTTAATTAAAAAAAATATTTTTTTATTCATTAATTATAATTACCCATTATTATTATTAAAACAGACTCACCTTTTACTGTTAGGAACCGTTAAAAGGATGATTTTGCCCTGTTCTTTCGTTTTTCTAATTTCTACTGGGCCGCCAACCTTACTGGACAGTGTGGCATGACATTCCTTTCAGCCTTTTAGATTTTTTTTTTTTTTAACTCTATTTACTTCCTTTTCTTTTTTTCTCAATTTTGCATGTATTAAATTAATTTGTTTTTTTTATAAGATATTGACTGTAAAATATAAAATAAATAAAAAAATTTCATGTAACAGAAGATTTTAAATATATAAGTTAATGTATGTTAAACGACTAACACAAAAAACTAAATAAATCCCACTCAATTAAGAGTATATAAATGGGTGACAATTAAAAAGGAGGAAAAAAATATATTTTTATTAATATAGATAGAAAAACCAATAGACTTGTAATAGAAAAAAAAAACTGATGATATGCTTTTTTGAGTTTTAATTTAATTAAAATTTTAGGTTATTAGAATTTTAAATAGAAAGACATGTTTATTTTTATTTTACTTTTGTTTTAATGATTAATGTAACAATTTGTTTCTCTCTCAAGTTTTAATTAACTAAAAAAACATATTAGCAATAAATTAATGGATCCATCTAAATCCATCGATAATACACCCCAAAAACATAGGTTAGAGACGGATTGGTCGCGAATCAGTCACTAAAGTCTATTAGCGACAAAATTTTTGGTAACAATCATAATCCACTATTAAATAATAGGTTATTTAAAAGATTGACTTTCAGTGATGAAACCCTTATTGCTAAAGTATCAACGACGAATTAGTGAAGTATTAACAAATTCGTCATTAACAAAAAATTTTGCGATAAAATTTGGGTCCGTCGCTAAATCTATATTTTCTTACAGTGGCTTAATTAGAATTAAAATTAGAATTTTATGCGGAGATAAATTTGCAGTAGAAAAATATTAGTTCTTTATTGTTATAATATCAATTTTATGATATTTTTATTTTATTTATATTTAAAATAAATTGATTTTCAATAATTAATTAAAATAAAATAAATTACATTTTTTATTGTTATAATACTAATTTATGGGACATTAAAGATTCACATGCACCCATCTCAAATTTAGATTTCACTGACTACTGTTGTAAGTTCCTTGTGGGTGAGCGACAGTTAAGCCCACCGCAAATCCCAATGGATTGTAAACTTTTCTTAGCCCTATAATTAAAATATCTCTCTCATAGTGATCTTTTCTCTATCAAAAATTAAAGAAATTTAAAAAATTCCTTAACCAATCAAAATGACCATAAAACTATTACTTCATATTTTTCAAAGGTCTAGTCTTTATACTACTTTGGGTTTCAATATTTAAAAAAGAAAAAAAAAATCCTTTTGAATTGTTTTAGAAAAAACGGTTAATTTATAACTTTTTTAAGCTAACTAATTTTCATAAACATGGATCAAAATTTTTTACGAATTTTCCATACGAACATTTTTTAAGAAAGTATGAATTTCTAATTTTAATCAATACATTTTAGAAAAATTTATTTTGAAATAAGTAGGAGTTAAATATAAGTAGATTAAAAATTTTAAATTTTATATAATTATAAATAATATAAAAATTTAAAAATATTTTTGACAATCAAGTGGTCCCTCTTTTCCCACACATACAATCTCATATATATATATATATATATATATATATATATATATATATATATATATATATATATATATATATATATACCTTTTATTTATTTTTTTTATATGAAAATTTTTATATATATAATATAATATTGTAAACTATGTGCATTTGTAAAAATTTGAAAGGGTAATTAATATAACATAAGTAAATATATAAAATAATATAATGACACACTAAACTATATATATATATATATATATATATATGGGGTTTTGCTTTTTCTTCAATGACATTATTGTAATAAATTAGTTGGTTTCAATTACGGGTTCAATATAATGTTTAAATCATTGAGTTCGTTTATATGCGTGGTTTAATACAACTTAATTTTAAATATAATAATTTTTTTTTTTTAGATAATATTTACTATTTAACTTTATGACCTATGAATTTATGAAAATTTTTAATTTATAATAGAGTTTTGTTTGCCATTCCCCCAAAGTTCAACACTTTTAAATTATAATGGAACGAAGAGTAATTAATTCAATTCTATGTCTTTGCATCTATTTTATTAGCATGGTGAAATTTTTAGTTCCTTGTTGCCAAACTTTTACATTTTAAAGGTTTTGACCCTCATCAATTTAAAAACTAAAAACACTTTTAAGTACCTGAAAGTTTATAGCTCTTATATTTAGGCTACTGATACAATATTTGAATTCTCAGTTCAGAAAGAATTTTTGAGCAATACCCCAAGCATACACAAGAATTAGAAAGTTTAAATATACTTGAAAGTCAAAATCCTTAATATATACATAGAAAAAAAAAAACATTGCAAACAAATTAGAGAGAAAATGGATTACATCATTATCACAATAAGATAATAGATTATTAAAAAAAGTAAGAAATAATTACCTATTCACTAGTGCATATTTCCTTTAGCCTTCTTTGTAACCCTATTGGCTATCCTCTTCAAATCCGCATCCACAAACAGCAAGACGTTAATAGCCCCTAAAATAAATCACAAGACATTAGTGTTTTTAAGATTCAATATAGCCCAAACATTTAAAAATTTCCTCACTAAATTCTTCAATATGTACCTTAATGCTATAACGTGACAATTTTTTTAATTTTGCTATATATATAATTTGTATTACAATTAGAATAGATCTAATATTATTATAATGAATAATTAGTGTTATAATAGCATTAATTTAGGATTTTTTTAATTTAATATAATCTTTTTTTTTATTTAAAATAAATTGATTGAATTATAATAAAAAACTTAATTAAATAGAAGTTAAATACAAGAAGAATTAAGAATTTTAAATTTATATAAATCTTATAATAAATTTAAATAATAAAAATAATATAATTGTATATTTTTTTCGCTTTTATATATATTATAAAAGATTATATACAGATTTAGATATATTATTAATTATTTATTATACTTATATTATTGACATATAAATTATAATATAATGTTATGAATTAATTAAATATATAATGGAACAAAACTAAATTATTTTATTTTAATTATTGATGTTGATATATTTTTTAGAAGGTTAATATTATTATAAAGTTACATAATTAATTTATTAATTTTATAAATAATAAATAGAATTATATATTATTTTATTTATATAATTGTTCCTTGCCATTTATATTTTTCACATATTCAAATTGAAATTAATCATTTTAAATATTAATTTATGATTTTTTTTAAGAAAATGTATAAGTTTTCTACTTTAATAATTTTTTTATAAGATTTTATTTTAAATTACATAAATATTAAAGATTTTTAATTATCATAAATAGATAGTAATGTTATATATATATAAAAAAGATTGTTCATAACAACTACTTCTATAAAAAATTTAATAACATGATAATATTATTATTTTTTTAATAGTAAAAAATATTAAATTTATATGTAATTTTTTTTGTTAATTTTATTCTTTAATTTAACATATACCATTTATAAAAAATAAAAAAATAAAAACTCTCTAACATTTCTGTTTCAATATAAATACATTAAAATAAAAATAAACTAATTTTTAATAATTAATTAAATTAAATCCTATATTATTATAAAACTAATTTATTATAAGTACTTTTAAAAATTCCAATATTCCCTTTTCATACCTTTATATATTATATAGATAAATATTTACATGCAACTTCAATATATATATTGATTTTTTTCACTCTCTTCTCCTGTCTTCTTTTTTTTCTTTTTAATTTTTATTTTAAATTACTTATATATATATATATATATTGTGATTTCTAATTGTTGATGTTTTTATTTTTCAAAAGGTTTGGAATTTATTAATAACTATTTTAACTAAATAATTTTATTAATTATTGATAAATAGTAATTTTATTTATAAGAAGTAAGTACAATGTTTTATATTTTTATAAAATAAAATTAAATATATTTTTAATATAAATATTTATTTATTAAATATATTAATATAATAAATATAAAAAATAATAACACCCGCGGAAAAGTAAGCTTATTATCATCTAGAAGAAGGGTTATACGTGTTTTTTTCTTTATTGTTTTCTACATGAATTAGATTTCTAGCATTTATGTGGAAAAACACTTAGACGATTCCT
Source organism: Hevea brasiliensis (assembly GCF_030052815.1). Classification (NCBI taxonomy): domain Eukaryota; kingdom Viridiplantae; phylum Streptophyta; class Magnoliopsida; order Malpighiales; family Euphorbiaceae; genus Hevea; species Hevea brasiliensis. The sequence goes on along the minus strand of NC_079510.1, from coordinate 22,723,853 downwards.
ACCGCCCTCTGACTTCTGCAATATGCCGCCTTCATTTTTGTAGGGCCCAGGCCCAGACTATTCATACTTTTATATTTTATATATATATATATATATATATATTACTTGACGCTGATGGAGAGACAACATTACATACTTTTATGTTTTTATTTTTATTTTTTTTATTTATTTAAAAAAAATTATGTGTGAAAAATATTTTTTATGAAATTTTTTTTATTATTTAATTATAATATTAAATTAATAATAAATATTTATATTATATATGTACAAATATTTTTATTATATATGTATAAATATTTTTATATTTTAATAAAATTATTAAAATTTAAAAATAAAAAATAATTTCTTCTTAAAAAAAAGAAAGTTATTTTTTTAAAAATAATTTAATTTTTTTTAAAATATTTTTTGATATTTAGAGCACGTAAAAAAATATAAAAAATAATTTTTTTAAAACAAATAGAGCTTAAGACTATCAATTTTAAAAAAATAATTTTAGATAAGATCCTATTTATTTCACAAAAAATGTTTTTTTGAAAATATTTTTTACATTTAGGACACTTAAGAAAATTAATCAATGAATAATCAAAGATAAAATTAACTTATTTTTAAATAAAATGACTTATATTTTTTTAAAAAAATAAGTCATTTTTTATTTTTTAAATTTTAATAATCTTATTAAAATATAAAAATACTTATACATACATAAAATAAACATATATCACTAATTTAATATTTTAACTAAATAATAAAAAATATTTTATTTTTCATGAAACAAATAAAACCTAAATCCCTCAACTTTTTGTTTATTTCTAAATAAGTCGAATTTCATTTATTTTTTCCAAATAAACATAGAAATTTGCATTTAAACTCAAATTATTTATGATCTAATAAAATATTATTTTTTCTAAAATTTAAATATTAATATATAAATTTTTTTTATTAAAATAAAAATTTTAAAAATTAAAAAAAATAAGAACACCAGCGATGCCTCTCGGAGCCAACACCAAATAATGGTCGAATCCCAACCCCAGTCGAGTAATTTCTAAAACCATACAGCCCATGATTCATGGTTCTCAATCCAAATCTCAAATCCCCACTCCCAATCCCAACAATCCCAATCCCAACCTCCAATCGCCACCCACGCCTTAAAGAAGAAATTCGCTCTCCGTTTCCTTTGAAACCATCTTTGGCCAACTGCTCGAGTTGAGCTTTGCCCAGATATGTTTGATGGGATTATACAGATGTATGTGTTTGTGTTTAAGAGGAGTGTCGCTTGGGAATGGGGATTCCTAGTTTTTTTTTTTTTTATTATTTGTTTTATCTATCTTTTTTTTTATATTTTATTAATCATTTAAAATATAAAAATTAATATTTTATTATTCATAAATTAAACATTTTATTGTTTTATTTTTTTAAAATAAATTTATTTGACTTTAAATTAAAAGTTTGAATTTATTTTAAAAAAATGAAATTAAACTTATTTAGACTTGGTAAAAAAATTGAGAGATTTATTTTAACTTATTTTCGATTTTTAAAACTTAAATTTACGTGTTATCAACCTTTCTAAGTGTTGTTCGATATTGAGTTTGAAGGGTTATAAATACCGTTGAAAAAAGTAATTTAGAAAAAATAATTTTATTATTTTAATATTTTTATGATTAAAATTTATTAAATTTAATTTTAAATTATATTTTAATATTATTTAATTGGTATATTTAAAAAAATAATTTTCTCAATAATAATTCTAACAACAATACAAACATTGAGTTTAGAAGACCTAGATTGCTTTTTTGAATAAAAAAGTTATTTTATCAATAGTAATATTAAACAGCCCAAAATAAAATAGATAATCAAAGAGAGGGTTAAACGCTAAAATTGAAGTTGGCAAATAGGGAAGGTAATGGGTATGATACCATGAAAATCACCATATCCGAATCCGAATCCATCTCATGTAACACCCCTAAGTTCGGTAGTACGTTCTGCTGTTCCGGTGACCAGTGCTATCCGGACAGCTAGGATGCCTAGAATCACATTTCAATGTGAGTGAGGAGACATAAAATAATAAAATACAAGAAAAGAAAATACAAGAAAAATAAAGGAAAAATCATAGCAAAGAAATGTAACCAAGTTAAGCGAGCCGGAAACCCTAGCGATGGGTGACCGCACCGGGAAGCCACGGCGTGGACCGTTGACTAGCTCGGATCATGGGAACCCGGAAAACATTTTTAGGACTTAAATAGACCCTTATTGAAGAATAAATATCATTAGAAAGATCAAAGAAAAATTAAATAATTAGTACAAAGAAAAGTGAGAAATCGAAAAGCGGACAAAACCTTGCAGTTACCGAAAAATCGGGAATGCAACCCGAACAGGGGCATTATGGTCATTTGACATTCCGAATTGTCTTTTGACCTAAATGTCCACTAAAAATAAATAATATTACACTTAGAAAATAAAATGAAAAATTAATTTAATGGTACCTAAAGTAAATAGCTAAAATCATGGGTTAATGTGGGATAAATGAAAGCTAAACTTATTATATGATTTAATTGGAGTAAGTGGAGCACTAAGGGATAAAGTAAGAACAAAATGGGCAGGTGTAGGTTCATTAAACAATCTGCAAACTCATTTTTCTCTAAACCCTTCATCCATGCCGAAATGAAGCATAGAGAACCTCCATGGCCGCAAATTGGAAAAGCTTCATCTTCTTCTTTATTTCACCTCTAATCACTTAGGTTCCTTCATCAAAAATTGTCTACACATCATAAGGAAGAGCTTGATACCAAATTTGAGAAGTTTAATCAAGGTTTGGCAAGTTCCAACCATAAGGTAAGTTAGCATTTTTGAAGATTTCTTTGATAAACTTTGTATACATGTTATGGGTGTTGGATTTGTGAAGAAAATTTTTGAGTTTGAAGAGTTATTGTTGTGTTCATTTTGGACAGCCATGGAGTCATGTATTTGATGAAATAATTGTGCATATATTTGATGATAAATGATGTTGATCATGATGATTTAATAACCTAGTGAATTACTTCATATGTATATGGTGAATTTTGCACTTGGAATGGGATTTAATGAATTGTAGGACACTTTGGTGTTGAAGGACAATTTCGACAGCCTTGAAACTCTTGGATAAGTGTATGTGTTCATGAAGATATGGGCAGAATTGTGGCATTAAGGATTGATGGATATGTATATGAAATTGTTGTGTAAAGTGTATGTAAAAACTAGTAATGTTTATGTGTATGTGTAATGGTATTTGAACTTTGGGAATTAGAGTTATATTTGGTGTGTTGAGGATAATTGTAATATGCTCAAAGTGATGTTAATGTAAAGTAATATATAGTTTTGGTAATGTACCAAAATAGATTTGGTAGGGAAGTAAACATATTGCATGGTAAATGTGTGTAATTGATGTGTGTTAAGCAAAGTAACTAAGGACAGTGTACATTTTAGCCAATGAGTTTAAATGTGTAACCTCAATTGGTATTAGACCAATTGGAGGTGAAACTAGGCACAAAATGTGCCAACTTTCATTGAGAAAACATACCAAAATTCTGCTTGCAAGGTGACCTAAGAAAATGACCAATTCGGATTAGGTGCAATTAGGACCTGAAAAATGACCAATTGGGCAGCAGTGAGTGTTTAGGCCATAACTCACTCAAAACAGGTCCAATTGACCTGAAATTTTAACCATGAATAGCTAAGACCCATACCTACAAGTCTTATGAAGACACCAAAGCCCAGAAATGACCATAAGAAAGTCAAACAACTTGCACAAGTTCGGGTCCAAAAACTGGCCGAACCAAAGTTGACCAAATTGACCTAAAATTGACCTAATTTGATACCATTTGACCAGCAATAGTATAATGACCATAACTCGGTCTACTTAACTCGGAATGACCTAAAATTTTGCACCGCGGTCCATAAGACATAGATCTACAAGTTTGTAGTTTTGACCGAAACCCGAAAACCGAGGGAACTAGGCCTTCCGGCTAGGTCAAACTAGTATCCCAGAATCCAGCAAGTTGCATTAAAATGCACTGAACAAGGAAATGACTTTGGTAAAATGTACCAACCCTAAAACCCTATCGAATGTGACATATTAATGACACCAAAACCTAATTTACCTAGAACGCATCGAGGGTCAGTATATTAGGTGATTAAGCAAATAAAGGTATTCAGTGAATTGTTTATCGAACATTATCGTTAGAGACAATTTAATTTAGTACTAAAACACTTCAAATTGTGTTTCTCAGTTACCAAAGACTCAGAAAAAGGGAAGAAAACACTGAGTCCAGATCAAGAGACAGTTATCAGAGGTTTGTGCACAACTAGTTTTTAACTGATTTTGTTTAAATATTTCATATGATTAAATGACATATTTTTCTTATGTATTATGTTTAACAAGCATTGGATTTAATTCAATGATTATTGAAAATTGTTATAGTATGTATGAATTTAGCTTTGTGAAATGGTATTTCCACAAGTATTAAGCATTGTTATGGATTGAATAAATTATGTTTTGAATTGTGATGGTAATTCTCATGGAAAAATGCAAATTTATGATTTGAATTGTGATGAGCATAAAAATTATTGGATATTGGAATTGACTTTGAATCGAATTATATTGTGATTTATGCTCACTAAAAGGATTTTGATATTGTTTTATATCTCACTATAGATGCTTGACTCGGTTATTACCCGTCTCTCTCATTTGTTGAGAAGACAATGGAGTTAGTTGTGTTTTGATTACCATGGTACGTGCACAGGCTTAGATTTTCCTCTGATTTGAGGTTAGATCTAAGTTTATTTTATCGTTATGGCCCTTGCAGAAGATTCATTATTGTGATGGTACTGTGCACGATGATTCGACCTCCCCGACCATAGGGAGTTAGAATCACATCGAATATGGCCCTTTCGGATTAGTCTTGCATAGTTAGTGAGATAAAGATTGATTTTTGAGATACAACATGGTTTTTGAGATACATAATGATTTTTGAGATACAGAATGGCTTTTGAATGGTAAGGAATGGTGATTTCAATTATGGTTTATGTATAATTGATTTTGTTGGAATTACTTAAATGGATAGTCAAGATTTGATAAATTGAATTTTGTGCTCCAAGTCATTTATACAAATGATTTACATTATTGGCAATGAATATTTTGAGTTGTGAAATTTGATCAGTATTCAGATTCTCAAATTATTTACTGTAAATTTTGTCAATGTATATTGTACTATGTTTTAAATTATAGTTGTGCACCACTGAGTTCACCACTCAGCGATAGCTTTGTATGCTGTCGCAGGTAAAAAGAGCATAGAGCAGTGATTAAGTTGCTTTGAGGACACTTTCAGATAAGCTCCAGGTATATCATAGGTATACCCATGTACATAGGTTTTGATGTATGCATGTAATAATATGTATGTAAATTATTTGAGCAATTGTATAAAAACTCTTGTAAAATATTTTGGTATGTAATTAAATATAAATTATCGTGAATGTAAATTTGAGATTTCATTTACTTGAATAGTTTTGTATTATATTTCTTGTATCTCAGTCTTTGAAAAATCACTGCGGATTTGAGTTGAGAAAAATATTGCGTTGAGAAATATGTTGGAGTTGAGATTTGCAAATACATATTGAAGTGCTTTTTACAGGTTTTCTGAAGAACTGTTTTATCCAAAATACAGATGGCACTCTGCCAAAATTTTTACAGAAATTCCTAATAATTCAAATGTGTTATCTCGTTCATTTAAGTTCAAAAAAAAAAAATTTTAACACCTGTAAATAGTGCTCACAACTGTAAAAAGAAGTAAGAAAAGTTTTAAAATCCCTTGTAGTGTATTTAATGGGTTATCAGTAGACGAAGTTGGTAATTCATTAGGTATACTACGAGATCATGTTATGCCTTACAGAGGGTTAGGGTGTGACATCTCAAACCTGATTAGAATTTATTTTTAATTATCCGAACCTATCTCAAATCTGATTATTATTATTTGAAAAAAATTCGAATCCGTTTAATTTTATATATTTTAATTAATATTTTGCATACAAAATTATTTTGATTAATAATTTATATTTTAAAAATTTAATAATTTCATAAAATATTTAAATTCCATTTTATATACAATAACATATATAAAAATTTGTAAATCTTATTATAATTTATATAAATAGGTTCGGGTAACGGATATCCAACATATAAACCCGAATCCGATCCGAACCTGTCGTAGGTATTACTTTGTAAACCCAAACATATTCTATTAGGGCTCGATTAAATCAGATATCCGCAAAAACTCAACCCGTTACTATCCCTGTTACTAAACACAATCCATCACAACAACAACAATAGTAGTGATATTAAAATAGTTTTCAAAATTGTTAAGTTAACAATAATAATAATAATTTATTTTTATTTTTATTTTTATTTTTATTTTAAAAGTTAATTATTTTCAAAAGTAATAAATGAAAAAATATTGGATGATAGTGTTTGTCACGACCCAACCTATGGGCAGGACCGGCACTAGGACTTGGGCCAGCCTAAAGCCCCCGAGGCCCGTAGTAAGCCTAACTATTCATTAACCCAACTCTAAAGCCCATTTGGGCCTAATTTCAAGAAATCAACCGGACAGAGTCCGGCCATAAAATGGACCTTTCAACGGGGAGTTTTTGACTCACCCGACCTGTAAACACAGTAAATACTCAATTGGGGAGCTCAGCTCACCCTCCACATACTCATACCATCATAAAAATATATGGGAGCTCAGCTCCCTCATCCAATCCATCAAACATGCATGAAATATTAAGTTTACAGGTCCAAAATAACAATTTATATCACAGACCCAAATCAAATAAACATTTCTAACACATGCAAAAATTCTAGAAATTTATAGAATTACACAAACATGAATAAATAACCTGCGAGGGAGAAAGCATGTTAACCTCAAAAATATTCTCCTGTGGCCTGAAAAAATATTGAACAGGAGTGAGCGTTCGACTCAGAGAGTAAAATATCAATTTTAACCATAATCTCTATAACTATCTAAAACTAATGCACCCTGTAGAGTGAAATGCAACATCAGCAATAAATTCACATCATAACAGCAAAAAGGTAATTTGGAGCACTCACACACCCAGTAATGTTAATCACAATAATATATAGGAGCTGATCCCCTATACAGCTCTCTTAAATCCAACCTGTGCCAGCGAAGAACTCAGCTCGGACTTCCACTTAATAACCAAATCGGGGTCCCAGCGAAGAACTCAAGCCGTGTCTACCCCGAAGGACCAGGTCCCAGCGAAGATCTTAAGCCGTGTCTACCCATCCTATCCATAGTCCACACCACATCACACGCACGCCAACACACGCACGTTGCTCCAAATTACCATAACAACATACATGGCACTTTCACAGTTATGAATGCAACATAAATCGTGCCTAGAGTTTATCTACATAGATATATGCATATAAGTGATGCATGGGCATTCTTGAACATATAATAATATCGAAATTATAATTAAAATTAATATTTTACTCACAGACTTGACAACGGTTACTGTGGCGGCTGGGCAGAGAAACAAGGCTATCCCGGCTCACCTGACAATTACATTATAATTATTTAACATAATTGACTCAATACAAATCATGAAAAGACCAAATACGTCCTAAGTCGTGCCGAAAATCCGGCAGAGTCTTCCCTATACCTAGGACCTACCCAACCTGCAAAAGGGCTCAAAACACACTTCTATATTCGCAACTCATATATCCACAATTCAATCACATCACATAGCCCCTCCTGGGCCCATCAAATCAGTCATCCATCACAATATGTAAAATTTCAATTTAGTCCTTATAATTGATTATTTTTGCAAAAACTATCCAAACAAGCTTTAAAAATTCTAAAACTTTGCCCCGCGGTCCTTAACAATATTACTAGGCTATTGCAAAAAGAATCATAATTTTCTGAGCTACCACGAATATTTTACGGATTTTTAATCTCATTTAGGCACTAGAAAATTATGAAAAAGTAAGGTTCGGGTTTACCTTTGCCGATTCCGACTTCGGGAACGTGCTCGAGATGTCTGAAAATGGTTGGGTAGCCAAAACCTCGATCCAATTTGGAGACTTTTCCTGTAGCGGGTCTGTCTGGTCGGAAATTCATAGACCCGGACAACTGTCGAATTTCCGCGAATTGAGGATACCTACATGAAGCCCACAACACGGGGGTTAGTACATAAATTTTACAGAATTTTCTAAACTCATTAAATGCTCGGAAAAACACTGCGAAATTCCGTGAGACCTACCGAAAAACGGTGTCGAAAAATTTTGAAATTTATATTCCCGCAAAGCTTTCGACGAGTGGAGCGCTCTGGTACTCTTGGTTTTCTCGTGGGGTTTACGGTTTGTGAGAAATCTAGCCCAAAAGTCAAAATGGGCTAAAACTTCCCGGGCAAAAATTGGATAAACTGCTCGATGGATTTCAGTTTTCTTGGTGTCTATGGAAAGCTCTCGACGAGTAGATGAGTTTAGACACAAGATCCGGTCCGATTGGTGGCCGGATCGGCCGGATTTTGGCCGGGAAGACGAATGGTTGTGCGCGCAAGGGAGGGGCGTTCGCGCGGGTTTTCCTGCCATTTGGGGCGGTGGCCGGCCGGGGAAAAGGGGTGGGGCGGCGCGTCGGTGAGCTGGGGTGGCGGGGGAGGTGGCTGGCCGGCGGGATGGGGCAGGAGGAGAGAGAAAACGGGAGAAAGAGAGAAGGAGGAGGAGACGCGCGCGGGAGTAAAAGAAGAAGAAGAGGGAGCCGGTCCGATCCGGTCCGGTTCGATTCGAACGGTTCGATTCGAAATACAAAATTTTAAATTTTTACTCTGTCTCGGGACCGAAAACGAGGTCCGAAAATTTCAAAAAAAATTCTAGAAAACTCAGAAAAATTTGTAGACTCCAAATATATTTTTAGTTTTGTCACTTGGTCTTTAAATTAATTTTTAAAAATCATCAAAGTTTATATTTTCGAAAAATCGAATGCGGTTTTTAAAATTCGAAAAAATCTCAAATAATTTCTTAAAATTTAAATAAAATTAAAATACCAATATTACTCATAAAATAATAAATTTAAAATTTTTAGAGTGTTACAGTGTTAGTAGGGTCACTTGGATGATTAATTTTCATGAAAAATATTTTTTATTTTTATAAAATAAATTAAAAAAAAAGTTTTTGACGTTTAAATAAAATATTATTTTTTTATGTTTTTATTTTAGAAAAACAGAAACAACATTTGCAGCCATCGAAACAGTAAATACATATATGACCCTTCACCGGGTTTATATTGTACAAAGACAACTCAAATTTGATTTGCCAATACAAACAGCAGCTAGAAAAAATTGGTCATGCTTCATTAAGATTTGACTATATTATTTACAGTGTAATTGTTGTATACACCAGCATTTTAATAAAAATAAGGAATTAGCACACTTTAGTATTTTATGATTTATGCATTTTATTAATTGAGAATTGAGAATTTTTTTATATATATTTAAAATTTTGAGTTATCATACTATTAATATTTAAAGATAAAATTACTAAATGAAGATAATGTTAATATATTCAAGACAAAATTACTAAACGAAAACGATGTTAATATATTCTGATGTAGCAGGTTTCGTATTTCCAAATTAGGAAGAATAAAAAAAAATGCTAATATTTACTCATTTGTCGCATCAGTTTAGGAGAGAGAGATTTATCATATTAATACATATTAACTTTGTTTAGTTATTATTTTCTTAAATATTAATAACGAAATAATATAGGCTCTTAAATATAAAAAAAAAATTCAGACTTCTATTAATAAAACGTGTAAATCACATAATACTAAAAATATAATTATCCCTAAAAATAATCTATTTCAAAATTAATTATTTTTATATACAATATATCTCTTATTACATTATAAATTTGCTTTTTAAGAAGTCGTAATTGAGATTTTCATCAATGATTTAGAGAAATTTTCTTAAATTCTAAATACTGGCATTTTTTATTTATATTTTTAAGGCAAATTTAAATCTTTGGAGCAAGCTCGTTAAATTCGGCCCACATTTTCAGTTCAACCAGACAAGGAATTGTCTCGTAGATCTTTTGTCAACCAATTCCCCAAATATTCTATTATTTTAAAGGAAATTTTTTAAGTGCCAATGGAGAAAAATTGGAATAACAGTAACAAGTAGCATCAAAATTAAAATTATTTTTAATACTATTCATATTCATATTTAGTTAGTAAAATAATAAACTAAGTTAATACCTTATATATTGCAATGAAATATATTAAAGAGCAGATAGAGAACTGCAATTATTGATTTTTTTTTTTAATTTTGAGTTGATTCTAAATTTGATAAATTTAATGATTGAATTTTTTTATTTTATTTAAAAAATTTTGATTTTAACCAAAATCAAATAGATTAATTTAATTATATTCAAAACAATTTTTTTATTTTAAATTGAATTGGTTCAATGGATGCTTAAAAAAAAGTTGAAAATCAGTTGCGGTAAAAGAGATTTGCAAAATATTTATATTTTATTTTTTATTATAGAGATTTTGTTTAATTCAAAAAATAATTAAATTAATTAAATCAATAATTTTTTATAAAATTTCAATTAAAAATAAATATAAGATATAATTTGTTTAATAAATATATTGTATATAATAAATAAATAATATTTAAATATAACATTTTAAATAATAAGTTATTTTATTAATCAAATAAATTTTAAAGGGTATATTGTAATTCATCATTAACTTTTTTTAAATTTATTCTAATCCTTTGAATATAATTATAATAAACGTTAAAGATTTAATATTTTTCACAAAATTAAAAGAATAGGAAATAATTTTTCATCCACTTGGCGTGCACATATACATAACATTATTTTTATTGTTATTTTTATAATAAATAAATCAATTAATTATTCCTAATATTATACAGCATTAATAATTTTAAATTCTAAATCTTGATAAAATTCTTAATAATTTTTGGAAACAAATATATTTTATTTAATCTTTTAGTATCATTCAATAATTTATTTATAATAAAATTTAATAAAACCTGTTTTATATAAAATTTAAACCACCATTAAGATGTATATATATATATATATATATATATATATATATATATATAATTTAATGAATGATGAGAATTTTAATTTTAAAAAATTAAAAATTAATTAATAAATTTATTTATTCATATTAACAGGTATATTATTAATTAATTATTGTGATTCAGTGACTCATCAACTCAATCCTTCAAATTGGGCTATTCCTAGAGCTCCTTCAACCATGTTTCTGGAAGGCTCAAAACAATGGAAAATAAGGTAAATGTCAATGGAGGACTCCCCAGTGGCCCAACACCAGTGGAGGACTCCTCCAGATGGAGCTACAAAAATTAATTTTGATGCAGGGGTAGATGCAAAGGCAAGGCAAGCCTCCATAGCAGCATTATGTTGAAATCACATTGGCGAAATTCTTGGTTGGAAAGCCAAAATTGTTAAGAGGGATTTATTCTCCTTTGGTGTTGGAAGCATTAGCAGATAGAGAAGCTATTTTGTTAGCTAAATCAAATGGTTTCAACAGCATTATTCTTGAAGGAGATACAAAAACTGTTATTCAAGCTCTTCATGGGGTTGTTAATGAAATCAAAAGATTAGCAGACTGTTTCACCTCTGTTAGTTTTTCTTGTCAAAAGGTCATGTAATATGACTGCTCATGGAATTGCCTCTAATATGCTGCACAATGTATCTTTTAGATGCAATCCCATGACCCAGTTTTCATATGTACTCTTCACTTCACCCACTCAATGTTAAATGAATTTAATGACTTTCAAAAGAAACCCCTCAACCCAAGTTTTTCATTTTTTATCCAAGTTCTAAAGGTTGCAATGTTATAACATAAAAAAGGAAAATACTATGTGAAAATGAATGTATCATTTTAATCAAATATATAGAGAGATCTGAACAACACTTTTTGACCACAAAAATCATGGAAAATCCTCAACCTAAGATTAAAAGTTGTCATCTACCAAGTTTACATCAGGCAAAGATCATCAAAACTATCAGACAAATTAATTCCATAATTACAGAACATGCTATGATATCAAAGTTCTATTGAAGCAAGCCAAAATCTAAATTCTAATAAGAGCGAGTGCAATGGAGGTTTAACTTTGGAAAATCAGGAATTCAATTGTTACAATTTAAAGGGTATGACAAACTAAAGATACTGTACAGGGCAAGCAAAAACATTTTCATCTTACTGTATATGACTGAGATCACCTCTTGCAGACTGTGGATATATACTGAAACACTTCAATAATGAATGATGAGCGAAAAGTTCACAATTGACCGGCCCGAATGTCTCTATCTATACGATCTGCATTAAGGGTCCCAGGAAGCTCCCTGAAGTCATCATTGAAGATAGAATATGCACTGCATTATCAGAAAAAAATAGTTAAAACTTGCAATTTAAAGTGTGAAGATTCACATTAACTATCATAAACACATTGGCAAGCTCTAAAGAGCTCCAATTACATTTTCAACAACACTAACAAAAAGATAAAAAGAAGATGGGCACAGAGACATGCAGGATAACAATAAGACCACAGTGGACAACAGAACAATAATCATAAACAAACATAGTAAGAATCCAGCACGACATCAACACATTATCACATAACATCACGAGCAATTACAAATCTGTTAGCGACAAGCAAGAACATGAGAAGAATAATCAAGAATAACAATGAATTAAAAGGAAGTGCATCTCCTTTTCAACAACTTATGTACTTCAGTTAGTTTCCCCCGCTTCATCCGTCAAAGATTGGTTGTCTTTCGTCTCAATTATTTTTCATGATCTTTTGTTGTAATTTATTTAATTATCTGCAAAAATTATTAAAATTAGTACACACCTGAGATCACCAGCTTGCCGTCGTCCAAGATTAAAGAAAATAATGGCAAATCCTGTGCCAAGTATCTGAAAATTACATGGATCAAGAAATTAAGATAATATATATATATATATGTATATATATATATATATATAGTTTCACAGAAAAGATTAAGTGATACAGTTGAGTGCACAATGCATTGCTCCAGTCCATTCTGGTCTCTCAGGCATGATAAATGGATTTTGCTAGTGTAGAAAATTATCCAAACAAAATGCATAAATGATCACTGGATTGGCAACATGGGCTTCTTCTTAGATTGTACAAATCAAGCAAAACTGAATTTTAAAGGGAAAAAAAATGCAGTTCCCCATAAATATAGTCAACGGGAAATGTCCTGTGATTTATTGCTACATTTTTTAGCTACAAATTTATTGTTAGTAGATTAAAAAAAAGAAAAAAAAAAAAAAAAGAAAGAAAGAAAGAAAAAAGAAAAAAGAAGAAGAATTTAGTCCTTAAGCCTGCATGATGCAGCAAGCAGGATTGTCTTCTAAAATTCTGGGGCTACCTATTTTAGGAAGAAAATAGAGTGTAATTTGGAAGAGTGATTTTGACCAGAGAATAACCTCTAATGGCCAACAAGTAATGCAATTTCAACCCAGCACACCTTCATTCACATTGCTCAATAATTGAATCCCACACCTGCTTTGTTTTTGACTCCTAGAGGAAGATGATCCAAGTCAAAACCTCTCTTCTTCTTCTTCTTTTTCTTCTTCTTCTTCTGTTTTTTTTCCCCTTTCCATCTCAATTTTTTTAAGCAAAATCCGTCGACTTTCATATATTTTGAAAGGAAATACAAAGCAATTGCTCAAAAGAGAAAACCTATGTAAACAGGAAAGAGCAAAGGAGCAACTTACATATACTGGTCCAAGATCCCATCTGTGTGCAACAGGTGCCAAAATGAACCACAAAATAATCACAGCCCATGCTTTTAGACTGAGAGAGAAAAGCGCCATCAAGAGGATATCTACCATTGGAATAGAAAAGAATAATTGATCAGCAGACTGTTATATTCAAATGTAACAATATCTCTACTAGATTACCTGGAAGTTTCAACTTATCATGAAGAAAATAGTAAAGCCTCCTCTTCCACCGACTTGTTGACTGTGGCAACTGAAATTTCTAGAGACTCGGAAATTAAGAAAAACAATTTCTTGAGAAAAAATTTGTATTATCTAAAACACATCTAAAATAAGTTCAAAAGCATAATTAAATTTCAGTTGTACCAGGTCATCATCATCAAAATCAAAACCATCCCGAAGATGTTTAGCTGGTGGCTTTGGTTTGACAGCAACAATCAGCGAGTCTTGAGAGTGAACAAAGAATAAATAGATTTCAAAAGACACACACAAGGCAAAATTAAACAACTTTGCAGAAGCTAAACTAAATATTCTTTAACTGAATATTAAGAAGAAAAAACTAACATGTTGTGCTAGTATATTAGTTATTCTTAGCAATTTAGCACCTAACCATGTCATTATGTTTATAATTATAACAAGAAAAACCCTTAATATGGTAATAATAACTTTTCAATTATAGCTTGTTTGGATTGACGGAAAAGGAAGGGTAAGGAAAATAATAGAGAGAAAATAAAGTGGTATACCTACTTTCCCCTGTTTGGATAAGTAGAGGAAAATAAGAAAAGAGGGGGAAAATATCAAGTATAATTCCCTGGTTATTTTCCCTCCATTTTGGAGAGAAAATATGAGAACAAAGGAGAAAAATTGTACAGCTCAATATAAAATTACCTATGTACCCTCAGTTATATATTTCATATTTCAAATCTTAACCCATGCAATATGGACTTTTGCTTCTCTACATTCTCTTCCATTTTCCACTTTTGCTTTTCCTTTCTTCAAATTTCGCCATGTCATTGTAATCTCTTTTTTTTTTCCCATAAGGTTACTATTTAGCCCCTATAAGTTAGTGTATTGAATGTAGAGAACATAGGAATGAAAAACTTTAGGAACACCTATTTCATAGAGCATGGGTTGGGATTTGGAAGTATAGTTTAAAAATGTATGCCAATGTAAATACAGATTATTTCAAAATTATACAAAAATATAGTATAGATACAATTTTTAAAATAAGGGTAAGATAGAAATTTTAATTATTTTCTTTTCATTCATTCTCTTTTTAAACAAGAGAAACTAAATTTATTTTCTACTTATCCAAACATAAGGGGGAAAATAAAAGAAGGGCAAAAAAATCCTTCTTTTATTTTCGTTCTCAACTCCGCCTAAGTAGTTTGCGCTTAACCGATCCCAAGCCCGGATAAAGGAGGAGGATTGCGGGAGGTGACAACCACCGTAAAAATTTCGTCACACTTTATGATATGGATTCAAATGATATTAACGTTGGGGCGTCCTCTACTAACGACGCGCTACATCGGAGCCCGAGTATAGTGAGAAATATGCAAGGGTGTAGGGCGTTCACCGAAAGCGATGCGCTATGCCGGCGCCCGGGTATGGTGTTAAGTGAGCAAGGGTTCCCACATCATGGACTGGTGTGGGTAAAGAAGTTAGTCCATAGGACAGATAGTAGGACAGATAGTGGAACAGAACACAAGATAGACATAGAAAATAATAGAAGATATCATAAAAGGAGACCAATTAGGAAGGAGCAGGCTAGGAGGAGGATCAGGGTTGGTACTTGGAATGTTGGATCACTTACAGGAAAATTAATGGAGCTTGTGGATACTTTGAAAAGGAGAATGGTGAATATTGCTTGCATTCAGGAGACTAAATGGGTAGAAGAGAAAAGTAAGAAAGTAGGTAATTCAGGGTACAAACTGTTGTTTACCGAAAAGGAGAGAAACAAGAATGGAGTGGGCATAATCATAGACAAGACATTGAAAGACACAGTAATAGATGTGAAAAGAATAGGAGATAGAATTATATTAGTAAAGCTAGTACTAGAAGGAGAAATAATAAATATAGTTAGTGCTTATGCTCCACAAATAGGGCAACATAGAAGCCAAATCGACTTCCTCTTAACCAGGAAGACAAATAGAGCTCTATGCAAGAATTGCAAGATCATTCAAGGAGAAGCTTTAACAAGTCAATATCGGTTGGTGGTATTGGATGTCAAGTTTAGGAACAATTCAAGTAAGGTCAGAAGAAATAGTGTAGCTCGAACAAAGTAATGGGAGTTCAAAGGAGTAAACAAGTGAAGTTCAAAAATGAGCTTCTCAAGTTTGAAGTATGGAAGCTGGGTATGGAGGCCAATGATATGTGGATACAGATGGCATCAAAGATTAGAGAAGTAGCTAGAAAAGTACTTGGAGAGTCTAAAGGATATGGACCACCCTCAAAAGAGAGATGGTGGTGGAATGAGGAAATACAAAAGGCAATGAAGAGAAAAAGGGAATGGTATAAGAAATTACCTAAATGTGATAATAATGAGGCATATGAACAGTACAAGATAGCAAAGAAAGAGGCAAAAAAGACAATTAGTCAAGTAAGAGCACAGGCCTTTGAAAAGTTATATGAGAAACTTGGAACTAAAAAAGGGGAGAAAGATATTTATAAATTAGCAAGGAAGAGAGAGGAAATGTCAAGATCTTAATCAAGTTAGGTACATTAAGGATAAAGAAGGAAAAGTGTTAGTGAAAGATAAGGACATTAAAGAAAGATGGAGAAATTATTTTAATGATCTCTTTAATAATAATCAAAATGGTAATAGCGTGAATATAGACTATAGAACAATAGAAAAGAATTTGAATTATACTAGAAGGATTAGATCTTTAGAAGTAAAGGAAGCACTTAAGAGAATGAAAGTGGGTAAAGCCTGTGGACTCGATGAAATACCAATTGAAGTGTGGAAGTGTTTGGGAGATATAGGAGTGGCATGGTTAACTAAATTATTTAATAAGATTCTGAACTCAAAGAAAATGCCTGATGAATGGAGGAGTAGTATTTTAGTACCTATTTTTAAAAATAAGAGAGACATATAGAGTTGCTCAAACTATCGGAGAATTAAACTCATGAGTCATACTATGAAGTTGTGGGAGAGAGTTGTGGAGCATCGACTACGTCATGATACTTCTATCTCTCCCAATCAATTTGGTTTCATGCCCGGTCGTTCAATTATGGAAGCGATCTTTCTCATTAAAAGCTTGATAGAGAAATATAGAGATGTGAAGAAAGATCTACACATGGTTTTTATTGATTTGGAGAAGGCTTATAATAGTGTTCCAAGAGATGTCTTATGGAATGTGTTAGAACAAAAGAGGGTATCTATTAGGTACATACAAGTGTTGAAAGTTATGTATGAAGGAGCAACTACTATTGTGCGCACAGTGGAAGGGGGCACAAGAGATTTTCTGATCTCAATTGGATTACACCAAGGATCAGCCATAAGCCCTTACCTTTTTACATTAGTTTTAGATGAATTGACGAAACATATACAAGAGAGTATTCCTTGGTGCATGATGTTTGCGGATGATATTGTTCTGATAGATGAGACATGAGAAGGAGTCAATAGAAAGCTAGAGCTTTGGAGAAGTACTCTAAAGTCAAAGGGTTTTAAGTTAAGTAGAACGAAGACAGAATACATGCATTGCAAGTTTATTGAAGGCCAAACTAGTGATAGGGAAGGAGTTAGTTTGAATGGAGTGGTACTGTTCCAAAGTAATCACTTTAAATATCTAGGCTCAGTCCTTCAAGTAGACGGGGGATGTGAGGAAGATGTTAGTCATAGGATTAAAGCCGGATGGTTGAAGTGGAGATGTGCCACGGGAGTTTTATATGATCGTAAGATTCCCAATAAGTTGAAAGGAAAATTTTACCGTACAGCCATACGACCGGTTATGTTATATGATAGTGAGTGTTGGGCACTGAAAGAGTCGTATGCGTCTAAGATAAGAGTTGCAGAAATGAGAATGTTAAGGTGGATGAGTGGCCATACTAGACTAAATAAAGTCCGTAATGAGAGTATTAGAGAAAAGGTAAGAGTGGTGCCAATTGAAGATAAGTTGAGAGAAGGGAGATTGAGGTGGTGTGATCATGTGAAGCGTAGACATATGAAGGCTCCAGTTAGACAAGTAGAGCACATTAGGTTAGAGGATAGAAAGAAAAAAAGGGGTAGACCTAAATTGACTTGGAGGAGAGTAGTACAACATGACCTAGAAGCATTACACATTTCTGAGGATTTAACCCAAAATCGTTTAGAGTGGAGAAAGCGAATCTATATAGCCGACCCCAAATTTTTGGGATAAAGACTTAGTTGAGTTAAGTTGAGTTTTTATTTTCGTTCTCCTCCCACATTTTATCCAAATTCCAAACAGAGGCTTACTTTGATTTCTACAAGAACATAAGAGACTTCAGTAAAATAGGTCCTGTTTGTCCAAATCTTCAATGCTTAGAATCTAGAATTAGAAAAGCCAAGCGGCTTAAGAATGAAAATAGACAGTCTCTCTTAATTCCTTTATCTAAAATTTGGTTATTCTTGGACCTCTTTTTGGTTTGTATAAGGTCACCTGTAACCCAAGAAAAATATATAACATCACATAATAGAGAACTTAATATTTCTGCAAACATTTTATAATATTTCCATAATTTTCTCTAGTTTCCACAAATCTTAAGAAAAGTAAACAAAAAATCTGACATTTGAAGGTAAATTCCACTAGGAAGCACAAATTCTAGGATGTTACGATTTTATTTACAGTGAACAATTTATAGGAACATAATAAAATTCAAACAAAGCAATTAATATGAAAGGCAAGATTCATACCACCATTACTGAGTTGCAGGTGTACTTCGTCCTCATTTCTGTTATCATGCAAAACATTCCCACGCAAGATAAGCCTCAAATTCTCAATTGGTAGATGATTGTTTTCAGCAATCAATTTTCTCAAGTCACGCACCTATCATGATTAAAACAAATGCAATAACAGTAACACTTTCAAGTTTCATAAAAACAAGCATTTTCAATATCTTTGTTAAACTTCCAAGGAAAAAATCAAATGTAATCCATAAAAAAATTTGTTGCTTAAATAAATAATAAGACAATTTTTATTGAAAACATATTAAAACTTTTTTTCTTCTATATTCTAATGTCGTTGGCACTGCAAAATAATTTGCATTTGCAGAATATGAAACATTATATGGTCTAAGAACAATAAAGTATATAGCAGCCAGATGGTTCATAAATGTAAAATAAAAATTTGTTGGAGGAATCTAGGCAATCAAAGCTCCAGTGTAACTATATTACAAGAAACTCCATCTTGCACAAACCTCACACTTTCCACTTCAATGCATTATTATTTGCGAAACAGTGAGAAGGTGCTGCATCATACCGTAGGTGAGCATAAAGTAGAGAGCATAGATGTTTGACTTTGAGTATTTAATACTTTATATTTAAGCATAACATTGTATTTGTAGCATGGAAATATATTCAAACTGGTCCAACAGTTTAATTTCCATCATTGTACTTGAGCTGGTGATTCCAAAAGAACACCATTTGGGACAACACTGATTGAGAAACTATAAGCATTTACCTCCCACATTCCTAATAGCATTTTTGTGGTGAATTGATCTTCCAGGAGAGCAAAAGATGTGCTCAAACATAAAGTAAACTTAAGAAAAATAATTTATTTTACACTTGCAGCATGGGTATTAGTTATGAATACTTTCTTAAAATCAGAATGAATAGCCAATCTTCTTCAATGCTTGGAAAAGTTGTTAATTCTTTAAACTCAAGAAAAGCCATAATTAAACAATCTCATTATCTTTCTGTCACCAACCACAACTTATTCTTTAACTGAGGGGAAGGGAAAGCAGCCCTCTCTTATCGCTCAAATCTCAATTTTTCTTAAACCCTAAATTGAGTGTGAGAAGGTAAACGTTGACCATTTTTATTTTATACCCCCTTAAATTTACACTTCCTTCGCTTCTTCCTAAACATAAATAATATACATTTCCCTCTTTACATTTCCATTAATTCACACTTTCCATGCATGAAAATTTTTTTATTGCAACCCTCTTACCCTCTTCTCCTTACCCTCTTACCCTTCCATTGCGTATCCTTTCCGCACTCCATCCAAAGACCCGGGTCTAATTGAAGTCAGCCAAGGGCAACATCGCTAAACTGATATGGCTTTGAATTAGGATATGCAAAAGGGGCATACAACAAATAATACGAAAATACAAAGGCAACCCACGAATTTATATATATATATATATATAGAGAGAGAGAGAGAGAGAGAGAGAGAGAGAGAGAGAGTAATAGGCGTACTTTGATGAGAGAAGGAACAAGAAGGTAAGATGGACGAGAAGGGCCAATGGTTTTGAGTTTGATCTCTACCAAATTCTTCTTCTCATCACCATCATCTCCACCTTTTCTTCTTTTTTCATCAGAATTATCTATTTTGCTGCTGCTTCGATTTCTGTCTTCCTCTACCATATCTGCCATCACTCCTGTTTCGATTTGATTTCTTTCTGCTCTGCCGTTCCTTCTTTGTTTATTTATTTATTATTATTATTATTATTATTATTATTTAAGAAGTTCGCATTCTTCGGCTCTTGCAATTTCCTTTTACTTCTAAATCTTAACAATTCTCTCAGAAATAGGCCAAGCCCACTTATGTATCCATGATCAATGTAAAAGATTAATATTTTCATTTTATTAACTAATAAATATGACTTCTTTTTATTTAAATTTCAACTAATTTAGTGAAATATAAAATTACAACAATTAGGATCAATTTTGCCTAAATTTTCAAAATTAAAATTCAATTAAATTATAATTTTGTAAAAAGATTTAGATTTTTTTATTACGACTTTAAATTATTAAAGTCAAATGGTAAAAGCAATTCAAATTTTTAAGTTAATATTTAATCTTAGTCATAAATTTTAATCTTAATAATTTTATCCTCAAATTTTATATTAATTTCAATTATAACAATTAGATATTTCCACTCAAAATTTTAATTTTAATATTTAAATTATAAAATTTTTTTAATGAAAATTAACAAACTAATTAACAATTTTTTTTTGTCTTAATTAGTACATTATATTAGCAATTCATGTAACACAAAAGATTTATATGGGCTTTATGTTCTCTTACTCTAAGCAATCTATTATGATTATACGGGATTAAAGGGACTATATTCTGACTTTCTTGAATGATGATGAAAAGGCTTAATTTTAGAGCTATCTCTGAAGAAAAAGGTTGGATGTTTATGCATGGAAAATTAGAGCATAGTTATTAAGTTGCTACGAGTTTATTGTTTTAAAGGAATAAGTAAATGTTTTAAACAAGTTTTAGACTTGTTACGGGTTTCAGCAGCTTTAAACTAACCTATTTCTTAGCACCGGCAATGTCCCCCGTAGTTGGTTCATTACAACAAGGATTAAAGTTTAGGGCATCCTAGATTGTGATCCATTTTTTTACAAACAAGTATTAAGTATTCAAAACTTGAAGTCTTGTACTTTCACTGATATCCATCAATGATTTGGCCTCTTTTTTTTTCTTGTATATTCCACCAATGCCATTTAAATTAAGTATGCTTGGTATACCAAGGAGAAATTTTCAATAAAAATAAGCTTGCATTTACAACCTAGAGTAATTATAACAACTTTATAATGCGAACCCTTGTATATAATAAAATTAATTATTACATTCTCAAAAAAAATAAAAGGAGTAAACAATCACATTGGTCTCCTACGATCACCATTCATGCATAAGTATACATTCAACAATTGAATGGAAAAAGCATTTTAAATATCATATATTTAAAATAAAGTCCTAGAATCTCATTCCAAGATAAGTTAACTTGCTTTAACTTGAGATTTGAAAATGTAAATGACCTATATGCTGCCTTATGTAACTCTTACTTATCATAATACAACATTTATACAGCCCCGTGTTGTCACACTCTACTCCTCCATAAGGTATAACATGATCCTATAGTATATCTAATAAATTATCGTACTTCGTCTACCGGTAACCCATTAAATATACTACAAGAGATTTTAAAATAATTTACGATCATTTTTATGGTGGTGGGAACGTTGAATATTTATTAAAAAACCTTTAATTGAAATTTTGGTCGTGGATCGAATCCTCGACTAAAATCTGGTATTATGAAAATTTTTCAAAATTTTGGCAGAGTGCTAGCTGTATTTTGAGAAAAAAGTTCTTCAAAACCTGTAAAGAAAAACACTCCCAATATTTTTACTTAACCACTGTCACACCTTACCCCTCTGTAAGGCATAACATGATCCCGTAGAATACCCAATGAACTACCGAACTTCACCTACCGATAACTCATTAAGTACCCTACAAGGGATTTTAAAACAATTTTCTTATCTTTGACAAGTGGTGAGCATTTCAAATAAGTATTTAAAACATTTAGTTGAAATTAAAACTAATTAATATTTTTGGCCATTTTAGTTTTCCGCAAATTTTATAAAAATTTTGACAGAGTTTCCTCTGTATTTTGAGAAAACAGTTCTTCGAATACCTGTAAAAAGCACTTCTAAAAGTTTTTCTCAACCACTACTTCAAATTCATACTCAATCTCAACCAATTCTCAAAATTCACAAGTTCAAAAATTCTCAAAATACTGTCCATCAATATCATTTATTCATATTCCATTCAAGATAAACAATTTATATATTCATCATACTAAAATTTACATTCAAAAAGTCCAAATTAAAATTTATTACAACTTTTATACAAACTTTGTACAAGCTGCTCAAGACCCATGTACATGTCCATACATTTATGTGCAATATATACATCAAAAGAAGTATTTACAGTTAGGGTATAAATTATACCCGAAGGCTTCAAGCTGATGACTTCACACACCTCAAGACTCGATCACGCTTCTCTAGTCTCTCAGATCTCATGACAAAGAATAAAGCTATCACGAGTACTAGGACTCAGTGGTGCACAATATACTAAAATAATCTTTATGCAAAACTTAAAGCACATTCATTCAAAAATTTGGCTAAACATGAAAATTAAATACAATCATGCATTGTAAGATTTTACATGTAAACCAAGTTTATTTCAAAGTATCAAAACACATTTCATAAAACCCACAATTAAATCATGCCATTCGAAACAAATAGAATCTCAATAGCCAGAGGCTAAGAGAAATCACATGAATCTCGATAGCCAGAGGCTAAAGAGAAATCATGTCACAAGGCTAGCTAGCTCAAATATATGGATATCCATTCACATCCTCTTCTACTGGCACACCTAAACACTTCTCCAGAGAAGGAATCAAAATTCGAAACTAATTACCCCCACTAGTCGTGCTAGTGAGGTGTTCAAATATATGGTCATGATACTGTGGTTTTAAAACTTATCTTAACAATTTGCTAAACATTGTCATTTCAAATATACACAATAATTTTCACAATTTGAATCAAAACATCATAAGTAAGGTCACAATACTTTCAACAATTCAAAGCAACAATAAAATGCATATTTCATTCATTTAAACAAAGAATATATATATAAAGCATAGTAATATTTTGCACAAACCTCAAACGAGTCGCCCTTAGCCTCGACTCGGTTCCTCGGTTCCTTCGATATTCTTTTCAACTGAAACACACAATTTTACAATGTTTCAGTACTAGAACTTAAAATAAATTCAAAATAAACTTAGCTTCACATTTACCTAACTCTAACGTGTTAAATTCGACGTTCTCGAAATTTTGTGTTTCGGGTTACTATTCACTTCACTATTCAAGTCAAATTATTGACTTTCTAAGGCTTAATAGGTATGGGAACTCCAACTTCACCCACATACCACATTTTGGTCACCAAACTTGTTGGTTTTGGTCATTTTTTTAAAGCTTAGGTCATTTTGGCAAAATTGCCAATTTTCGGTTTTGGTTTTCCGAAGTTGCACTATTCCATTGGTCGATCTACTGTTGGAATTTGATAAAACTTCCTTCATAGAAAATGTTCCTTATTGTCTTAAGTGTATTCTCATTTTTGGATCACCTCAATCGGAGTTTTGTAGCTCAAGTTATGGCCAAAATAAGTTTACTGTTCACGTGCACCGTTCATACTGCAATTTAGGTGCTGTCAGATTTTTGGTTCAACTTTGGTCAATTGTTTGATCAAGTTAAGTTCATAATTTGGTCTCACTTTCTTCATATGAAATGTTGTACTATGTCTTAGGTTTCCATCGGTTCAAGAATCGCCTAAATCCGAGTTTTCTAGAGAGAGTTATAGCTATCCAAACATTGCTGCTCAACTAAAAATCTGTAGAATTTCAGTACAGAAATTTTAACTTTGCTCAATGATTTGAATGAGTTAATGGCATAATTTGGGTTGGTGTTCTTCATGAAAGTTTTAGGTCTATATCATATCTAATTGCTGGTAAAATTTCAGGTCAATTTGACCTACCTAGCTCAAGTTATGACCAAATGAACAGTTACTGTTCATTTGGTCAGTTTAGTGCAGTGGCAGCCTGCTATCAACTCACTTTGGTCAATTGTTTCACCAAGTTTTGGTCAGTTTTTGGCAATGGTTCCTTAATGAAAATTGTGCTCTTTTATGTCTATTTTCATCTCCAATTGGTGGCATATCAATTGGACTTGTAAAATTTGAGTTTTGGTCCTTCAGTGGTTTGGTCATGCCAAAGAAGATGACCATTGACCTACGAATTTGGTTTAATTTCCTACCATTCCCACACAATTCATTTGGTCATAATTGACCACTATTTCACTTCACAATAGGTCAAACATGCCATTTATGTATTTCTCCAAAATTTGCCTCAAACCCTAGGCCTCCAAACCCTAATTCATCTAATTATTGTAATTAATCACACTTAATTGTTTTAATGCTAATCATTCAACACCAATAAGCTCACATACACCTTTAAATTCACCAAGTTCATGCATACACATCCTCAAACCCTAGTTGACTAAAATTTAGGTTTGGTCCTTCAACAATTTATTTCATTGTATTTTTCCACAATTTCTAGTGTAATTCAACTACTTAATTATGAATTTAAACATAATATTAAAAACTAACCACTAACCTCTTTTGTTGAATTTCTCCCTTTTCAAATCTTCTTTCTTTCCTCCTCTTTTTGTTGTCAAGATGCTTGTCAAAGTCCAAGAACAAGACTTACTTAAAGGAGTTAGGGAGTTTATAAAATAAAATCAAGCTTTTGAAAGCTTGAAATGGGTGTTAATGGTGGAAAGGGAAATGAGAGAAATGAGGGAGAAAGAGTGACGGGAATGAAGTAATCAAAAAATTTTTTTTTCTTTTCTTTTATCTATTTTGCTTATGGAAGACCCTTAAATCCAAATTAATTAATTCAATTTATTAATTCTTTTATGACATCACCTTTGACTTTTCTAACTTCTTTCCTTTTCTTTTTTTTTTCTATTTATTTTTCTATTAGTTCTTTAATTCTATTGTCGATTTCGAAATTTTCTTTTCTCCGATTTTATTTGAAAGTTATGTCAGGAGTCAGCTCTCGGGGTCAATTGACCAAATTGCCCCTCGCCGGTTCATCCCGGTTTGCAAATAATCCAATATTTCTTCCGACTCCCTGACCTAATTATTTGACTGACTTAACAGTTCTTTTTCGTGATTTTCTCTTTTCCACTGTGTTCATAAGGGTCCTAAGGACAGCAGCGTCACTTTTTACAGTTCGAAATTTGAGTTTAAAATGACTTCAGCTGCTCCGAGGAGGTCACTCATCGCTGTGACTCTCGGCTCGTTTAACCTCTTATGTTATGTTTTTCTTATTTATAGTTAACTAATTAAACATTACTAATTATTTGTGTTTATGGCTTCTCAAATTGTCTTAAGTGTGGCCCTAATCCCATTAATTGTCTGGACCGACACCGGTCACCGGAACAGTGAAATATACCAGGCTATACCAATAGGGGTGTTACAACCACAACTCTAATACAAATCATTTTCATCTCCCAATTCAACACAATCAACTCAATTCAATTTTCAAGCCATACTTTTCATGAGGAAAACTATACATGGATTTCAAAAATTAGGAAGAAATTTGGATATTACATTCATTACAAAACTCAGAAATAAATTTGAATATTAGAATAATTTGCATTTTAATTACATACCCAAAATAATATTATAAAAGTTCTTGTACAACTGCTCAAATAAATTACATACATATAATTATATGCATACATCAAAATCTATGTACAAGGGTATACCTATGATATACTAGGAGCTAATCTGAATGTGTCTTCAAGGCGCAGCTACAGGAAATCTCACTTGGCTGTGTTATCTTTACTTTCACTTGTGACAGCATACAAAGCTATCGTTTAGTGGTGAACTCATTGGTGCATAACTATAATTTAAAATGTAATACAATATACATTGACAAAATTATAGCAAATAATTTGGAAATCTTGAAATTCATCAAAATTTCAAAAATCAAAATATTCATTGCCAATAATATAAATCATTTGTTTAAACGACCTTGATTAATAAATTCAATTTATTAAATCATAACTGGACATTTAAAGTAATTTCAGCAATTTATGGAAATAGATATTAATTTCAATCAAATTAAGTATGCTCAAATCTTATTTAAAATCACAATTCCTTACTATTTAAAAACTATTCTTTATCTCACTAACTATGCAAGACTAATTCGTAAGGGCCATCTTCAGAGCGATTCTAACTCCCTATGGTCGAGGAGGTCGAATCGGGATTCTAACTCCCTGTGGTTGGGGAGATCGAATCATCGTGCACATTACACACCACAATAATGCAACTTTCGAAAGGGCCAATGAAAAACTTAGATCTAGCCTCTAATAAGAGGAGAATCTAAGAATGTGCACGTACCATGGTAATCAAAACAAAGCTAACTCCATTGTCTCCTCAACAAATGAGAGAGACGGATAATAACCTAGTCAAGCATCTATAGTGAGATATAAAATAATATCATGAATCTCTTTGTCCTTTTCGTGAGCATAAATCACAACATAATTCAATTCAAAGTCCATTCCAATATCCAATAATTTTTTTATGCCTATCACAATTCAAAACATATTTAATCCATTTCCCATGTTAAGTATAAACCATTTTTCAAATTAAATTTTCCATGTAAACTATGTAAACGTATTTCAATCAAAATTTTTTCGAAGCCAGTTTCATTCAATTCATAACAAAATAAATCATAATTAATTTTATTTTCCAAAACTAAACTCATTCATACCATAACATATTTTAATAATCATTGAAATAAATTCAATAATTGGTAAACATAATACATAAAGAAACTAAAATCATTTAATCAAATAAAATATGCAAAACATGAACAATTTAAAACTAGTTGTGCACAAACCTCTTTGTCGACTAGTTTACTCAAATTTTCGTTTCTCCTTCAAAGATCTCTTTCCAGTCTCTTTTTCAACTGAAACACATAATTTATAGTGTTTCAGTACCATATCTCATAATTAATTCATTAATTTATTTCATGCCTACTTAATTGTAACCTTAAATTTGCTTAAAATTATATCCTTTGAATTTTTCATATTGGGTCACTATTTATTGCACTATTCAAGTTAAAATATTGACTTTCTCCTACTAAATAGGTTTATTAATTCTAATTGAACTCATATACCACATTTTGGGTGTTAATTTTGTTGGCATTGATTGCCAATTCAATTTCTAACTTCCCTAGGTTCAAATCCAAAAATTCAGTTTTGGGTCACTATTCTACTATTCCATTGGTCTGGTTAGTATGAGAATTTGGCTAAGTGTCCTCCATCAAAGTTGTTCCTGTAACACCCTCCCGGTAGCAACTCCGCACATTCTACTGTTCCGGTGACCGGTGTCGGTACGGACAGCTAGAACGTCCGGAAAAATATTTAAACTAAAGTCAGGAACCATAATTAACTCAAATATTAATAAGAAAAATTTAGTAAAAATTTTAGAAATAAAATACAACCAAGTAAAACGAGCCGGTGCCCAAGCGATGGGTAACCGGAGGGAAGTTGCGGTTCTCGCAACGAGGAGCCCTAGACCCGGGGGAAAAATTATAAAATAATTTTTGGGACTCCAGAGAAGGGTCATTGAGGTTCCTATGGCATTAGAATGCCAAGAAAATACCTAGAAAAATATTTCAATCGGTACAGACAATTTTGACCCGTTAAGCCAAACGGAGGGCATTTTGGTCATTTCACCTTCAGAGGTGATTTTTGGCCGACTTGTCCAGTTGAGTAAATAATTAATATGACATAAAATATGAATAAACATTACTAAAAATGAAATTGGAAATGAGTAGTGGAGAAAAGAGAAGAAAAATCAATAAAATGCAATTTATGACATCAATGTGATGTCATTTATAATTTTCAACCAATCACACTTAAGCCATTATTTGACTAACTATTAAAAGAGATAAGAGAAGACCAAATTCAACAAAGAAATCAGCAGCCATCCTTCTCTCCTTAGTGCAGCCGAAACCACTCCCATACACCCTCCATTGATGTGCCATCAAAAGCTTAATTTCTCCTTTGTTTCCACCATAAAATCATAACCTAGCTTCACTAAAATTTGCCCTAGCACCTAGACAAAGCTTTTGGCAGCCAAGAAAAGGAAGAAAAATGAAGTTTAGGGGCTTGGAAAATTCTGCCACTTGAGGTTAGTGCATATATACACTTAAAACTTTTAATTTCTATGTTAAGGACTTGAAACCAACAAGTATTTGTGAATGAAATGAACCAAACTCTTGTGTATGTCCAATATAGAATTCGGCAGCCCTATTGAAGGTATAGGAATAAGTGTTTTGTTGGTCTTAAAGTGGACTAAAAATGATGTTGAGGATATATATATATATATATATATATATATAGGTGATGAATTGGTATGCTAACTAAGGCACCTTGTAGAAATTATATTGTGAAGCTAGGGTTTTGGGGAGTAAAAATTAGCTTGGCTTATGAAATGGTTAAAGTACATCCTAATGGTCAATTAGTGACCATTTGAAGGAATTTGACCTTAATTGGGACTGGAATAAAGCATGGCTAAGGGAAGGTGTGTGCTGCCTAGAGGGTGCAGAATGGTGACTGAAAATTCAGTCCATATACACAGCCATAACTTTGGCTGTGTAGGTCCAATTGGTGTTTGGCCAATTGGACATGAAACTAGGCTTATAATGGCACATTTTTGCTGAAGAAACCATGCCCAAAAGACCAAAGCAAGAGGACAAAAACTTGGCCCCAATTCGGACACCCTGCAACTGCCTCTGCAGAATTGACCAAATGAACAGTAACTGTTCATTTGGCCATAACTCACTGTAGATTTGGTCAATTGACCTGAAATTTTTACAGCAACAAGTTAAGACATAGACAAACAACTTTCATGAAGGAACCTACCCCAAATTATGGCTAGAACCTAACCCAAATGGTAGTGGAAGTTACTGTTCATGATACTGTAGATATGGTAATTTCTGCAGAATGCACATCCGGCCAGCTTGGGTTTTTAGACCATATCTAGAGCTAAAAAACTCCAAATGGAGTGATTCAAAAAAGGAAATTCAACTAGACAAAATAAGGAACAACTTTTATGTTTACCAATTCCTCAAATTTTCACTGTAAGAGTTCCAAATGGAACAGTGAAGTTATGGTACAAAATCTGAAAAATCTGCTCCTTTGGTTTAATGCTTAGAAATGGTATTAACACTTAATGCCAACAAGTTTTGAATGCCAAATGTGGTATATTGAGAGTGCCAAAGTCAATGTACATATTTTCTATCCAAAAGTCAACATTTTAGTTGACCATAGAGATGAATAGTAACACCGAAACTTGAAATTTAAAGATTGAAGAATTTAAAAGTTTCAAATACCCTAGTATACCTAACATGATTGGTTTGGATAGTTTGGCATGCCAATAGGGTTCAGTTAGCAGTACTGCACATGGCAAAAATGCCATTCTGTGATTTCATGGCTTTTAGCCATTCTGACTTTGCATTGAGACTTGGCCTTGTGCCTGAGATTATTCTGACTTGGTAGTATTGCATTTACCTGCCGGGTGATGCATACGCGATCGATGGTGTGTGGCCGAGGTATTAGATACCCAGTGCCAGTTTACCCGTTATCCAGTCCAGTCGTCTAGTGTAGGTTACTTGGGGCAACCAAATGAATAAAAGTGAACAAGGTTAATGAAATAATGAATACACCAACATCAAACAAATAAAGCATATACATTTACTACACATTTAATTTCTTGCTATTTTCTTTTATTATATTATTGCACCACTAAGCATTATTGCTTAGCGCGTTGCTTTTGCCACGCGTAGGTACTGGAGACCCCGATCGTGAGCCCAGTAGACCACAGACTGGGTGAGTCCATCCGAGATTCGCTTTCGATGTCCGTGTCACCTCGTCACCTGCAGTGCATTGGTAGGACACTAGATGTCATTTTGTCATTTTGTAATTAAATTTTTATTTCTCATGTGTATTTGGAATTTATGTAATGTATTTTGAGCTTTATGTAAATAATAAAGATTTTTGGTCATGTATGGTATTAATTTGAGTATTTAATGGTTGTTTATATATGAGAACCCTGAGAAAGGGATGTTTTGAGAAATGAAAAGGTTGTTGAGACCTGAAACTGAAAAATTATTGAAATCTTGATATTGAGTTTTGTGATGATATTGGAGTTGAGAATGAATGAATTTGTATATTGGAAGTGTTTTTAACAGGTTCCGAAGAACTGTCTTCTCCATTTTTAGCCGGTACTCCGCCGGATTTTCTTTAAAAATCTTCGGAACCTCAAATGAATAATACTTTTGATAAATGGTTAAAATAAATCATATTTCATAAATTAACTTCAAAAGCATGATATAAATAAATTGAGGAATATTAGAGTGTGCTTGGAAATTTGTGTGGCATTACTTACTCGGGTATACTGTACACGGGTAAGGGGTGTCACATTTAGTGGTATCAGAGCACGGTTTAGGCGTTTCTGGGCCTAGATTGAGTCCATACCATGCATTGCATTTGTAAGAGTCGAGGTGACACTAATGCAGATCTGTTTGTTTTTCTTATTTTGAATAGGATATGGACCTTTCATCTCAGAGGGCAGTTGAGGAGGAAGTGGAGAGTCATGCTCCACCTGCAGCAGCTGAGACTAGGGGCATGAGAGAATCTGCTCCGCCACCTCAAGCAGAGCCTGCTCAGCCTCCACAGGCCATGTTCCAACAAATGGCCGACTTCTTTAGTCAAATGGCCGGAGTAATGCCAGCACCACCACCACCACTAGCTCCACAGCAGAAATCACATCTAGAAAGACTAAGAAAGTTTGGAGCTGTGGATTTCTATGGCAAGAGAGAAGATGACTCTGTTGCAGCCGAGAATTGGTTGAACAGAACAGGCAGAGTACTAAAACAACTTCACTGCACTCCAGAGCAAAACCTGGAAGCTGCCATATCTCTGTTGCAAGATGATGCCTATGAGTGGTGGGACACGGTGTCCAGTGAAGTGCAGCCAGAAGCTGTAACTTGGGACTTTTTCCTCTCCGAATTCAAGAAGAAGTATGTGGGTACTGTATACCTGGAAGAGAGAAGGAGAGAGTTTTTTAATCTGAGACAGAGACAGCTATCAGTGGCCGAATATTAGAAGGAATTTGTCCGATTGAGCCGTTATGGAAGGGAGATAGTCCCTAATGAAGCTGAGAGGTGCAAGAGATTCGAAGAGGGACTAAATGACAACATCAAGATCCAGCTCACTGCCTTGGGAATCACAGAATTTACCAAGTTAGTGGAAGCTGCAATAAAGGTGGAAAAAGTAAGAATTAGTGAGCAGACCAGAAGGGAGAGACAACAGAAGAGGGGAGGGTCAGTCTAGTTCAGCCCCTGCATTTGGGAAGAAGTTCAAGGGTCCTCCTGCACAGAGCTCAGCTCAGCCACAGGGTCAGGGTCAGTCTCAGGGGCCCAGGCCACAGTTCACCCCTAGGAGAGGTCAGTCCACACCATCAGTGGGCAGCTCTCCAGGGATGGGGTTCAGGGGACCAGCCCCAACATCTTCTGCGTGTCCACACTGTCAGAAATGGCATAAGAAGTGTTGGAGAGTGGCGGTGCTTGCTTGAGGTGTGGGTCGTGAGCATCGGTTGAGAAACCGTCCACGCAGAACTACTACATTGCTCCAACACAAGCGCATGCACCTACTCTTGCACCACAAAGGGTAGGAAACACAGTAAATCCGTGGGACCATCTCGAGAGGCCTACATCCGAGCAGCAGAGAGGCCGGATACGGACCACACCAAAAATTATGCCCCGAGAGCTCGGGAGGAGCAAGATGCCCTGGGCGTCATCGAGTGCGTTCTTCCTCTACACTACACCTGTGCATGCATTGGTGGATCCAGGATCCACTCATTCATACATCTGCATCAACCTACCCGTAGAAAGGGGGATACTAGTAGGGGAGAGTGACCAAGACATTCTGGTCACTAATCCATTGGGCCACAGTGTGGTAGTGAACAAAGTGTATAAGGGTTGCCCGTTAAGGATTCAGGGGTATGAATTCTTGGCAGACTTGATTGAGTTGCCCTTCCATGAGTTTGACGTGATTTTGGGAATGGACTGGTTGTCACGTCATCAGGCAATAGTTGATTGCAAATTGAAGAGAATTTCTTTGAAAACTCCTGAGGGTAATGAGATCACAGTTGTGGGGGAAAGGACAGATTTCTTGTCCAATGTCATCTCAGCCACAGTTGCAAGAAGAATGATGAGAAAAGTCTGTGAAGCCTACCTAGCACATGTGGTGGATACTAGGCGAGCTAAGCCAAACACGAGTGACATACCCACAAAGGACTTCCCAGGTATTTCTGAAGAGTTGCACAGTTTACCACGAGAAAGGGAAGTCGAATTTCTTTGTTGAGACAACTGCCGATCTGACACCCATTTCCATTGCTCCTTATAGGATGGCACCCCCGGAATTGAGGGAGTTGAAAACTCCGTTGCAAGAGTTGCTTGATAAGGGCTTCATACGCCCCAGTGTGTCACCATGGGGAGCTCCAGTGCTGTTTGTGAAAAAGAAGGATGGGACTTTGAGGCTATGCATCGATTACCGACAGTTGAATAAAGTGACAGTGAAGAACAAATATCCGTTGCCTAGAATTGATGATCTGTTTGATCAGTTGAAAGGAGCAGGAGTATTTTCTAAGATTGATCTCAGATCAGGGTATCATCAGTTGAGGGTAAAGGATGTAGATGTGCCCAAGATTGCATTCAGGACCCGGTATGGGCATTATGAGTTTTTGGTGATGCCTTTTGGCCTAACAAATGCACCAGCAGTATTTATGGACCTTATGAACCGTATCTTCCATCCATACCTGGATCGGTTCGTAGTGGTCTTTATTGATGATATTCTGGTGTATTCCAAGACCAAGGAAGAACATGATGAGCATTTGAGGATTGTTCTGCAAACCCTGAGAGAAAAGAAACTGTATGCTAAGTTGTCCAAGTGTGACTTTTGGCTGAATGAGATTGCATTCCTTGGACACATAGTGTCAGCTGATGGGATTAGGGTGGATCCCAAGAAAATAGAAGCAGTGATGGAATGGAAGCCTCCCAGAAATACAACTGAGGTCAGAAGCTTCTTGGGGCTAGCTGGGTATTACAGAAGATTTGTGAAGGGATTTTCCCTAATAGCTGCTCCAATGACTAAGTTGTTACAAAATAATGTCTGATTTGAGTGGATGGACATGTGTCAGACCAGTTTTGAGAAGTTGAAGGCTATGTTGTGAGAGGCATCCGTGTTAACACACCAATGTCGAGAAAGGACTTCGTGGTCTCTGATGATGCCTCTCATAATGGGTTAGGGTGTGTATTGATGCAAGAGGGGAAGGTGATCGCTATGCTTCCGCACGGCTAAGACCACATGAACAGAACTACCCTACCCATGATCTAGAACTTGCAGCAATTATCTTCGCACTGAAGATATGGAGGCATTACTTGTATGGTGAAAAGTGCTACATTTACACAGACCACAAAAGCCTGAAATATTTGCCAACCCAGAAGGAGCTCAACCTTAGACAGGCGATGGATTGAGTTCTGAAGGATTATGACTGTAATTGACTACCATCACGGGAAGGCAAATGTAGTTCTTGATGCTTTGAGCGAAAAGTCCATCACGACTTTGAGATCATTGAATGCTCGTTTAACCTTGATTCGAGATGGAGCTATTTTGGTGAGTTGCAAGTGAGTCCAAACTCTGACAAGATATTTTAGATGGGCAAAGCGGATGAAAAGTTAATGGCTATTATGAGCAAGATCTCGGAGGAAAAGCAACCGACTATGGGGTAAAGCGGATGGGTATCTGACTACAAAGGAAGACTGTGTGTACGGATGATGGGGAATTGAAAGCTAGTATTCTAAAAGAGGCACACACGGTGTATATGCTATGCACCTGGGAAGTACAAAGATGTATCATGACACGAAGCTTGATATTGGTGGCACAGTATGAAGAAGGACATAGTGACTATGTGACTAAATGCTTGACATGTCGGCAAGTCAAGGCAGAACATCAAGTTCCATCGGGTTTGCTCTGACCTATACGCATACCGAATGGAAATGGGATCGGGTCACCATGGATTTTGTAAGTGGTCTACCTCTCACCGGAAGAAACATGATGCAAGATGGGTGATAGTTGATAGATTGACAAAGTCGACACACTTTCTCGCGATTAGGGTGACTACTCACTGGAGAAGTTAGCAGAATTGTATATCAGTAAGATAGTTAGATTGCATGGAATCCCACTTTCCATCATATCTGATCGAGACCCAAGGTTTACATCGAGATTTTGGAAGAAGTTGCATGAATCCTTGGGTACACAACTCCATTTCAGCACAGCTTTCCATCCTCAGACGGATGGGCAATCAGAAAGAGTAATCCAGGTAAACAATTGAAACCCATGAAATTGATACAAATGTTGAACTGAAATGATAATAATAATATGAAAAAATTTGTCAGGTCCTTGAGGATATGCTGAGGAGTTGTGTCATTGAGTTTGAGGGAAGTTGGGATAGATACCTCACTCTGGCAGAATTTGCATACAACAATAGCTACCAAGCTAGTATCCAAATGGCCCCGTATGAAGCACTGTATGGGAGAAAATGTAGAACTCCAGTGTGCTGGACTGAATTGGGTGAAGATAAACTGGTAGGGCCAGACCTGGTGAAACAGACTGAGGAGAAGGTAAAGATAATCAAAGCCAATCTGAAAGTTGCCTCAGACAGACAGAAATCCTATGCCGACTTGAAGAGAAAAGAAATAGAATATGTGGTTGGCGACAAAGTGTTCCTCAAGGTGTCACCATGGAAGAAAGTGTTGAGGTTTGGAAGAAAAGGTAAGTTGAGCCCTAGGTTCATTGGCCCATATGAAGTCATTGAACGTGTGGGTCCAGTGGCCTATAGGCTAGCTTTACCACCAGAGCTGGACAAGATCCACAATGTGTTCCACGTGTCCATGCTCAGAAGATACCGCTCAGATCCTTCACATGTCATCTCCAGGGAAGAAATTGAAATACAACCGGATTTGACATATGAAGAAGAACCTCTACGGATCCTGGCTCGGGAAGTAAAAGAATTGAGGAACAAGCAGATTTCACTGGTGAAAGTGCTTTGGAGGCACCACAACACTGAAGAGGCAACTTGGGAAAGTGAAGAGACGATGAGGCAACAGTTCCCTCAACTGTTTGCATCAGGTAAATTTCGAGGACGAAATTTAAATTAGAGGGGAAGAGTTGTAACACCCTCCCGGTAGCAACTCCGTACATTCTCTTATTCGGTGATCGGTGTCGGACAGCTAGAACGTCGGAAAAATATTTAAACTAAAGTCAGGAAGCATAATTAACTCAAATATTAATAAGAAAAATTTAGTAAAAATTTTAGAAATAAAATACAACCAAGTAAAGCAGTAGGTGCCCAAGCGATGGGTAACAGGAGGGAAGTTCGGTTCGCAATGAGGAGCCCTAGACAGGGAAAAATTATAAAATAATTTTTGGGACGCCAGAGAAGGGTCATTGAGGTTCCTATGGCATTAGAATGCCAAGAAAATACCTAGAAAAATATTTCAATCGGTACAGACAATTTTGACCCGTTAAGTCAAACAGAGGGCATTTTGGTCATTTCGCCTTCAGAGGTGATTTTTGGCCGACTTGTCCAGTTGAGTAAATAATTAATATGACATAAAATATGAATAAACATTACTAAAAATGAAATTGGAAATGAGTAGTGGAGAAAAGAGAAGAAAAATCAATAAAATGCAATTTATGACATCAATGTGATGTCATTTATAATTTTCAACCAATCACACTTAAGCCATTATTTGACTAACTATTAAAAGAGATAAGAGAAGACCAAATTCAACAAAGAAATCAGCAGCCATCCTTCTCTCCTTAGTGCAGCCGAAACCACTCCCATACACCCTCCATTGATGTGCTATCAAAAGCTTAATTTCTCCTTTGTTTCCACCATAAAATCATAACCTAGCTTCACTAAAATTTGCCCTAGCACCTAGAAAAAGCTTTTGGCAGCCAAGAAAAGGAAGAAAAGTGAAGTTTAGGGGCTTGGAAAATTCTGCCACTTGAGGTTAGTGCATATATACACTTAAAACTTTTAATTTCTATGTTAAGGACTTGAAACCAACAAGTATTTGTGAATGAAATGAACCAAACTCTTGTGTATGTCCAATATAGAATTCGGCAGCCCTATTGAAGGTATAGGAATAAGTGTTTTGTTGGTCTTAAAGTGGACTAAAAATGATGTTGAGGATATATATATATATATATATATATATATATATATATATATATATATATATATATAGGTGATGAATTGGTATGCTAACTAAGGCACCTTGTAGAAATTATATTGTGAAGCTAGGGTTTTGGGGAGTAAAAATTAGCTTGGCTTATGAAATGGTTAAAGTACATCCTAATGGTCAATTAGTGACCATTTGAAGGAATTTGACCTTAATTGGGACTGGAATAAAGCATGGCAAAGGGAAGGTGTGTGCTGCCTAGAGGGTGCATAATGGTGACTGAAAATTCAGTCCATATACACAGCCATAACTTTGGCTGTGTAGGTCCAATTGGTGTTTGGCCAATTGGACATGAAATTAGGCTTATAATGGCACATTTTTGCTGAAGAAACCATGCCCAAAAGACCAAAGCAAGAGGACCAAAACTTGGCCCCAATCCGGACACCCTGCAACTGCCTCTACAGAATTGACCAAATGAACAGTAACTGTTCATTTGGCCATAACTCACTGTAGATTTGGTCAATTGACCTGAAATTTTTACAGCAACCAGTTAAGACATAGACAAACAACTTTCATGAAGGAACTTACCCCAAATTATGGCTAGAACCTAACCCAAATGGTAGTGGAAGTTACTGTTCATGTTACTGTAGATATGGTAATTTCTGCAGAATGCACATCCGGCCAGCTTGGGTTTTTAGACCATATCTAGAGCTACAAAACTCCAAATGGAGTGATTCAAAAAAGGAAATTCAACTAGACAAAATAAGGAACAACTTTTATGTTTACCAATTCCTCAAATTGTCACTGTAAGAGTTCCAAATGGAATGGTGAAGTTATGGTACAAAATCTGAAAAATCTGCTCCTTTGGTTTAATGCTTAGAAATGGTATTAACACTTAATGCCAGCAAGTTTTGAATGCCAAATGTGGTATATTGAGAGTGCCAAAGTCAATGTACATATTTTCTATCCAAAATTCAACATTTTAGTTGACCATAGAGATGAATAGTAACACCGAAACTTGAAATTTAAAGATTGAAGAATTTAAAAGTTTCAAATGCCCTAGTATACCTAACATGATTGGTTTGGATAGTTTGGCATGCCAATAGGGTTCAGTTAGCAGTACTGCACATGGCAAAAATGCCATTCTGTGATTTCATGGCTTTTAGCCATTCTGACTTTGCATTGAGACTTGGCCTTGTGCCTGAGATTATTCTGACTTGGTAGTCGCTACATTGCACCGGGTGATGCATACGCGACCGATGGTGTGACGGCCCGAGGTATTAGATACCCAGTGCCAGTTTACCCGTTATCCAGTCCAGTCGTCTAGTGTAGGTTACTTGGGGCAACCAAATGAATAAAAGTGAACAAGGTTAATGAAATAATGAATACACCAACATCAAACAAATAAAGCATATACATTCACTACACATTTAATTTCTTGCTATTTTCTTTTATTATATTATTGCACCACTAAGCATTATTGCTTAGCGCGTTGCTTTTGCCACGCGTAGGTACTGGAGACCCCGATTGTGAGCCCAGTAGACCACAGACTGGGTGAGTCCATCCGACAGTTCTGCTCAGTGTCCGTGTCACCTCGTTACCTGCAGTGCATTGGTAGGACACTAGATGTCATTTTGTCATTTTGTAATTAAATTTTTATTTCTCATGTGTATTTGGAATTTATGTAATGTATTTTGAGCTTTATGTAAATAATAAAGATTTTTGGTCATGTATGGTATTAATTTGAGTATTTAATGGTTGTTTATATATGAGAACCCTGAGAAAGGGATGTTTTGAGAAATGAAAAGGTTGTTGAGACCTGAAACTGAAAAATTGTTGAAATCTTGATATTGAGTTTTGTGATGATATTGGAGTTGAGAATGAATGAATTTGTATATTGGAAGTGTTTTTAATAGGTTCAGAAGAACTGTCTTCTCCATTTTTAGCCGGTACTCCGCCGGATTTTCTTTAAAAATCTTGGGAACCTCAAATGAATAATACTTTTGATAAATGGTTAAAATAAATCATATTTCATAAATTAACTTTAAAAGCATGATATAAATAAATTGAGGAATATTAGAGTGTGCCGGTACACCGTGTGGCATTACTTACTCGGGTATACTGTACACGGGTAAGGGGTGTCACAGTTCCTTATTGTCTTAGCTTTAATTTCCTTTTTAAATCACTCCATTTGGAGTTTTTTAGCTCAAGTTATACCTATTTTTCTAAGACTGGCCGGATTGGTTACAACCCAGAATTCTGGGCACAATTCTTGTTCTGGTAGTTTTGGTGTGCCGATTGTAGCTCACATTTTGGATGGGTTATGATCAAAATTTGAGTTTGTGTTCTTCATAAAAGTTGTAGTGCTATGTCTCAGCTTTCCATCGGTATAAAATTCATATTATTTGAACCTTTCTACACCAAGTTATGGCCAAATGAACAAATTGGGGTGGCAGTGTATAGTTTTGGTCCTTGAAGTGGACTAAGGTCAAACTGCCTAATTTGGGATAGCATCACATTCCATTTTCAATCCAATTCCAAAAATTCAAACACATGCCAATTGACTCCAATTAACCATTTTAAACCTCACTTAGGTCAAAATATATCAATTTACTAAATTCTCAAAATTTCTCCTCAAAACCCTAAGGTTCAAGAACCCTAATTTTTCCAAGTGTTTCAATTTATGCAATTAAGGTGTCTAAACATTCTCTACACACTTAATTTAACTTAATTACACTTTTCATTGCATCAAACTGATGCAAACCCTATTCCTACTAATGTTGGCCGAAATCCTCAAATGGTCTCACATGTTTGATTTGTTTGAATTTTTCATAATTTCTAAGTTATTTCAACTACATAAACATGAATTTAACTAGAAAATGGTAAGTTAGAACACTAACCTCTTCTTTGAATTCCAATTCTTCAAATCCTTCACTTTCTTCCTTCCTTTTCTTCTTCAATCTTCTTTTCTAGTTGCCAAAGTAAGGTAAATCAAGAAATTTTTGGGGAATTTATGGGAATTTTGGGGTTTATGAAGCTTAAAATTAAGCTTCCATGGAGGTTTGTGTTGAGAGAGAGTTTAGTGAGAGAGAGGCCAGCCAAATTAGGGAAGGAGAAGAGTGATTTTAATTTTTCAATTTTTGTTTTTATCCTTGTATTTGACTTAGTCAAATTGTAATTAAATAAAAATGATTTATTGTGTCATAGCTTATGTCATACCTATGATGTCATTATTCAATTTTACTTTTCTTTTCTTTTTCCTTTATTTTTCCATAGCTCTTTAATTTAATTCTATATTTCAAAATTTTCATTTCTCAGATTTTATTGGAAAGTTAGGTCATGGGTCACCTCTAGGGGTGAATTGACCAATTTGCCCTTCGCCTGTCTGATCCGGTTTACCAATAATACTATATTTCTTCTAGAACATTGACCTAATTATTTGATCTAATTCTCTATCTTTTTCTGTGATTTTCACCTTTCCCCTAGCTATGCAATTTTTCCTAGGACTGCGGTGTCATAGTGTCCCGTACGAAAATAGGGTTATAGTTGACCTTGCAGCCACTTCCTGGTACGGTCACCCATTGCTGTGACCCCCGGCTCATTTAACCTTTTATATTCTATTTTTTTGATATGTATTTACCCTTTTGGTAATCACTATTAATTTTTATTCAAAGCTTTTCTAGGTGACTTAAATATGATTCTAATCCTCTTAATTGTCCGGACCAACTCCGATCATCGAAACATTGATTTGCACAGGACTTTGCATGTAGGGGTGTTACACGTGTTATAATGATAGTGCTCGGTGCAACATTTGCAAAACCCCATGCAACACTTGCATAAGGTTCAGCCCATGCCACAAGGCAGTGTCACCAAGGCATATTTCAACATGCCCTATGTAGGGTCTCATGAGAATCTCGGCAACTTTTCAATTTAACAGTGGGAGCCAGCATGCCCCATACCAGGGGTCATACAAATCTCAGTAGGTTTGGAGATTTTTAGCACTAGGTGTCACACCCTACCCCTCTGTAAGGCATAACATGATCCCGTAGTATACCTAATGAATTACCAACTTCGTGTACTGATAACCCATTAAATACACTACAAGGGATTTTAAAACTTTTCTTACTTCTTTTTACAGTGGTGAGCACTATTTATAGGTGTTAAAAACTTTTTGAACTTAAGTGAAAGAGCTAACACATTTGAATTATTAGTAATTTCTATAAAAATTTTGGCGGAGTGCCCTCTGTATTTTAAATAAAACAGTTCTTCAGAAAACCTATAAAAAAGCACTTCAAATGTTTTTCTCAATCTCAACTCCAACAGTTAAACAACACAATATATTTCTCAACTCAAATCCACAATAAATTTTTTTCAATATTTTCAAAGGATGAGATAAAAGAAATATAGTACAAATTTTACAAGTCAAAATAACTCATAATTTATTTTACAACTTCAATGTACAATTTTAATTTATAACTGCTCAAAATCAAGAACAATATATACATACAGTGAACATACATTACAGTACAAAATGCAAAATGTGGTATACTCAATATACCCGATGATCTCTCGCTGAATGCACTAGTAGCCTAGTCTGCTGCCCTGTCCGTCGGTCTACCTGCGACAGCAATGAAAAGCTATCGCTGAGACAATGTCTCAGTGGTGCACAAAATTAACCAAATATAACTTTAAATCATAATTCATAAGTCATATAAATAGTGGATACTTAAACCATAGTTAAATTCAAGACAATGAATGTCATAAAGAATTTGAACTCCATTTCACAATTTATCAAAGCTCATAATAACACAATTTAGTAAAATAATTTAAGAACACAGTGTTGCCAATTCATACACAACTTAAGCCATGACACAAATTTCTGATCAATACCGCGTTATACACCACGACAAAGCAATCTATAACCCCACTAATCGAAATCAATGAGGGAGGAAGCTAGCTATATAATGAGTACTCATCCGATCTACAACCTCAACTGGTAAACCAGAGATGGAGGAAAATAAACGATCTCAACCCCATAAATGGAGGAGGAAAATAAACGATATCAACCCCATAAATGGAGGATGAATAATGTGATACTGTCATGCTAAGTGTGAACACAAAATCAATTCCAAACATTTTATTCAAATGATTCGTGAGAAATCCAATAAATTTCCAAAGTCATAATTTCATTCACAAGATGGCAACACAATTCATAATTAACTTCAAATTTTCACAATCACACTAAATCAATTTTTTTCACAGTTTCAAACCATTTACAATGCTTTTCAAGCAATAAGTATCCGTTCAAACACATTTCCATAATTGAAAACAATAATATACAAATAGTCATAATTTATTTCAATTGAAAAATTCAAAAGAAATAACTGTTGTGCACAAACCTCTGATAACTATCTCATGGCCTTGACTCAGTGTTTCCTTCCCTTTCCCTGAGTCTTTGCTAACTGAGAAACACAATTTGAAGTATTTCAGTACTCATTTAAATTGTCTCTAACGATAATGCTTAATAATTAATCCACTGAATTCTATTATTTGCTTAGTCAACCTAATATGTTGACCCTCGATGCGTTCTAGGTAAATTAGGTTTTAATGTTACTAATATATCACATTCAATAGTCTTTTAGGGTTGGTATATATTACCAAATTCATTTCCATGTATATTGCATTTTATTGCGATTTGCTGGATTCCGGGATACTAGATTGACCTAGCCGGACGACCTAGTTTCCTCGATTTTCGAGTTTCGATCAAAACTACAAACTTGTAAATCTATGTCTCATTGCACGCGGGGCAAAATTTCAGGTTATTCTGAGTTTACTAGACCAAGTTATGGTCATTTTACTATTGCTAGTCAAAATGCATCAAAATTGATCACTTTAGGTCATTTTAGGTCATTTTAGGTTCGGCCAGTTTTTGGACCCAAACTTGTGCAAGCTATTTGACTTGCTTATGGTCATTTCTGGGCTTTGGTGTCTTCATAAGACTTGTAGATATAGGTCTTAACTATTCATGGTCAAAATTTCAAGTCAATTGGACCTGTTTTGAGTGAGTTATGGCCAAAACACTAACTGCTGCCCAAATGGTCAGTTTTCAGGCCTTAATTGCACTAATCCGGATTTGGTTATTTTTCAAGTTACCTTGCAAGTAGAATTTTGGTAAGCTTCCTTCATGAAAGTTGGTCTATATTGAGTCTAGTTTTACCTCCAATTGGCCTTATACCAATTGGGATCACACAAATAGGGTTATAGCCCCAAATACATACTGCCCTTAAACATGTTGCTTAAACACTTATCAATTGCACATTCACCTAGTTATAAGTCCTTTTCTCAAATACAATTCTGAATTGGTATCAAACCACAACCACTCAACACATCACATTATGGTCAATTTGAGCAGAATATACAAACCCTCAATACCCCAATTACAATTCAAAATTACTAAGTTCAAATTCAACAATTTACATACATAAACATACTTAATTACCACTTATCATTCCCAACAACATTTACATACACATTCTGCCATCCTTGGTACCAGAATTCACCAAGATATTTTCATGAAATTAAACAATTTTCCATGCATCACAAAGCTGCCAAATTGCTCAGTTTACAAACCCTCACAATTTCTCCCAAAAACTCCCAAAAATTTAATTGTTCACAGAATTCAAACACCTACATGCA
Organism: Hevea brasiliensis; assembly: GCF_030052815.1. NCBI lineage: Eukaryota > Viridiplantae > Streptophyta > Magnoliopsida > Malpighiales > Euphorbiaceae > Hevea > Hevea brasiliensis. Next base: position 22,680,439 of record NC_079510.1, on the reverse strand, counting down.
AGTACACTCTTATGCATTTAAACACCTTAATCAACCCCTTAAATCACCATTTACATGACAAATTACATCATACTCCCATGGACATGAAACTGCCAAAAATTGGACAGCACCATAACTCATCAAATCCCACAATTTCTTCCATAATCTAGCTTCCCATAACCTCCACTACAACTTTAGTGAAGCAAGAATTGAAAACAAGAACTTACCTCTTTTGGAGCTTGATCAAACCTCAATTATTCCTCTTCAAATTACCATTAATCTCTTCCTTGCGATGTGGTGATCAACTTTAATTAAGACAAGTAAAAAAAATTCAGCTTGAAAATGGGTGGAGTGTGCCATGCATTTGGGCGGCCATGGGAGGGTTTGGAAGCTCTTGAATTCGGCAATGGTGAGTGAATGAAGAAGATGAAGGTGCTGAATGATGTGGCTGTCCACTTAAGTGTAAATAGCTCCCACTAACTCTCCACTAAAGTTTATTTAATTAATATTATATTTTAAAGTTTGATTATTCAAGTTATATCTCGTTTCTTTCATCATTTATATTATGTACCACAATTTTAAATTTTCATGACATTTTCAAAGTGTAATATTATTTATTTTTAATTGAAATTTAGGTCAAAGACAACTCGGGATGTCAAATGACCACAATGCCCCTGTTCGGTTTGCATTCTCGATTTTTCGGTAACACCGGGTTTTGTCCGTTTTTTGATTTCTCACTTTTCTTTGTACTAATTAATTAATTTTTCTTTGATATTTCTAATGATATTTATACTTCAATTGATGTCTATTTAAGTCTAAAAAATATTTTCCAGGGTTCCTCGCGGTCCAGGGCTAGTCAACGGTCCACGCCGTGACTTCCCGGTGCGGTCACCCATCGCTAGGGTTCTCAGCTCGCTTAACTTGGTTACATTTCTTTGCTATTATTTTTCTTTTGTTTTTCTTGTATTTTATTTTCTTGTATTTCATTATTTTATGTCTCCTCACTCGTATCGAAGTGTAGTTCTAGGCATTCTAGCTGTCCGGACAACACTGGTCACTGGAACAGTAGAACGCACTACCAAACATAGGGGTGTTACACTAGGTATGACATTCCTTGTGTCAGGTATAAAGAATTTCAACACTAGGTCGACATGCCCCATGTTATATCTCATCCAAATTTCGGATGGTTTGGGAGAATAACAAAAAAATTGTTCTTTTCTCACATGCAACACTTGCATTCAACCATTCCAAATGCTATTTCATAACAAATCTCAAAAGCTTTGTTTCCAACACTTAAAACACAAAATTTCTTCAATCTCAACCAACATTAAAGCATACAAAAAGCTCCTAAATGCAAAATAGGATGACTTTGATACCAATTGAAAGTGAGACTTGCACAACAGAAATTTTAAAATTTTGATTTTGCCTAGGTTGCATGCATCTCATACATAAACCATTTTAAGCTATTTTAATTAAAGCACAAAGGTTACGATACTTATAACCACAAGAAGTCTTCAAGCCTATTTTGCAATTTAGGAAACTTAAAATAAAGCTCCTAAACTAAGATTTAGTGACTTTACCGGACAGGCGCTGAATCACAAATTCCACCTTAAATCTTGGTAGTGAGGTCTCCAATTGTCAACACTCTAGTCCATCCATACAAACTCGACTATCAAGATGTCCAACAATTTGAATTGCAACCCTTAAAGTGCCCTCTCATTTTGTCAACCAAATAGAATAAAGGGGTTTTGGTTCTCCTTGTTTTACTAGGGTAATTGAAGAAAAAATTTCTTCAATTTCTAATTCAAAGAGTTACAACTTTTAATATCTTTTGAATTAGTTTAGGAAGAAAGCACAAGGTTCATTAATGAAGGTTTGAGACAAAGCTAGAAGAAGATGAAGTTAGAAATCTCTACTTCATACCACTTTTGCATGGGAGTTTCACTTTTTATACTTTAAGGATATGGAAATTCCTAAAATGGAGAGAAATCCCTAATGTTTAGGGATTTCAAATCCTTGAACACATGAGTGGAGAAGGAATCTTCTACTTGGGAGACATGAATGACACTTGTCTCACACATCATAAACTTGTTTCACACTTGTCTCACTAGTTATAAAGTTGTCTCCCACTCATGATGTCTTTTTTCATCTCAGGCTAAGAGACATTAAAACCCACTAAACATCTTATTTCTCTTAATGACATGCCCTATGCAACATTTGCCTAGCTCAACATGGCCCATGCTAATGTTACATGCCCCATGCAACACTTGCACTGGGCAGCAGCATGCCTCATGTTGTCGCTGCACACTCCACTAAACCCTTGCATTGGGTTGTAGCATGCCCCATACTGCATCCTATGTAATTTTTGGCCAACATGGAATTTCTTCTTGTTTACCTAATTCTTTGATTTTAGTTTCAGTTCATACTAAGGACTTTTACAATCTTATTGTAAAACTAAATTCATTAATATAATTAATTAATTAAACTATTTAATTAATCAATTAAATTATTGAAGTCCTGATTACTTTGTTCTTATTTGTGCAACTTCTTAGGTTCATAACTAATTGGCAATGAGAAAGATATTAACTATTTAACATCATTTGAACTCTTGCCATGCCTAGAGTGAAATTTCCTTTTTACTCTTAGTTCTCATAAATCATGATTGATATCTAGCATGTAGTGTGTCATGACTACCCAACTAGTGATGAATAAATTCATTCCATTTTTTAGAACCTTGATCATACATACCATACACTAAAGTCTCTTCGTTACAAAGTCCTAATCCTAGCTAGGGCCATGGTACATGTCAAATCCCAATTGCTTTGGATTATATGTCCTCATTTAGATTCTAATTATTGATTAATAAGACTTTCCATCAAAAACTCTTTTCTAAATAAGTTTATTTGTCTTAGCTAAGAACTTTATTTATCAAGAATAATTCAGATAGCATAAGACTTTATCTCTATTTGTTTAGCGTAACGAATCCCATCTTGACTAAACACCTATCTCCATATATAACTAGTCAAAGCCAACACACTCTTATACTCATGCATTGTATAACTATGTAAGCAGTATTAAATTCAAATCACCAATATATAAGATAACAATGTTATCTTAGGTCAAGGGACTATATGCACTACTATAATATATATGACAATATATTAACAAGAGTAAACTCCATGTATACATATATATGGAGTATAGACATCATAATGTCAGATGGCGTGGCACTCACCATTCTAATTTTATTAGATCTCATACTAATCCATGGAAATAAATAGAGATGACAGTCTAGTCAGATTGATCATGTCCAACAAAATATCCTCAACTGTGTACCATTATTTTTAGCACTTGTATCAAACAGTTTCGTCACTCATATTATGAACTCTTTGAGAATGGAACTTCCAATAAGAAGCTAATGGGCTTGTTCAATTAAACATAAACATTTTAAGTTATATTAAACATTAATGCCATTTAAGGGAACTAGGTTTACAATACACAGCATAAAGGTATTGCTCTAGGGCATATCACTAACAAATTTATCCAAACCATTAAGAGTCTCTACTAGAATAACGGGAATAAGACTGGCACCAATCCGTGTCTCCTCTAAAATGTAGATGATATGGTAATGCCCATGCAATGATTTGTGTGATAGAAGAAAAAAAGACATAGGGAAAGTATAAAAGCAGTAATATTTACTCCTGTATATGCCCCAGAATCAAGAAGAAACACATTGATCCATCTGAGTAAGGGAGGAAGCCTCCTTCCAAGTAATTTGAAGTGTAAAGAGAAGAAATGTTTTCCTGCCTAAAATGATGTTGAACTCCTTATAAGTTGGACATATCTCAAAGTTATGAAATTGGAACACATGAGCAGTTAGGTCCCAAAAGTGAATAATAGCCATTAAAAAAAAAGGAAAGTCCAACTAGATGTTCATAAGATATCTTAAACCCTCTAGAAATATGTTAGGAAGTTCACATTAGTATACAACATAAACCTTTTTCATCCAGTCTTGGAGCATGGTTTTGATCATGGAAGGCATTATAGGAGGAAAAAATAATAAAACAGAGGATTATTGAGCACAATATTCTATTAAAGTGAATGGAAAAAAGAGAGATTTAGTCTTTGGAAAGGGAAAAAGAGAGAGAAAAAAAAAAAAGAAGGGAAAAGAAGAAAGAAATCAAGAGCAGAAGAGGCACCACAAAAGTAGGAAAAGACCTGCTGCTGAGTTTGCAGAGATTTGAAAAAAACCCTAACCTTAGCTTGAATTAACAGAACTGACAGGATCAGAACCAGTAATGATAAGACCTCTTAGTTCAAATATGAGGCATACATTTCATGCATCATATTAAAAATAAAATTTCATGTTACATTTTCATTCCTATAAGTGTCACTTTTTACAAAAGGTTTACATTTTCATTCCTATAAGTGTCACTTTTTACAAAAGGGTCCCCATTCTGCCTAAGTGGAGTAAATTTTTCCAAAGAAGTCCAAAATCTCTAATAGAATTTCCTAAACATTAGCATCATTTCTTTAGTGGAGACTTTTCCAAAAGCATGAGTATAGCAAAATTGGTGTCCTTGGACCCAATGATAACATAATCTTTAAGACACAGAGTACATCATGCACATTATAAAAGTCTTTAAGATACAAAGTACACACATCATAAAAGTCTTTAGGACAAAGAGTATGTCATTTACATTAGTTTTAAGGCACAATGTATGTCCTGCACACATAGAGGCTTTAGGATATAGAGTACATCACATATAGAACACAGAATATGTTCTAGCAGAATATAGAGTATGTTCTATAGACCATAAGACACAGAGTATGTCTTGGAATTAATGGGATGCTAGATGTATCCTATGCATCTTAGTAGGTTTAGGGACACAAAGTACATTCCATAGGACAAAAAGTATGTTCTAGCAGAATACAGAGTACATTTTGTACTCCATAAGACATCAAGTATGTCTTAGAATAGGCATAAAGTACGACCTAGCAGAACATGTTCTATGTTTCAGTAATGGTTTATAAGATATAGAGTACATCTTGAAAATCATTTTAGTTTATGGGATACCATATATGTCTTATAGATATGATCTTATAAAATACAAAGTACAGTCTATAAGTCACCTTGTGGCTTGTATGTGATAATGTACCTCTTGCATAATTGCATCTATTGAACTACGTTGAGTTTGATTCTCTCTCAAAATAAGATACGTAGGTAATCTAAGTATTACTTAGATACGAATCCCAAAATTTCAATTTTTTTTTTAAAAATCAAGATGCAATTTATAGAATTACGAGAGGATTTGATTCTCTCTCTAAAGGAGATACGTAGAAAGTTCGGAGATATTAGGTTCAATGCTTCAAAATTTTCAAAATCACACACTTTTGCTATAGCTTATGTAACTATTAGTCTAAGAAGGAGTAGTAAACATAGTTAAAGTCCTGACCTAAGTTAGGTAATGAGTATATGCAGAAGGTGGTGTACTATTAGCTCAATTTTTTGTGTCATATGTCTTAAAACACTTTGATGAATTTTGACACAAGTACCCTTGATATTATTTCCAAACTTCGCTAAAGTAGAGGGAAAACTATAGACACCTACATTTTAGCCTCTGTTTTCATTATGTTTGTGTAGATAGTGGGGAGTTTTATGATGAAAATACCATTGGATGGTAAATACCCTGAAGCATTTTGGAGATAATGGAATGACTAGAAAATTAATATAATAAAATAATTTTTACACTTTAGAAAATTAATTGAATTGTTTTTAAAAATAAAAGGATTTTAAATTGCCAAGCTTGTATTATTTAGTCGGGCTTAATTTAAAATTTTTAAGGTTTTAAATAGACCAAGGAAATATTTAATTTAGTTAAATTAAATAATAAAGCCCATTAAACTTTTTAATTTCAGCTATAAATAGGTGTGGGCTTAAATATTTTAGGGTTTATTAAAAGGCCTTTTCGTTAATTAATAAAATAAAATAAAGGAAAAAGGAGAAAAAAGAAGAAAAAGGTATTATTATTATTAATAGTAGTAATTAAGATAAAATAATATATATATATATATATATAAAATAATTTCAATTTAGTATTATTTTATTATTGTTAATTTTGGTTTTTAAAATATAATTTAATTGTTTACAAATTTGATGGTGTTGTTAATTAAATTATTATTATTATTATTATTATTATTATTATTACTTAAAATTTAATTTTAAATGTGTTAAATTAAAATTTAGACTTAATTGAAAGGATTTTAGGACTTGATTGGATAGTTTGAAAAAGTTAAGGGACTTAAATTTAATTAAATTAAAGTAAAAAAAAATAATTTTCAAAAATGAAAAATGTAGTAAAGTCCCACTCTCCCTTCCCCTCTCTCTTGCATCAACTCTCTTGCCGGCCCCCCACTTCCCCCCCCCCCCCCCCCACCCCCTGTTTTGTTCTACCGGCAAAGCTCTGACCAAAACCAACACTGGCGAAGACCGTTGACAACTAAGCAACCTTAGGCAACCATGACAACACAAATAGCAATGAAGATAGTGGACTATTATGTGAGAGTGAAGAGAAAGAAAGAAAAGGTGCTATCAACTTCCAAGCAAGATTTCTAGCTATGCTAATGGCGAATTAATGCTTTCTCGTCAGCATTAGATTCTTGACGATGAAGGCTTTAATTTGAGACCAATGATAACCTTTTTGGTGGAGGTTTTCAGCCATGGGAGGAGAGAAAGAGTTGAACCTTTTTGGCTAGATTCCAGAAAATTCGGCCATTGGATCAATGATCTGATGAACTCAATGTGCTGAAGCCTTCAAGATGGGACCAACCCCACTCCAATTGGACACCATTTGAAAAAGGTGATCATCAAATGGCCTAAATTGATAAGTGAGATTTCGAGTCTTTTGATTCTTATAAATTAAATGTAATTATATGATAATTATAAATATTTTATGGGCTTCATTTAGGTACAATCAGATTGGTGTTAGTTCATTAGCACTTAGGATCGAGTTTTTAGTCTGGTCCATGCAACCAGTGGGCTATCTTAAAAGATGGCCGTGTTTACCATCGATTCCAACATTTTCAAAAGTTTTAAGCTCGTTTCAAGTAGCAGAATTGGCAAAAGTAAACCAAACTCAACTTATGTAGTTATTGCCTAGGTTTAATCTAGTTGATTGGTCTATAAAATATTTTTGGCTTAGTAAAATTAAGTAAAATGAATTTAATTAATACAAGAATGATGTAGAGGATCTCCAAGAATATTTTCATAATTTTTAAAGTACTAGAGAAAATTTATTGGACTATAGAGGAGTTAAGGACTCGAGCAAGAGATTAGAGATCTGGACCTAAATTAGGTTTCTTGTAGGCTCTAGATGGGCATTGCAATTGCTGTTGTGAATAAGAGGCCTTGTGTGATGTGTTTTGTTGAGTTTTCTTATAGGGGGTTAGGTCTAGTTACAAAGGAAACTCCATTCAAATTTCATCAAAATTCTAGGAATTATTTCTTGCTTCATTAGTTTAAATTAATTATTTGTGTCAGTTAATTGATAAAAGGCAATGTGTCAGCATAGGTGAATGGAATCGGTCATCTCCTTCCTTTCAACTAGACCAGCTACAATCAGGTTGTGTTAGATATTGATTATTTTTATATTTAATTATTATTGATATTTTTATATTTTATATTTATTGGCATGCTCATGCATTTATTTACACTTATGTAATTAGTTATTATATCAGGAGCATTGTCTAAGTGTTGTATTATAAATTTTCTATATTATTCCTCCTTAGGGATAAGTTGGAGCTAATATATATGCATTATAGATGTGTAAATCCCAGGATAGATATGACATGAGAAATTCGCTGACTCTCGTGGACCTACAATGTCACACCTTACCCCTCTGTAAGGCATAACATGATTCCATAGTATACCTAATGAATTACTGACTCCGTCTACCGATAACCCATTAAATATACTACAAGGGATTTTAAAACAATTTTCTTACTTTTTGAAAGTGGTGAGCATTTCTAGCAGGCATTAAAAACATTTAATTTAAGTTTAAAAATTATGTAAAATTTTTGTCCATTTTTATTTTTTCACAAATTTTGGAAAAATTTTGGCAGAGTGCCGGCTGTAATTGGAAAAAAACCAAAATTTTTAACCTGTAAAAAGCACTTCAAAAATGAATTTCAATCACAATCCCCAACCTCTAATATATTAACACAACTCAAATTTTCACAATTCACAATATTTCAAAACAATTAAATCAACTCATCACATTTGCATTTAAAATATTTGCCTTACATCCACAAATTTAATTTACAACATAAAATCCAAAAATAATACTATTACAATTTACTGTACAACTGCTCAAGACCAATTACAAAATCTACATACAATCATATACATTAAAATAAATATGTACAAAAGGGTAAAATTCAATACCAGACAAAATCCAAAATATAGAACTGAGCTCCTTAGCAGCTTACTTGGCTGCTTTACCAATCTCTCTACCTGCGACAGCAACGAAAAGCTATCGCTGAGTACAATTACTCAGTGGTGCACAACATACTACAAATATTAATTTATGCATAATTTAAATCACAATTATTCCAAATATGGTACTGAAAATGGTAAACAAATATAAGTCACAATTTAAAATTTTAGTCAAATAATTTTTCACTTTAAAAGTCACAAAACAAATTTTTATAAAAACACACAGTCATATCATGCCATCAATATATTGTTCATCTCAATAGCCAGAGGCTTATGAGGAATACCAAGGCTAGCTAGCTCAAATCTATGGGTATACCCATTCAAATTTCTTCCTCTACTGGCACACACCTCAACACTTTAGCCAGAGAGGGAATGCAAAACTAATTCCTCCCACTAGTAAGGCTAGTGAGGCATTTAGATATGTGGTCATGACACTGTGGTTTCAAAACTATCTTAACAATTTTCTAAACTTTACTTTGTAATTCAAGCACACACAATTTATTTTTCCAACAGTTTAGATCAAAGCATATTGTTCCTTTCAATAATAATTTCAATACAAATAGGTCACAATTTAATATCACAATTCATTCAAAACAATTTGCAAAAGAAAATTTACATAAATTTCTATGTTGTGCACAAACCTCGTGCGAGTCGCCTTTAGGCCTTGACTCGATGTTTCCTTTCCTTTCTCCGTATTTTTCTCAACTGAAACACACAATTTGTAGTGTTTCAGTATCTCAACTTATAACAAATCCAATAAATAAATTCATGTCTACTTAATTCTAATCTTAATATGCTTAAAATCATATTCTCAAAAATTTACATTTCGGGGTTACTATTTATGGCACTATTCAAGTCAAAATATTGACTTTCTCATGCTTAATAGGTATGTGAATTCCAATTACACCCACATACCATATTTTGGGTGCCTAATTTGTTGGTTTTGGTTGCCCCTTCAATTTTTAGGTCTCCTAATGACAATTTCAAATTTTCAGTTTTTGTGCCCTATATTGCACTGTTCCATTGGCCTATTTACTGTGAGAATTTGGCTAAGTGTCCTTCATCAAAGTTGTTCCTTATTGTCTTATCTTTAATTACATTTTTGAATCACTCCATTTGGAGTTTTTTAACCCAAGATATGGTCATTTGAATAAGGTTGGCCGGATTGGTTCTTAACCCAGAATTCTGGGCTTATTTAGGTTCTGGCAGTTTTGGACAACTAAATTTGGGTGGCAAAATGACTTGGTTATGGGCAGAATTTGGGTTGGTGTTCTTCATGAAAGTTGTAGTTCTATGTCATACCTTTCCAATGCCACAAAAGTCAGGTCATTTTGACCTGTCTAGCCCAAGTTATGGCTAAATGAACAAACACTGTTTATTTGGTCATTTTTATACATTGGCAGTGCACATTACCTAGATTTGACCTAATTGTTCACTATCTAAATGTCATTTTCTGGGCATAGTCTCCAAATGAAAATTGTGTGTCTTTATGTGTCTAATTTCATTCTAAATTGGTCTCACACAAATTGGGTTGGTAAATTTTCAGTTTTGGTCTCTGAAAGGGACCTAGGTCAAGCTGCCAGATTAGGAACCCTACTCAATCCGAATTGCATTTTAATTCTACCAATTCCAACACATCACAATTGGTCTCAAGTAACTATTTCTAACCTCAATTAAGGTCATTTGCATCAATTAACCATTTTTTTCAATTTTTCTCCCAATTTTAAGAGGCTTAAGAACCCTAATTTCTCAATTGTGTAATCTAATAAAATTAAAGTGCATAGATCTTGTTTACATGCTTAATTCAACTAAATTAACACTTTAATTCCATCAAATTCTTGCAATTCCATTTCCCTCTATTGCTGGCCAAAATTTTCCTTTAGTCCCCCATAATTGTTTTTGTTTGATTTTAAGTTAAGTGAACTAAAAACATAGAAATTAAACAACAAAATTCAAGTTTACTTACTAACCTCAACTTTGATTTCTAATTCTCCAAATTCTTCAATTTCTTCTTCAATCTTCTTTTCTAGTTGAGATAATAAGGTTTTATGAAAAATTTTGGAGAAATTTAGGGTTAATTGATGGGATCAAAAGCTTGAATCAAGCTTTAATGGAAGGTTATCAATGGAGGTGGGGTGAATGAGGGTCTTGGCCAAGTTGATGGGAAGAGAAGAAAGTGATTTTCCTTTTTAATTTTTTTTTTGTATTTATGTGTAATTATGTGTATTTGACTTGATAAAAAAAAGGGTAATTAAAATTTAATTTTGACATCATTCATGATGTCACCAAAGTGAAGTAATAATTCAATTTTCCTTACTTTTTCTTTTTCTTTAATTTTTTAACAGTTCTTTAATTTAATTCTTGATTCTGAAATTTTTTTTTTCGATTTTATTGGGCAGTTAGGTCAGGAGTCACCTTTACGGGTGATTTGACCAAATTACCCCTTGCCGGTCTGATCCAATTTATAAGTAATTTGATATTTCTTTCGGATCCCTGGCCTAATTATTTGACCTACTTATCAACTTTTTTATATAATTTTCTCTTTTCTACTAGGTTCGCAATAGTTCTTAGGACTGCAGTGTCACAATTTCTAGTTTAAAATTAGGGTTAGGATTGACCTCGTAGTCACTTCCCAGTAAGGTCACCCATCGCTGTGACTCCCGGCTCATTTAACCTTTTATGTTCTTTTTTTCTTATTTATACTTAACTATCTAGCAATCACTAATTATTTGCATTCAGGACTTATCTAGGTGTCTTAGATGTGGTTCTAATCCCTTTAATTATCCGGACCGATACTGGTCACCAGAATAATGAAATATACCAGGCTATGCATATAGGGGTGTTACATACAAGGTATGTACGGGCACTATACTTCACTGACTCCTACAATATGGAATAAGAGAACATGTTGGACTAAAAGAAAGTCAGGGTATGGGGTTGGCTCCCAATATATATTAGACACACGTGTAACTCCAACTTATCCTCTTGTGTGAGGATTGAGTGATTTGTTTGTTTGGTGTATTTTCATTAATAGGACTGCATTAGAAATAGATACTTATAGAAATTTTAACTATAGTTAATATTTTAAACTCTTTGAGTTGAACACTTGTAACACCCCTATTTGCATAGCCTGGTATATTTCATTATCCCGGTGACCGGTGTCGGTCCGGACAATTAAGAAGATTAGAACCACACTTAAAACAACTAGATAAGCCATAAACACAAATAATTAGTAATTTTCAATTAGTTAAGTATAAATAAGAAAAACAGAACATAAGAAGTTAAATGAGCCGAGAGTCACAGAGATGGGTAACCTTCTCGGGAAGGACTGCGAAGACGATTTAAACTCAAATTTCGAACCGTAAAATGTGACGCTGCAGTCCTTAGGACTATTACGAACACAGTGAAAAAGAGAAAATCACGAAAAAGAACTATTAAGCCAGTCAAATAACTAGGTCAGGAATCCAGAAGAAATATTGAATTATTTTCAAACCGGGTCGAACCGGCGAGGGGCAATTTAGTCAATTGACCCCGAGAGTTGATTCCTGACCTAACTGTCAAATAAAATCAAAGAAAAGAAAATTTCAGAATCAGAAATTAAATTAAAGAACTAATTGAAAAATAAAAAAAAAGAAAGAAAAAGTGAAAAAAGTGATGACATCATGCATGACCTCATGCATGACGCAATAATTATTATAATTAAAATTTATTTAATTTAAATTTGTGGTCTTCCTAAAGACATAAAAAGAAAAAGAAAAGAAAAGAAAAAAAAATTGGTCATCTTCCCACTTTCCCGTCCACACTATTTCTCTCTCTCTTTTCTCAGTTCCTCCATAGCCATGAAAATTTAAGCTTTCAAAGCTTGAATCAACCCCATAAATCCCACAAATTTCTTGTGTAAATCTTATTGTTGGATCTTGGCAAGCTCATTGAGAACAAAAAGAAAGAAGAAATTAGAAGAATTAGAGCTTTTGGAAAAACTTCAATTGAAGTAAGTTGATCCAACCTTTTCTTTAAGTAAAAATGTTTGAATTAGAGTAGAAATGGATGGAATAACATGAAAAATTGAGAAAATTATGTATAAGAACAAAGGAGTAAATTTCAGCCAGCCATGGGATTGTGAAGTGTTGATATGTTTTAGTTCAAGTAAATGTGTATGCAAGCCTAATTGAGCATGTAGATGTGATTGGCACACTTTGATTTGATGAATTTTGATAAATTGGAAATTAGGGTTTATGGCACTTAGGGTTTCAAAGGCAAAAATGTGAGAATTGGTCAAATGTTGTGTTTGACCTTGTTTGAGATGAAAAATGGTCATTTGTGACCAATTGAGATGTGTTGGAAGTGTTAGAAGTGAGTTTAAATTCGGATTAAAAATGGTCATGCTGCAGGCAGCAGGACCAAAGTCCTTTTGGGAGACAAAAACTGAAAATTTACAAGTCTAATTGGTATGAGACCAATTGGGAATGAAAATAGACACAAAATGGAACATTTTTCATTTAGGAATCATGCCCAAAAAGTGACCAAAACCTAGTGAACAAATTGACCAAATCCGGATTTATGCAGTCTGACCTGTACAAAAATGGCCAAATGAACAGTGTTTGTTCATTTGGCCATAACTTGGGCTAGATAGGTCTAAATGACCTGAACTTTTACCAGTGGACAGCTGAGATATAGGCCTAAAACTTTTATGAAGAACACAAACCCAAATTATGCCCTTAACCAAGTCATTTGGCTACCCAATGTTGGTGACCTAAAACTGCCAGAACCAGTTTGGTGCCCCGAAATCTGGGTTAAGTCCAATCCGGCAGCCATGATTCAAATGGCTATAACTTGAGCTAAAAAACTCCAAATGGAGTGATTCAAAAAGGAGAATAAAGTTAAGACAATAGGAAACATTTTCTATGAAGAAAGTTTTACCAAATTCTAATAGAAAAATGACTAATGGAATAGTGCAATATAAGACACCAAAACTGAAAATTTGCAAATTTGCCTAAAAGACTTAGAATTTGAGTAAACAACCAAAACCAACAAAATTAGTAACCAAAATGTGGTATGTGGGTGAAGTTGGAATTCCCATACCTATTAAGCCTTAGAAAGTCAACAAATTGACTTAAATAGTATCGTGAATAGTAACCCTGAAATACAAAATTTAAAGAACGTCAATTTTAGCATATTAAAGCTAGATATAAGTGAATTTGAATTTATTTTGGATTTCTGATAAGTTATGAGACTGAAACACTGTAGAACTGTGTATTTCAGTTGAAAAGAACACCGGGAAAAAACCCGAGGAATCGAGTCAAGGCTAAGAGGCGACTCGCTTAAGGTTTGTGCACAACATCAATATGCTTTAAAATTTATTTACAAAGTACATGAAATGTGTATTATGCTTTTGCTTTGAATTGTTGAAAGTTTATTTGCGTATATTTGAAATGGTAATGTTTAGTAAATTGTTAAGATAAGTTTTGAAACCACAGTGTCATGACCATATATTTGAACACCTCACTAGCATGACTAGTGGAGGTAATCAGTTTCAAATTTTGATTCATTCTCTGGCTGAAGTGTTGAGGTGTGTGTCAGTAGAAGAAGAAATTGAATGGATATCCATATATTTGAGCTAGCTAGCCTTGTGATGTGACTTCTCCTTAGCCTCTGGCTATTGAGATTATATTTGTTTCGAATGGCATGATATAACTGTGGGTTTTATGAAACTGGATTTGACACTTCAAAATGAAATTGTTTGGATTAAAATCTCATAATTCATGTTTTGTGTTTAATTCTCATGTTTAGTCTAATTTTTGAATAAATATGATTTAAATTCTGTATAAAGATTATTTTAGTATGTTGTGCACTACTGAGTCCTAGTACTCAACGATGGCTATTATTGCTGTCGCAGATTTAGAGACTAAAGGAGCGTGATTGAGTCTTGAGGGTGAGGAGCTACACCTTTGAAGTTATCGGGTATATTTTATACCCTGATTGTAAAAATTTATTTTGATATATGTAAATGTATGTAACTGTATGGACATGTAAAATTGGTTATGAGCAGTTGTATAAAGTTGGATAGAGTTGTATAAAGCTTATAATAAATTTTGGTTTGAATTTCTCTTAATGTAAATTTTTGTAATGATGTATATAAATTGTTTTATCTTTAATGAAATATGAATGGAAGTATTTTGTTTTAATTTGAATGAAATTGATTAATAGTATTTTAATGATTGTTGAATTTTGGAAATTGAGAAATGATGTTGAATTTGGTTGGGATGGTTGTGGAAATTGATGAAGTTGTTGAGATAAAGTATTGGAATTGCTTTTTACAGGTATTTGAAGAACTGTTTTCTCAAAATACAGACGGCACTTTGTCGAAATTTCTATATAATTTGAGGAAAAATAAAATGGGACAAAAATTTTTACTAGTTTTAAAACTTTGAATAAATGATTTTAATATCTATTAGAAAATTCTCACCACTTATAAAAATAAAAAAATTATTTTAAAATCCCTTGTAGGGTACTTAATGAGTTATTGGTAGGTGTAGTTCGGTAGTTCATTAGTTATTCTATGGGATCATGTTATGCCTTACAGAGGGGTAAGGTGTGACATGTTTTAGTGGTATCAGAGCGAGATTTTTAAAGTATGTTTTAACTTGTGAATTTGTGTCTTTTCTTTGCTAAGTACAACTACTCAATGTCTTTATTTGTTCCATACAGTGCATTACACCATAAATATGAACTAACAGAGGGAAATCTCATTGTGTTATTTGTTCAGGAGATATCTTAACTCCAGACTATTATGGAAGAAGGGGATCGCTCAGTTGAGCAATCTGTTGAAGTTGAGGCACAAGGGGAAGCCCCAGCTCTGCAGAATGTCAGTGGAGTCGATGCTGGCACCCCATAAATGTCGCGATTTCTGCCACGATTCGCCTGCAGATGGCGACAATATTTCAACAAATGGCTGGGGTTTGCCAGCTCAAGCTCCACCCCAGACACCTGTGATACAACCACAGTCTCTAGCCAGACAGTATGATAAGCTGTTGAAGTATGGGGCTACGAAATTCAAGGGTACAATAGACCCTTTAGAGGCAGAGCAAGAGCTTGAAAGAATGGACAGAGTGTTCAAGAAGCTGCATTGCCCAGATGAGCTAAAATTTGAATACTTCGTGTCACTACTACAAGGAGATGCGTATGATTGGTGGAAGACCATCCCCCACAGCTTGGCTGAACAACCAAGATCTTGACACAGGATGACTTCATCAGAGAGTTCGGGCAATACGTCGGATGCATATGTGGATCAGAAGTTACAAGAGTTTTTGAGTTTGAAGCAAGGCAATAGAACAGTGGCAGAATATGAGAGGGAGTTCTCCCGCTTAAGCCACTACGCTGGGAGTCTCCTTTCTACCAGCAAGGAAAGGTGCAAGAGATTTGAGATGGGTTTGAAGCCTAGCCTACGAATGCAAGTAGTGGGATTCAGGCACAGTAATTTTTCAGAACTCATTTCTCAAGCACATGAGTTGGAAAGAATTGAATCAGAAGTGACACCTGTAAAAGAAAAATCAAAGAAAGTTGAGAAATCAGAAAAAGATAAGGGGGAAAAGTCAGTTGAACAAAGTTCTGGTGGTACTTCTGGGAAGAGAAAGAAATTTAGCGGACCTAGCAAAGGTCGAGGTGGAAGGTTTGGAAGGGGCCGATTTTCTGGACAGAGACCCCCTAGGTCTGATCAACAGTCGAACAGGGGTTCGTATCCTGCCCGCCCCTGTGAGACTTGTGGTAAGATTCATGGGGGAGAATGCTATTGGGCAACAGGAGCCTATTTTAACTGTGGAGGCAAGGGCTATCTAGCTAAAGACTGCATTAGTGCTCCTAGATTCGGTCCAGCTCCTATGACTGCAGAAGGATCTATTCAGAGTCCTGCTCCCAGAGGTTCACAATCAATTGGCAGAGGAAGAGGCAGAGGTAGAGGCACTGCTTCTGGCAATCAGGGTACTATTGGTCAGTCAGCACAAGGAAGTGCTTCGGCCAAAGTTTAGACATTGAGATAGCGAGAAGAGGCTGAGACTTCTGATGTGGTAGCCGGTACATTCTCTATCTCTGATCAAGAAGTATTTGTGTTGTTTGATCCGGGTTCAACCCACTCATATGTTAGTGCTATGGGTTTTGAAGTGCTAGTAACTAGTCCATTAGGACAAGAGGTTCGGGTAAACCTAATCTATAGAGACTGTCCTTTGGTGATCCAAGAACATGTTTTTCTGTCAGATTTGATTGAAATGCCCTTCAAAGATTATGATATCATCTTGGGCATAGATTGGTTAGCCAGGCATCACGCCATGATTGACTGTAGATTGAAGACAGTCACTTTTAGTCTTCCTCTATACGGTGATGTGGTAATACATGGAGAGAGCCATTTACTGCCATCAAACATCATTTTGGCTACACTTGCCAGAAGGATGATCAGAAAGGGATGTGAAGCATACTTGGCACATGTGATAGACACCCAAGTGGGGAGTCCAGCACTGAGGGACATCCCTACGGTATGTGACTTTCCAGATGTGTTTCTTGATGAACTACCAGGATTACCTCTAGAAAGAGAGGTGCAGTTTGAGATTGATGTTATGCCTGGTGTGGACCCAATCTCCATAACGCCATATAGAATGGCACCTGCAGAATTGAAAGAGTTGAAAGTGCAGTTGCAAGAGCTGCTTAACAAGGGTTTTATCCGCCCTAGTGTGTCACCTTGGGGAGCGCCAGTGTTATTTGTAAAGAAGAAGGATGACACTCTCCGGTTATGCATTGACTATCGACAGTTGAATAAGGTGACAATAAAGAACAAATACCCATTGCCCCACATTGATGACTTGTTTGATTAGTTGAGGGGTGCAGCTGTGTTCTCCAAAATTGACCTGAGATCAGGTTATTATCAGCTGAAAGTACAAGAGCAGAGTATTTTTAAAACTGCCTTTAGAACCCGCTATGGCCATTATGAGTTCTTGGTCATGCCATTTGAGTTGACTAATGCTCCGGCTGCCTTTATGGATCTGATGAACACTATCTTCAGACCATACCTCGACTAGTTTGTTATGGTATTCATTGATGATATATTGCTATATTCGAGGAGTGCAGAAGAGCATGATAGACATCTTTGGATTGTAATGCAAACTTTAAGGGAGAAACAGCTATACGCCAAATTATCGAAGTGTGAATTTGGTTGAAGGAGATATCCTTTTTGGGGCACATAGTATCAGCAGAAGGTATTAAGGTAGATCCTAGCAAGATAGAAGCTGTCCTTAATTGGAGACCACCGAGGAATATCACTGAGATTCGCAGTTTTTTGGGTTTAACTGGATACTACCGTCGATTTGTGAAGGGATTTTCTATGTTGGCATCTCCATTGACTAAGCTACTTCAAAAAGATGTAAAATTTCAGTGGACGGATAAATGCCAACAGAGTTTTGATGAGTTGAAGAAATGTTTGACTGAGGCTCCAGTCCTTACTTTACCTATCCCGGGTAAAGAGTATATTGTTTACAGCGATGCTGCTCACAATGGATTAGGCTGTGTATTGATGCAAGAGAGGAATGTCATTGCCTATGCATCACGCCAGCTGAAACCGCATGAGAGGAACTATCTGACACATGACTTGGAGCTTGCAGCTATAGTGTTTGCTCTTAAGATTTGGAGACACTATTTGTATGGGGAGAAGTGCTACATCTACACAGATCATAAGAGTTTGAAGTATTTGGGCACCCAAAAAGAGTTGAATTTGAGACAGAGGAGATAGTTAGAGTTGATAAAAGACTATGATTGTCTGATAGACTATCAGCCAGGGAAAGCTAATGTAGTGGCTGACGCTTTAAGTCGCAAGACTATGACAAGTCTACGGGTTACTCCTTTGTCTATGGTACATGAGTTGAGATCATTACATGCCAGCTTAGAGATTAATGATGAGGGGCAAACAACAGTTGCATGACATGTACAGCTAGTGTTGATTGATCAGATAAGGATGGCTGCTCAGAATGATCAGAAATATCAGAGGTTGTTGGAAGAAGTCCGGTAGGGTAAGAAACCAGAATTCTCAATAAGAGATGATGGTTTACTGCTACACCAGGGCAGAATGTGTATTCTCAATGATGTTGATTTGAGGCAGATCATTTTGAAGGAAGCACATGAGTCTCCTTTTGCCATGCACCCTGGTGGCACAAAAATGTATAGAGGGCTAAAAGAGCATTACTGGTGGATGGGTATGAAAAGAGATGTGGTAGAATTTGTTTTCAAATGCCTAACTTGTCAGCAAGTAAAGGCAGAGCATCAAGTACCAGGTGGTTTGTTACATCCACTACCAGTATCAGAATGGAAATGGAAGAGAATAACGATGGATTTTGTGATGAGACTTTCGAGGACACAGAAGAGTCATGATGCAGTATGGGTCATTGTTGACAAACTAACCAAGTTTGCTTATTTTCTGTCTGTCTGGATGGACTACAGTTTGGAAAGATTGACCAAGTTATACATTGATGAGATAGTAAGATTGCATGGAGTGCCAGTATCCATCGTATCAGATAGAGATCCTAGGTCCACTTCTAGATTCTGGGGTAGTCTGCAGAGAGCCCTAGGAACTAGATTGAACTTTAGTATGGCATTCCACCCATAGATAGATGGCCAGTCTGAGAGGGTAATTCAGATCTTGGAGGACATGCTACGGGCTTGTGTGATTGAGTTTGAGGGCAGTTGGAACACACACTTGCCTTTGATTGAGTTTGCTTACAACAACAGCTACCAATCAAGCATTGGGATGCCTCCATATGAAGCTTTGTATGGCAGAAAATGTAGAACCCCATTATGTTGGGATGACGTGGGTGAAAGAAAGATGATTAGGCCTGAAATTGTTCAGCAGACTGAGGAGAAAATCAGGGTGATCAGAGATCGCCTT
Source organism: Hevea brasiliensis (assembly GCF_030052815.1). Classification (NCBI taxonomy): domain Eukaryota; kingdom Viridiplantae; phylum Streptophyta; class Magnoliopsida; order Malpighiales; family Euphorbiaceae; genus Hevea; species Hevea brasiliensis. Next base: position 22,661,045 of record NC_079510.1, on the reverse strand, counting down.
AAGACTGCATCAGACCGTCAGAAGTCCTATGTTGATCTGAAGAGAAGGGATATTGAATATGCAGTGGGTGACAGTATTCCTCAAGGTTTTCCCCTGGAAGAGGATTATGAGATTCGACAGAAAGGGAAAACTGAGTCCTTGTTTTATTGGGCCATATGAGGTTCTGGAAAGAGTGGGTCCTTTGGCATATCGATTAGCACTACCTCCAGAATTAGAGAAGATACATAACGTCTTCCATGTGTCTATGTTGAGGAGGTATCGATCAGACCCATCTCATGTACTACCAGTAGAGGAAATTGAAGTGAATCCAGACCTCACATATGAGGAAGAACCCATAGAGATTTTGGCTTATGAGGTCAAACAGCTACGGAACAAGCAAATACCATTAGTGAAAGTGCTGTGGAACCATCATTCGAGCCAAGAAGCTACTTGGGAACGAGAGGAGGACATGAGGAGACAACACCCACAGCTGTTCAGAGATTGATACCAGATAAAATTTTGAGACGAAATTTATTTTAAGCGGGGGGGGGGGGGGAGGGAATTGTAACACCCCTATTTGCATATTTGCATAGCCTGGTATATTTCACTATCCTAGTGACCGGTGTCAGTCCGGACAATTAAGAGGATTAGAACCACACTTAAAACAACTAGATAAGCCATAAACACAAATAATTAGTAATTGTCAATTAGTTAAGTATAAATAAGAAAAACAGAACATAAGAAGTTAAACAAGCCGAAAGTCACAGCGATGGGTGACCTTCTCGGGAAGGACTGCAAAGTCGATTTAAACTCAAATTTCGAATCGTAAAATGTGACGCTGCAGTCCTTAGGACTATTACGAACACAGTGGAAAAGAGAAAATCACGAAAAAGAACTGTTAAGCCAGTCAAATAATTAGGTCAGGGATCCAGAAGAAATATTAAATTATTTTCAAACCGGGTCGAATCGGTGATGGGCAATTTGGTCAATTGACCCCAAGAGCTGACTCCTGACCTAATGTCAAATAAAATAGAAGAAAAAAAAAATTTCAGAATCGGGAATTAAATTAAAGAACTAATTGAAAAATAAAAAAAAAGAAAGAAAAAGTGAAAATAGTGATGACATCATGCATGATGCAATAATTATTATAATTAAAATTTATTTAATTTAAATTTGTGGTCTTCCCAAAGACATAAAAAGAAAAGAAAAAAAAAATGGTCATCTTCCCACTTTCTCGTCCACACTCTGTCTCTCTCTCTTTTCTCCTTAGTTCCTCCATAGCCATGAAAATTCAAGCTTTCAAAGCTTGAATCAACCCCATAAATCCCACAAATTTCTTGTGTAAATCTTATTGTTGGATCTTGGCAAGCTCATTGAGAACAAAAAGAAAGAAGAAATTAGAAGAATTAGAGCTTTTGGAAAAGCATCAATTGAAGTAAGTTGATCCAACCTTTTCTTTAAGTAAAAATGTTTGAATTAGAGTAGAAATGGATGGAATAACATGAAAAATTGAGAAAATTATGTATGAGAACAAAGGTGTAAATTTCAGCCAGCCATGGGATTGTGAAGTGTTGATATGTTTTAGTTCAAGTAAATGTGTATGCAAGCCTAATTGAGCATGTAGATGTGATTGGCACACTTTGATTTGATGAATTTTGATAAATTGGAAATTAGGGTTTATGGCACTTAAGGTTTGGAAGGCAAAAATGTGAGAATTGGTCAAATGTTGTGTTTGACCTTGTTTGAGATGAAAAATGGTCATTTGTGACCAATTGAGATGTGTTGGAAGTGTTAGAAGTGAGTTTAAATTCGGATTGAAAATGGTCATGCTGCAGGCAGCAGGACCAAGGTCCCTTTGAGGGACCAAAATTGAAAATTTACAAGTCCAATGGTATGAGACCAATTGGGAATGAAAATAGACACAAAATGGAACATTTTTCATTTAGGAATCATGCCCAAAAAGTGACCAAAACCTAATGAACAAATTGACCAAATCCGGATTTATGCAGTCTGACCTGTACAAAAATGACCAAATGAATAGTGTTTATTCATTTGGCCATAACTTGGGCTAGGTAGGTCTAAATGACCTGAAATTTTACCAGTGGACAGTTGAGATATAGACCTAAAACTTTCATGAAGAACACAAATCCAAAGTATGCCCTTAATCAAGTCATTTGGCTACCCAAAGTTGGTGACCTAAAACTGCCAGAACCAGTTTGGTGCGCAGAAATCTGGGTTAAGTCCAATTCAGTAGCCATGATTCAAATGGCTATAACTTGAGCTAAAAAACTCCAAATGGAGTGATTCAAAAAGGAGAATAAAGTTAAGACAATAGGGAACATTTTCTATGAAGAAAGTTTTGCCAAATTCTAACAGAAAAATGACCAATGGAATAGTGCAACATAAGACACTAAAATTGAAAATTTGTAAATTTGCCTAAAAGACTTAGAATTTGAGTAAACAACCAAAACCAACAAAATTAGTAACTAAAATGTGGTATGTGGGTGAAGTTGGAATTCCCATACTTATTAAGCCTTAGAAAGTCAACAAATTGACTTGAATAGTGTCGTGAATAGTAACCCCAAAATACAAAATTTAAAGAACGTTAATTTTAGCATATTAAACCTAGGTATAAGTGAATTTGAATTTATTTTGGATTTCTGATAAGTTATGATACTGAAACACTGTGAAACTGTGTTTCAGTTGAAAAGAACACCGGGAAAGAGCCCGAGGAATCGAGTTAAGGCCAAGAGGCGACTTGCTTAAGGATTGTGCACAACATCAACATGCTTTAAAATTTATTTACAAAGTACATGAAATGTGTATTATGCTTTTGCTTTGAATTGTTGAAAGCTTACTTGTGTATATTTGAAATGGCAATGTTTAGTAAATTGTTAAGATAAGTTTTGAAACCACAATGTCATGATCATATATTTGAACACCTCACTAGCATGACTAGTGGGGGTAATTAGTTTCGAATTTTGATGCCTTCTCTGGCTGAAGTGTTGAGGTGTGTACCAGTAGAAGAAGAAATTGAATGGATATCCATATATTTGAGCTAGCTAGCCTTGTGATGTGACTTCTCCTTAGCCTCTGGCTATTGAGATTATATTTGTTTCGAATGGCATGATATAACTGTGGGTTGTATGAAACTGGTTTTGACACTTCGAAATGAAATTGTTTGGATTAAAATCTCATAATTCATGTTTTGTGTTTAATTCTCATGTTCAGTCCAATTTTTGAATAAATATGATTTAAATTCTGCATAAAAATTATTTTAGCATGTTGTGCACCACTGAGTCCTAGTACTCAGTGATGGTATTATTCTTTATTGATTTAGAGACTAGAAGAAGCGTGATTGAGTGTGAGGGTGATGAGCTACCTGCTTTGAAGTTATTAGGTATACTTTATACCCTGACTGTAAAAATTTATTTTGATATATATAAATGTATGTAACTGTATGGACATGTAGATTGGTTATGAGCAGTTGTATAAAGTTGCATAGAGTTGTATAAAGCTTGTAATAAATTTTGGTTTGAATTTCTTTTAATGTAAATTTTTGTAATGATGTATATAAATTATTTTATCTTTAATGAAATATGAATGGAAGTATTTTGTTTTAATTTGAATGAAATTGATTAATAGTATTTTAATGATTGTTGAATTTTGGAAATTGAGAAATGATGTTGAATTTGATTGGGATGGTTGTGGAAATTGATGAAGTTGTTGAGATAAAGTATTGGAAGTGCTTTTTACAGGTATTTGAAGAATTGTTTTCTCAAAATACAGACGGCACTCTGCCGAAATTTCTATATAATTTGCGGAAAAATAAAATGGGATAAAAATTTTTACTAGTTTTAAAACTTTGAATAAATAATTTTAATATCTATTAGAAAATGCTCACCACTTATAAAAATAAAAAAAATGTTTTAAAATCCCTTATAGGGTACTTAATGAGTTATCGGTAGGTGAAGTTCGGTAGTTCATTAGGTATTCTACGGGATCATATTATGCCTTACAGAGGGGTAAGGTGTAACAACACTCATTCTTGTTCAATATTTTCTTTTCCAAGTTGCAGGATGTGCATTCTTCTTTTAGAGCCTAATCTGTAGTTTTCTTTGCAAGTTGTAGTACTACTTAGTAGTCTTTATTGTGTTTATTTATTTATTTAATTATTATTACTTGTTCTAATCTTAGTATTTTGCTCTTACACTAGTGTATAATAATATATGGTATTAAATGAAATATGCATGTTGGGTATTAGAGTTGAGTTGGGCTCCTCATATTGTTGTGTTATGCATTGGGTTCAGTTGGACTCCCAAATTGAGTTATAATATTTTATCTTGAATGTTGGACTTTGAGTTAAGATCTGGTTATGGGTTTAGTGAACAATAAGGCTTACTACGCATGTTGGGGCCTTTATGCTGAAGGTTTTGGGGAAGCGTGTTTAGGGCCATTAGAAGATTGGAATTCAAAATTTCAACTAGGATTTCATGCAATGTACCAAATGAATTATGTCACACCCTACTCCTCCGTAAGATGTAACATGATCCCGTAGTACACCTAATGAATTACCGTACTTTGCCTACCGATAACCCATTAAATATACTACAAGGGATTTTAAAACAATTTTCATAAAATTTAATTTATCGATTAAAATCTGGTGTTATAAAAATTTTTCAAAATTTTGGTAGAGTGCCGACTGTATTTTGAGAAAACAGTTCTTCAAACCTGAAAAGGAAAACACTCCTAATATGTTTTCTCAAATACAACTCTAATAAACTTCATTTCATCTCATAATTCAATCTCAATAATCAAATCATTTCATTTTCAAAACCAACCTCATCATAAAAGAAACATTTCATTGATTACAAGACTCAAAAATTAATATTACCAAACTATACGGGTAAATGAAATCTCAAATTTACATTACAATAATTTACATTTAATTACATACCAAAATATTTTACAAGAGTTTTTTATACATGTAACACCCCGAACCTCCGAGTTATAAATAGTACCATTTTTGGTCAATGACTAGTACTATTTAAAGACACCTTGAGGATCAAAAATAAATAGAAAATTAATTGAGATAGACAAAATAAAAATTCAAGTAACAAAAAAATATACGGATTTACCGAGTATATTGAAAAAGAGATATTATGACCCGATAAGGGGCATTTTGGTCAATTCACCTCAAGAGTTGACTTTTGACCGAAATATCAATTAAATTAAATGAAAATAATATATTGAATTATGAAATAATTTTTTTTTAGGAAAAGAATTCAAGTATAAAGTAAAAAGAAAATAAAAGAAATAAAAATCTAGAATTTTAATTTCATTTTGACCCAATTAAAATTTTAGTATCAATGGGCTTTGGACAACTCAATTAAATGAATTAAATAAATAAAAAATGGGGATAAATATATAAAGGAAAAAACCCTCTTCTCTCCCCCATTTAGTTACCACCCACTCTCTCTCCTTCTCTCTTTCTTTCTTTCTTCTTCTTCCTTCTTTCTTTATTGACACCCATTCTCAAAACTCAATTCCTTGCTTTTCCTCCATGGGTTTTTCATCTAATTGGTAGAGAACATCAAATTAATCTTTGATTTAGAGATTAAAAGCAAGGGGAAACAAGAGATTAGAAGAGGAACAAGATTTGGAAGAGATTGGAAGTGGGAAAAATCATCAAGTGAGGTAAGCTCTCTCTTTCATGCTTGATTTACCAAGTATGCTTTAAATTAAGTTTGGCTATGATGAAATAACATGAGAAATTGAAAGGAAACATGTATGGAACCTAAACTAGGGTTTTAGCCAACTTAGGAAAAATTAGGGTTTTTTATGTATTTTAGTTAAATTGATGATAAATCTAAGTTAAATTGAGGTAGTATGCATGATTGGGAGTAGTAAGATTTAATGAGATTGCATAAATTGAATTATGGAAGATTAGGGTTCATGGGAAAATTGGGTTTTGGTGCTAGAGAGTGAAATTGGTGTGTAGTGTTAAATTATGATCATTTGAGATTTATTTAGTTTGAATTGACATTGGGTTGATAAATGGAAGTAACAAAATGGTAGGATTAGGAAAAATTGCAAACTTTGGTGTTTGAAAATTATGGGTTTTGTGTTAGGAAGTGCCATTAATGTGTCAATGCTAAATTATAGTCATTTTGGGTGAATTAAATGTGAATTGAGGTTGGTTAGAGGGAACAATTGAAGAAATGAAAAATTGAACTTAGGGTAGAATTTTGCACACTAAATTCAGTGTATTTGGAAGCCCATAACTTGAGCTACACAACTCCAATTGGTGTGAAACCAATTGGAAACGAAACTTAAGACATAGGGCTAGAATTTTCCTGAAGATACCCTGCCCCGAAAATGACCTTAAGCTACCCGAAATGAGCCTTGAAATGGGAGATAAAATTCTAGAACCTGCAGAATTTGACCATATGAATAGTAAACTTTGCATGGCCATAACTTGCTCTAGAAAACTCCGATTTAGGCAATTCCTGAACCGATGGAAACCTAAGACATAGTAGAACATTTCATATGGAGGACTTGAGGCAAAATTTGTAACACCCCTCACCGGTCTACAGTGTAGCCGAGCAAAGTGTGTTACACGGAGTGCCGGAGCACCTGAATCTTATCTGATTTCATTACAGTTCTTGACTTATTTATTCAAAAACTTTATTTAAGGTTTAGGCTATTTTTACTTTTATCAAAATCTAACTAATTTGGAAATTTCAAAAATTTTAACGATAATCCGACAAAGTGTCAGTTGTAATTTGGACTAACAGTTCTTCTGAACCTGCCAAAGACAATTCACAACATATTCAAATTCATAGCCCAAGGTGTGTGTGCAAGCTTTGATGAAGAAACTATGGTGAAATGAGAGCTTAAACATGGTTGCATGGTGATGGAGGGAGTTTGGCCATGGTGGACTTCCGTGGAGGTTTTGGCTGGTTATTGCTCAAGCTTGAAGATGATGACTTCTGCCCAATTCCACTTTGGTATATCCCATTTATTTAAGGTTAGTGGAGCACTAACCAATAAATTAATGTTTAATGATTTAAACGTTTCCTAATTTGCACATTTAGCTCAATTCTTTCATTATTTATATAATGTACCACAATTTAATTTTTCATGACATTTTCAAAGTGTAATATTATTTATTTTTAATGGACATTTAGGTCAAAAGGCAACTCTAGGTGTCAAATGACCAAAATAGCCCACTTCGGGTTATATTCCCGATTTTTCGGTGACACCGATTTTTGTCTGTTTCTCGATTTTTCATTTTTCTTTGTACTAATTTATTAATTTTTTTTTTTAATAATTCTAGTGTCAATTATATTTCAATAGACCTTTACTTACGTCTCGGAATTAAATTCTGAGGTTCCCATGATCTGAGGTGCAACGGCCTTCCCAGTGCGGTCACCCATCGCTGCGGTGCCAGCTCGTTTAACTTAGCTTCATTTTCTCTCTTTCATTTGTCTTTGATTTTTGTTGCATTTTCTTCTTATTTATTTCATCATTATATGTCTGTTCATTATGGCCGAAGTGTAGTTCCAGACATTCCAACTTTTCGAGGCAGACATTAGCCGTCGGAACAGTAGGATGTACGGGCTACGAAAATGAGGATGTTACAAAATTATGGACTTAACCCAATCAAATTGCTAAGAAAAATTGAATCACCGAATCTGCAGAAATCTGGAAATTTGCAGATTTACCATATAAACAGTAAATTTTGCATGGCCATAACTCTCTCTAGAAAACTCCGATTTAGGCGATTCTTGAACTGATGGAAACCTAAGACATAGTATAACATTTCGTATGAAGAACATTAGACCAAATTATGGACTTAACTTGATCAAATTGCTGAACAAATTTGGATCGATAAATCTGCCAAAACCGAATCTGCAGGATAAACAGTAACATGAACAGTAACAATTTTTTGGTCATAACTTGAGCTACACAGCTCTGAATTCAAAATGGAAAATAAAGTTAAGACCTAAATAAATAATTTTCATGAAGAACACCTCAATAAATTATGATCGAAACTAGGTAAAAATTGGGTTCAAAGATTGGGGCACCAAGCTATCCCAAAACCAAAATATTCCTAACTTTTCAAAGCTAACTTGGGATGCATTAGACATGCATGTAATGAGTTCTTAGCAGCAATTGAGATTGGTATTGAGGTATTCTATTTGTGTATTTTTAGTAGAAAAAGGAGTTGGAACGGATAAGGAGAAGTAGGTAACAAGGAAGAAGAATTATTGAAGGTTTGTGCACAACTAACATTTTCTTCATTTTTAAACTTGTAAATTGCTTGGAATGTGTTAAATTGAATGAGTTTGCTTTGAATAAGTTTACTTTGACTGAAATATGATTTTTCTCTTGCATTTAAGAAATTTGGTTGTTGCCACCTTTATATGTGTGACGCCCCTTACTCGTCTATAGTGTAGCCGAGCAAGATATGCCACACAGTGTACCGGAACACTCTATTTTAATTCTTCCTAATTTATTTTTTTTCATAGTTATGGAGTACAATTTGTGAAATATGATTCATTTCAGTCATTTATTGAAATCATAAATTTATTTGAGGTTCCGCAAATTTTATAGAAAATCTGGCAGAGTAGCAGCTAAAAATGGAGAAAACAGTTCTTTGGAACTTGTGAAAAACACTTCTAATATTGTCAATCAATCCCAAACTCCATTTCATCAACAAAATCTCAATATTTTTTTTTAACAACATTTTCATATCTCAATCATTCATCTCATATGATAATCATGTAAAAGTCATAAATAAATATTCACTTTTTCATTCATAAACACAATTTCCACTATTTACATTAATACCAAAATATATTACATAAGTTTCAATTACATATGAGAAAATAAAAGTTAATTAAAAAATACCCAAAATGAAACGTAGTGTCCTACCAATGCACTGACGTCGGTGAGGTGACATGGACACTACGCAGAGCTGCAGAAGGTCTCACCCAGTCTGTGGTCTACTGGGCTCTCGGTCGGTCTCTCCAGAACCTACGCGTGGCAAAAGCAACGCGCTAAGCAATAATGCTTAGTGGTGCCAATAATAAAATAAAAAGAAATAACAGAAAATAAATATGCAGTGAATGTATCGATGTCTCATTTCAAACAAATTTTCGATGAGTATTTGTAGTCTTACTTATTTTGTACTTGTTATATTCATTATTTCATTACATTTATCCACTTTCATTTTTGGTTGCCCAAGTAACCTATCTTTGGGCATTGGATTGGATAAGCGGGTAACCGCCTTTGGGTATCAAGTACCTCGGGCCGTCACACCATCGGTCACATATGTGTCTCTCAGTGTGCAATAGAACAGCTAATAAGCTGTAATAACATTAGGCACAAGGCCAAGTCTCAGCACAATGTCAGAATGGCTAAAAGCCATAAAATCACAGAATGGCATAATGCCATGTGCAGTACTGCTAACTGAACCCAATTGGCATGCCAACCTATCCAAACCAATCTTGTAGGTGTACTAGGGCATGTTACACTTTTAAACTTTACAAGCCTTGAAATTTAAGTTCAGGTGTTACTATTCATTTCATTAGTCAACTAAAATGTTGACTTTTGCATCGACAATAGGTACATTGGTTCTAATACTCTTAACATACCACATTTTGCATTCTAAAATTGTTGGTATTGGTTGCCAATACCATTTCTAAGCTTAGTGTTAGTTGTTCAAAATTTTCAGATTTCAAGCATTGTGTTTACTGTTCCATTGGTCATTTTTGTAGTGGGAATTTGGCAAAATGATCAACAATGAAAGTTGTTCCTTATTTTGTCTAGTTATATTTCCTTTTTTGAATCACTCCATTTGGAGTTTTGTAGCTCAAGTTATGGCCCAAAAACCACAACTGGCTGGATTGAAATTTTTCCAGAATTTCTGGACTGACCAAATCTACAGTACTTGGAACAGTGATTGCAACTCACTTTTTGAATATGTTCTGGTCATAATTTGGGTTAGGTTTCTACATGAAAGTTGTAGATCTATATCTCAGCTTGTTTTTGATAAAATTTCAGGTCAATTGGACCTTTCTACACTGAGTTATGGCCAAATGACCAAACACTATTCATTTGGTCATTTTGCCCAAGCAGAATGCAGGTCACCGGGATTAGGGCAAGCTTTTGGTCAACTTGTTTTGGTTTTCTGGACATGGTTTCTTCACCAAAGTTGTGGCATTATGTGTCTAGTTTCAGGTCCAATTGGCCTTGCACCAATTGAACCTCTACAATTCAAGTTATTGCTGCCCAAACCTGCTGGACTCATACCCAGCCTTGCAGGTCACCAAGGGCAGCCACACCAACTTCATTTCCCACTACATAAACCACTTCATTTCTCATTCACACATAACCAAATGGTCACTAATTGACCATTAAAACTTACTTTCACCATTACATGATCAACATCTCAATTTTGGGTCCAAACCCTAGCTCTACCATTTCAATTTTTCAAACACATAAAATCAATGGATCAATTCATACTCCTAATGATGCATATACAAGTTTAATGAATTAATTGACACTAACCTTTGTTGGAGAGTTTCCCTAGCTTAGAAAACTTCTTGATTTTTCTTTCTTTTTACTGCCCAAAGCTTCCACAAGGTGCTAGGTTAATTTTTTGTGAAGAAGGCTAGGGTTTTGGAGTGAGATTTGGTGAGGTTGGGAGCTTGGGTGAGCTTTAATGAAGTTTTCTTTCCTCTCTCTCTCTCTCCACGTTTTTGGCTGCCCTGAAGCAACTGATTTTTCTTTCCTTTTTTCTACCCATTAAGTCCTTTTAAATAAGTTAATGCCATGTGTTAAAGTTTGATTGGGTGGGAGGATTTTTAATGACATCATAATGATGTCATAATTCCAATTCTTTAATTTTTCTTTCTTTTCTTGTCTACTAAATTTCAATTTAATTTTTAGCAATATTTATTCATATTTTATGTCATAATAATTATTTACTTAACTGGACAAGTCGACCAAAAAACATCTCTGAAGACGAAATGACCAAAATGCCCTTCGTTTGGCTTAACAGACAAAAATTGTCTATACCGATTGAAAAATTTTTCTAAGCATTTTCTTGGCATTCTAATGCCATAGAAACCTCAATGACCCTTCTCTGGAGTCTCAAAAATTATTTTATGAATTTTTCCCCAGGTCTAGGGCTCCTAATTGCGAGAACCGCAACTTCCTACTAGGTTACCCATCGCTAGGGCACCGGCTCATTTAACTTGGTTGTATTTTATTTCTAAAATTTTTCCTAAATTTTCCTTATTAATATTTGAGTTAATTATGGTTCCTGTAACACCCTCCCTATAGCAACTCCGTAGATTCTACTATTCTGGTGACCAGTGTCGGTCCAGACAGCTAGAACGTCCGGAAAAATATTTAAACTAAAGTGAGGAACCATAATTAACTCAAATATTAATAAGAAAAATTTAGGAAAAATTTTAGAAATAAAATACAACCAAGTTAAATGATGCCTAGCGATGGGTAACATAGTGAAGTTGCGGTTCTGCAACTAGAGCCCTAGACCAGAAAAAATTATAAAATAATTTTTGGGACTCCATAGAAGGGTCATTGAGGTTCTTATGGCATTAGAATGCCAAGAAAATACTTAGAAAAATTTTTCAATCGGTACAGACAATTTTGGCCCGTTAAGCCAAACAGAGGGCATTTTGGTCATTTCGTCTTCAGAGATAATTTTTGGCTGACTTGTCCAGTTAAGCAAATAATTATTATGATCTAAAATATGAATAAATATTGCTAAAAATTAAATTGAAAATGAGTAGAGAAGAGAAGAAAAGAAAATGAAAGAAAATGCTAATTATGACATCATATGATGTCATTTAAATTTCCTCCACCAATCACAATTTGTTAAACTCATTAAAAGAGATAAAAGAGACCAAAAAATTGAAAAACCAATCTGCATCTTCAACCTTTGGGCAGCCAAAAACGTTGAGAGAGAGAGAGAGAGAGAAGAGGTTCCACCATTTTCAAGCTTAAAAGCTTGAATTTCCTCTCCATTTGTTCACCAAAATTGCCAAGTCCCTTCACAAAAATTTGATCTTTCACCTAGAAAAAGCTATTGGCAGCCAAAGAAGAAGAGATTAGGGAGATTTAATCAAGGTTAAGTGAAGCTCAAAAAGGTTAGTGCACTAAACAATTTATTTTCTTTCTTTAATCTTGTAAGCATGCTAAATCAAGTAGAAATTGTGTGAAATTAAAAGAAAAACTTGAGTAAATGAAATCTCTAAATTTGGCAGCCATGAGAAAGTTTAAGGATTTTTGGTTTTTGATGAAATTAAGTGGCTTAATTATGTTATTGATGAGTATAGATGATGGATAAAGTGATTTGGTATGAGTTTGGTGTGTGCATGCCATGAATTGGAAATTAGAGTTAGGGTTTGAGCATGAAATTGAGACTTTGATCATGTAATGATAAAATTGAGTTTTAATGGTCAATTAGTGACCATTTGGTTATGGGTAAACAAGAAATGAAGTGTGTTTGTGATGGGATTTGGGTTTAGTGTGGCTGCCCTATGTGACCTGCAGAATTAGACATGAGTCTAGTAGGTTTGGGCAGCCATAACATGAAATGTAGAGGTTCAATTGGTGCAAGGCTAGTTGGACATGAAACTAGACACATAATGACACAACTTTGGTGAAGAAACCATGCCCATAAGACCAAACTAAGTGGACCAAAAGCTTGCCCCAATCCGGGTGACCTACAGTCTGTTTCTGCAGAATGACCAAATAAACAGTGTTTGGTCATTTGGCTATAACTCAGTGTAGAATGGTGCAATTGACCTAAAATTTTACCAGCAACAAGCTGAGATATAGACCAACAGCTTTCATGAAGAGACCTAACCCAAATTATGACTAGAACCTATCCAACAAGTGAGTTGCAATCACTATTCACTGCACTATAGATATAATCAGTCTAGAAAAATTTCAATCCGGCCAGTTGTGGTTTTTAAACCATAACTTGAGCTACGAAAATCCAAATAGAGTGATTCAAAAAAGGAAATTCAACTAGACAAAATAAGGAAAACTTCATGTTGATCATTTTGCCAAATTCCCACTGCAAAAATGACTAATGGAATAGTAAATACAAAGCATGAAAACTGAAAATTTTATCCAATTAACATTAAGCTTAGAAATGGTATTGGCAACCAATACCAACAAATTTTGAATGCAAAATGTGATATGTTGGGAGTATTAAAACCAATATACCTATTGTCTATGCAAAAGTCAACATTTTAGTTGACTAATAAAATGAATAGTAACATTCAAACTTGAAATTCAAAAATTGTGAAACTTAAAATTGCAAAATGCCCTAGTAGGCCTAATGTGATTGGTTTGGATAGGTTGGCATGCCAATAGGGTTCAGTTAGCAGTATTGCACATGGCATTATGCCATTCTGTGATTTCATGGCTTTTAGCCATTCTGACATTATATTGATACTTGGCCTTGTGCCTAATGTTATCTGACTTATTAGTGCATTACATTTGCCTGAGAGACACATATGTGACCGATGGTGTGACGGCGAGGTACTTGATACGCGATGCGGTTTACTGTTTATCGATCGATCATCCAGTATAGGTTACTTGGGCAACCAAAAATGAAAGTAGATAAATTTAATGAAATAATGAATATAACAAGTATAAAATAAGTAAGACTACAAATACTCATCGAAAATTTATTTGCAATGAGACATCAATACATTCACTGTATATTTATTTTCTGTTATTTCTTTTTATTTTATTATTGGCACCACTAAGCATTATTGCTTAGCGCGTTGCTTTTGCCACGCGTAGGTTCTGGAGAGATCGACCGAGAGCCCAGTAGACTACAGACTGGGTGAGACCTTTTGCAACTCTGCATAGTGTCCGTGTCACCTCACCAACATAAGTGTATTGGTAGGACACTAGGCTTCATTTTGGGTATTTTGTAATTAACTTTTATTTTCTCATATGTAATTGAAACTTATGTAATGTATTTTGGTATTAAAGTAAATAGTGGAATTGTGTTTATGAATGAAAAAATGAATATTTATTTATGACTTTTACATGATTATCATATGAGATGAACGATTGAGGAATGGAAATGTTGTTGAAAAAAATATTGGGATTTTGTTGATGAAATGGAGTTTGGGATTGATTGAAAATATTGGAAGTGTTTCTCACAGGTTCCGAAGAACTGTTTTCTCCATTTTTAGCTGGTACTCTGCCGAATTTTCTATAAAATTTGCGGAACCTCAATAAATTTATGATTTCAATAAATAGATGAAATGAATTATATTTCACAAATTGTACTCCATAACTATGAAAAAAAAAAAATTAGGAAGAATAAAAATGATTGAATTAAAATAGGGTGTTCTGGTACACTGTGTGGCATATCTTACTCGGCTACACTGTAGACGGGTAAGGGGTGTCACATTTAGTGGTATCAGAGCACGGTTTAGGCGTTTCTGGGCCTAGATCGAGTCCATACCTTGCATTGCATTTGTAAGAGTCGAGGTGACACTAATGAAGATCTGTTTGTCTTTATTATTTTGAATAGGATATGGACCCTACATCTTAGAGGGCAGTTGAGGAGAAAGTGGAGAGTCATGCTCCACTTGCAGTGAGGCTGGGGTAGGGAGAACACCTCACTTGATTCAAGCAAAGCACTTTCGGCCTCCACAGGCCATGTTCCAGCAAATGGCTGAATTCTTCAGACAAATGGCTGGGGTAATGCCACCACCACAACCACCTCCACGGCAGAAATCACATTTAGAAAGATTGAGAAAATTTGGAGCAGTGGACTTCTTTGGCAAGAGAGAAGATGATTCTATTGCAGCTGAAAATTGGTTGAACAGAACAGGAAGGGTTTTAAAACAACTCCACTGCACTCCAGAACAAAATCTAGAAGCTGTTGTATCTCAATTGCAAGATGATGCATATGAATGGTGGGATACGGTATCTAGTGAAGTACAGCCAGAAGTAATAACTTGGGATTTCTTCCTCTCAAAATTCGAGAAAAAGTATGTGGGTAGTGTATACCTGGAAGAGAGAATAAGAGAATTCATTTACCTGAGGCAGAGACAGCTGACAGTGGCCGAGTATGAGAAGGAATTTGTCAGACTGAGCCACTATAGAAGGGAGATAGTCCCTAATGAGGCCGAAAGGTGTAAGAGATTTGAAGAGGAATTAAATGATAATATAAAGATCATGATCACTGCCTTGGGAATCACAGACTTCACCAAGTTAGTGGAAGCTGCATTAAAAGTGGAGAAAGTGAGAATAAGTGAGCAAATCAGAAGAGAGAGACAGCAGAAGAGGGGCCCGGGTCAGTCTAGCTCATCTCCTGCACCAGGAAAGAAGTTCAAAGTTCCACCTACACAGAGTTCAGGTCAACCACAAGGTCAAGGTCAGTCCCAGGGACCCAGGCCACAGTTCACCCCTAGGAGAGGTCAGTCCACACCATCAGTGGGCAGCTCTCCAGGGACGGGGTTCAGGGGACCAGCCTCAGCATCTTCTGCATGTCCGCATTGCCTGAAGTGGCATAAGGGGGAGTGTTAGAGAGTGACGGGTGCCTGCTTAAGGTGTGGGTCGACAGAGCATTAGCTGAGGAACTATCCACGCAGAACTACTACAGCTGCTCCAACACAAGTAGACAGAACTGCTCCTGCACCACAAAGGGGTTGGAAATCTGGCAAATCTGAGGCAGTGGGACCATCACAGAGGCCTGCATCTGAGCCAGCAGAGAGGCTTGAGGGCAGACCACTTGCCAGAGCCTATGCCATGAGAGCTCAGGAGGAGCAACATGCCCCGGACGTTATCAGGGGTACATTCTCCCTCTACAATACATCTGTGCATGCATTGGTGGATCCAGGATCCACTCATTCATACATCTGCATCAACCTACCCGTAGAAAGGGGGATACTAGTAGGGGAGAGTGACCAAGACATTCTGGTCACTAATCCATTGGGCCACTGTGTAGTGGTGAATAAAGTGTACAAGGGTTGCCCGTTAAGGATTCAGGGGTATGAATTCTTGGCAGACTTGATTGAGTTGCCTTTCCATGAGTTTGACGTGATTTTGGGAATGGACTGGTTGTCACGTCATTAGGCAATGGTTAATTGTAAACTAAAGAGAATTTCTTTGAAAACTCCTGAGGGTAATGAGATTACAGTTATGGGGGAAAGGATAGATTTCTTGTCCAATGTCATCTCAGCTACAGTTGCAAGAAAACTAATGAGAAAAGGCTGTGAAGCCTACCTAACACATGTGGTGGATACTAGGCAGGCTAAGCCAGATCTGTGTGACATACCCACAGTAAAAGACTTCCCAGACGTGTTCCCTAAAGAATTTCCTGGCTTACCACCAGAAAGGGAAGTCGAATTTGCTATTGAGATACTGTCGGGTACAACACCAATCTCTATTGCTTCTTATAGGATGGCACCCACAGAATTGAAATAATTGAAAATTCAGTTACAGGAGTTACTGGATAAGGGGTTCATACGCCCCAGTGTGTCACTATGGGGAGCTCCAGTGCTGTTTGTAAAGAAGAAGGATGGGACTTTGAGGTTATGCATCGATTACCGGCAGTTGAATAAAGTAATTGTGAAGAATAAATATCCGTTGCCTAGAATTGATGATCTATTTGATCAGTTCAAGGGAGCAGAAGTATTTTCTAAAATTGATCTCAGATCAGGGTATCATCAGTTGAGGGTGAAGGATGCAGATGTGCCAAAGACTGAATTCAGGACCCGGTATGGGCATTATGAGTTCCTAGTGATGCCCTTTGGCCTAACAAATGCACTAGCGGCATTCATGGACCTTATGAACCGTATCTTCCATCCATACCTAGATCGGTTCGTAGTGGTCTTTATTGATGATATTTTGGTGTATTCCAAGACCAGGGAAGAACATGATGAACATTTGAGGATTGTTCTGCAAACCCTGAGAGAAAAGAAGCTGTATGCTAAGTTGTCAAAGTGTAACTTCTGGTTAAATGAAATTGCATTCCTTGGACACATAGTGTTAGCTGATGGGATTAGAGTGGATCCCAAGAAAATAGAAGCAGTGATGGAATGGAAGCGTCCCAAGAATACAACTGAGGTCAGAAGTTTCTTGGGACTAGCTGGGTATTAAAGAAGATTTGTGAAGGGATTTTCCTTAATAGCTGCTCCAATAACCAAGTTGTTACATAAGAATATCAGATTTGACTGGAATGACAAGTGTCAGACCAGTTTTGAGAAGTTGAAGGCTATGTTGACAGAGGCACCAGTGTGCTGGCCGGTGTCGAGAAAGGACTTTGTGGTCTACAGTGATGCCTCTCATAATGGGTTAGGGTGTGTATTGATGCAAGAGGCGAAGGTGGTCGCTTATGCTTCCAGGCAGCTAAGGCCACATGAACAGAATTACCCTACCCATGATCTAGAGCTTGCAGTGATTATCTTATGCTTGAAGATATGGAGGCACTACTTATATGGTGAAAAGTGCTACATTTACACAGACCACAAAAGTCTAAAATATTTGCCAACTCAGAAGGAACTCAACCTTAGACAGAGGCGATGGATTGAGTTCCTGAAGGACTATGATTGTGTGATTGACTACCATCCTGGGAAGGCAAATGTAGTTGCTGATGCTTTGAGTAGAAAATCCATCACAGCTTTGAGATCATTGAATGCCCGTCTATCCTTGGCTCGAGATGGAGCTATTTTGGCTGAGTTGCAAGTGAGGCCAAACCTGCTACAGCAGATTTTAGATGGGAAGAAGGTAGATGAGAAGCTAAAGGCTATTATGAGCAAAATCCTAGAAGGGAAAGAAACTGACTATGAAGTGAAAACAGATGGGTGTCTGTACTACAAAGGAAGACTGTGTGTACCAGATGATGGGGAATTGAAGACCAGTATTCTTAAAGAGGCACACACCAGTGTGTATGCTATGCACCCAGGAAGTACAAAAATGTATCGTGATCTGAAGCTTTAGTATTGGTGGCCTGGTATGAAGACGGACATCGCTGACTATGTGACTAAATGCTTGACATGTCAGCAAGTCAAGGCAGAACATCAAGTTCCATCGGGTTTGCTACAGCCTATACGGATACCTGAATGGAAATGGGATCGGGTCACCATGGATTTTGTAAGTGGTTTACCTCTCACCCAGAAGAAGCATGATGCAGTATGGGTGATAGTAGATAGATTGACGAAGTCAGCACATTTTCTGCCAGTTAGGACTGACTACGTACTGGAGAAGTTAGCAGAATTGTATATCAGTGAGATAGTTAGATTGCATGGAATTCCACTTTCCATCATATCTGATCGAGACCTAAGGTTTACATCGAGATTCTGGAAGAAGTTGCATGAATCCTTGGGTACACAACTCCACTTCAGCACAGCTTTCCATCCTCAGACGGATGGGCAATCAGAAAGATTAATCCAGGTAAACAATTGAAACCAATTGAACTAACACAAATATTGAACTGAAATGATAATAATAACATGAAATATATGTCAGGTCCTTGAGGATATACTGAGGAGTTGTGTCATTGAGTTTGAAGGAAGTTGGCATACAACAATAGCTACCAAGCTAGCATCCAAATGGCCCCGTATGAAGCACTGTATGGGAGGAAATGTAGAACTCCAGTGTGCTGGACTGAATTGGGTGAAGATAAACTAGTAGGGCCAGACCTGGTGAAACAGACTGAGGAGAAAGTAAAACTAATCAAAGCCAATTTGAAGGTTGCCTCAGACAGACAGAAATCTTATGCCGACCTGAAGAGGAAAGAAATAGAATATGCAGTTAGCGACAAAGTGTTCCTCAAGGTGTCACCATGGAAGAAGGTACTGAGGTTTGGAAGAAAAGGTAAGTTAAGCCCTAGGTTCATTGGCCCATATGAAGTCATTGAACGTGTGGGTCCAGTGGCCTACAGGCTAGCTTTACCACTAGAGCTGGACAAGATCCACAATGTGTTCCACGTATCTATGCTAAGAAGATACCTCTCAGATCCTTCACATGTCATCTCCATGGAAGAAATTGAAGTACAACTGGATTTGACATATGAAGAAGAACCCATACGGATCCTGGCTCCACTGGTGAAAGTGCTTTGGAGGCACCACAACACCGAGGAGGCAACTTGGGAAAGTGAAGAGACGATGAGGTAATAGTTCCCTCAACTGTTTGCATCAGGTAAATTTTGAGGACGAAATTTAAATTAGAGGGGAAGAGTTGTAACACCCTCCCTATAGCAACTCCATACATTCTACTGTTCCTGACGGTGTCGGTCCTGATGATTAGAACGTCGAAAAATATTTAAACTAAAGTGAGGAACCATAATTAACTCAAACATTAATAAGAAAAATTTAGGAAAAATTTTAGAAATAAAATACAACCAAGTTAAATGAGCCGGTGCCCTAGCGATGGGTAACCTAGTGAGAAGTTGCGGTTCTCGCAACTAGGAGCCCTAGACCCAGGGGAAAAATTATAAAATAATTTTTGGGACTCCAGAGAAGGTTCATTGAGGTTCTTATGGCATTAGAATGCCAAGAAAATACTTAAAATTTTTTTTCAATCGGTACAGACAATTTTGGCCCGTTAAGCCAAACAGAGGGCATTTTGGTCATTTCGTCTTCAGAGATGATTTTTGCCTGACTTGTTCAGTTAAGCAAATAATTATTATGATCTAAAATATGAATAAATATTGCTAAAAATTAAATTGAAAATGAGTAGAGAAAAGAAGAAAAGAAAATGAAAGAAAATGCTAATTATGACATCATATGATGTCATTTAAATTTCCTCCACCAATCACAATTTGTTAAACTCATTAAAAGAGAAAAAAGAGACCAAAAAATTGAAAAACCAATATGCATCTTCAACCTTTGGGCAGCAAAAAACGTTGAGAGAGAGAGAAAGAGAAGAGGTTCCACCATTTTCAAGCTTAAAAGCTTGAATTTCCTCTCCATTTGTTCGCCAAAATTACCAAGTCCCTTTACAAAAATTTGATCTTTCACCTAGAAAAAGCTATTTGCAGCCAAAGAAGAAGAGATTAGGGAGGTTTAATCAAGGTTAAGTGAAGCTCAAAAAGGTTAGTGCACTAAACAATTTCTTTTCTTTCTTTAATCTTGTAAGCATGCTAAATCAAGTATAAATTGTGTGAAATTAAAAGAAAAACTTGAGTAAATGAAATCTCTAAATTTGGCAGCCATGAGAAAGTTTAAGGATTGTTGGTTTTTGATGAAATTAAGTGGCTTAATTATGTTATTGATGAGTATAGATGATGGATAAAGTGATTTGGTATGAGTTTGGTGTGTGTATGCCATGAATTGGAAATTGGAGTTAGGGTTTGAGCATGAAATTGAGACTTTGATCATGTAATGATAAAAGTGAGTTTTAATGGTCAATTAGTGACCATTTGGTTATGGCTAAACAAGAAATGAAGTGTGTTTAGTGATGGGATTTGGGTTTAGTGTGGCTACCCTATGTAACCTGCAGAATTGGACATGAGTCAAGTAGGTTTGGGTAGCCATAACTTGAAATGTAGAGGTTCAATTGGTGCAAGACCAATTGGACATGAAACTAGACACATAATGGCACAACTTTAGTGAAGAAACCATGCCCATAAGACTAAACCAAGTGGACCAAAAGCTTGCCCCAATCCGAGTAACCTGCAGTCTGTTTCTGCAGAATGACCAAATGAACAGTGTTTGGTTATTTGGCCATAACTCATTGTAGAATGGTCCAATTGACCTGAAATTTTACCAACAATAAGCTGAGATATAGACCAACAACTTTCATGAATAGACCTAACCCAAATTATGACTAGAACCTATCCAACAAGTGAGTTGTAGTCACTATTCACTGCACTGTAGATATGGTCAGTCCAGAAAAATTTCAATCCGGCCAGTTGTGGTTTTTAAACCATAACTTGAGCTACAAAACTCTAAATAGAGTGATTCAAAAAAGGAAATTCAACTAGAAAAAATAAGGAACAACTTTCATGTTGATCATTTTGCCAAATTCCCACTGTAAAAGTGACTAATGGAACAGTAAATACAAAGCATGAAAACTGAAAATTTTGTCAAATTAACATTAAGCTTAGAAATGGTATTGGCAACCTATACCAACAAATTTTGAATGCAAAATGTGATATGTTGGGAGTATTAAAACCAATGTACCTATTGTCTATGCAAAAGTCAACATTTTAGTTGACTAATAAAATGAATAGTAACATTCAAACTTGAAATTCAAAAATTGTGAAACTTAAAAGTGCAAAATGCCCTAGTAGGCCTAATGTGATTGGTTTGGATAGGTTGGCATGCCAATAGGGTTCGATTAGCGATCGCACATGGCATTATGCCATTCAGTGATTTCATGGCTTTTAGCCATTCGACATTATGTTGATACTTGGCCTTGTGCCTAATGTTGTCTGACTTATTAGGCGTTACATTTGCCTGAGAGACACATATGTGACCGATGGTGTGACGGCGAAAATCTTTGGATACGTAGTGCCGGTTACCCATTTATCGATCCGATCGTCGGTATAGGTTACTTGGGCAACCAAAGATGAAAGTGGATAAATTTAATGAAATAATGAATATAGCAAGTACAAAATAAGTAAGACTACAAATACTCATCGAAAATTTATTTGCAATGAGACATAAATACATTCACTGCATATTTATTTTCTGTTATTTCTTTTTATTTTATTATTGGCACCACTAAGCATTATTGCTTAGCGCGTTGCTTTTGCCACGAGTAGGTTCTGGAGAGACCGACCGAGAGCCCAGTAGACCACAGACTGGGTGAGACGTTCTGCAGCTCTGCATAGTGTCCGTGTCACCTCACCGACGTCAGTGCATTGGTAGGACGCTAGGTTTCGTTTTGGGTATTTTGTAATTAACTTTTATTTTCTCATATGTAATTGAAACTTATGTAATATATTTTGGTATTAATATAAATAGTGGAAATTGTGTTTATGAATAAAAAAGTGAATATTTATTTATGACTTTTACATGATTATCATATGAGATGAACGATTGAGGAATGGAAATGTTGTTGAAAAAAATATTGGGATTTTGTTGATGAAATGGAGTTTGGGATTGATTGAAAATATTGGAAGTGTTTTTCATAGGTTCCGAAGAACTGTTTTCTCTATTTTTAGCCGGTACTCTACCGGATTTTCTATAAAATTTGCGGAACCTCAATAAATTTATGATTTCAATAAATGACTGAAATGAATTATATTTCACAAATTGTACTCTATAACTATGAAAAAAAAAATAAATTAGGAAGAATAAAAATGATTGAATTAAAATAGGGTGTTCCGGTACACCGTGTGGCATATCTTGCTCAGCTACACTGTAGACGGGTAAGGGGTGTCACAGTTCCTCACTTTAGTTTAAATATTTTTCTGGACGTTCTAACTGTCTGGACCGACACTGGTCACCAGAATAGTAGAATGTACGGAGTTGCTATAGGGAGGGTGTTACAACTTTTCCCCTCTAATTTAAATTTCGTCCTCGAAATTTACTCTGATGATTGGAAGCTGTTGCCTCATCGTCTCTTCACTTTCCCAAGTTGCCTCCTCGGTGTTGTGGTGCCTCCAAAGCACTTTCACCAGTGGAATCTGCTTATTTCTCAACTCTTTCACTTCTCGAGCTAGGATCCGTATGGGTTCTTCTTCATATGTCAAATCCGGTTGTACTTCAATTTCTTCCACGGAGATGACATGTGAAGGATCTGAGCGATATCTTTTTAACATAGATACGTGGAACACATTGTGGATCTTGTCCAGCTCTGGTGGTAAAGCTAGCTTATAGGCCACTGGACCCACACGTTCAATGACTTCATATGGGCCAATGAACCTAGGACTTAACTTACTTTTTCTTCCAAACCTCAGTACCTTCTTCCATGGTGACACCTTGAGGAATACTTTGTCGCCGACCGCATATTCTATTTCTTTCCTCTTTAAGTCGGCATAAGATTTCTGTCTGTCTGAGGCAACCTTCATATTGGCTTTGATTAGTTTTACTTTCTCCTCAGTCTGTTTCACCAGGTCTGGCCCTACCAGTTTATCTTCATCCAATTCAGTCCAACACACTGGAGTTCTACATTTCCTCCCATACAGTGCTTCATACAGGGCCATTTGGATGCTAGCTTGGTAGCTATTGTTGTATGCAAATTCTGCTAGTGGAAGGTATCTATCCCAACTTCCCTCAAACTCAATGACACAACTCCTTAGCATATCCTCAAGGACCTGACATATATTTCATATTATTATTATCATTTCGTTTCAATATTTGTATTAGTTCAATTGGTTTCAATTGTTTACCTGGATTACTCTTTCTGATTACCCATCTGTCTGAGGATGGAAAGTTGTGCTGAAGTGGAGTTGTGTACCCAAGGACTCATGCAACTTCTTCCAAAATCTTGATGTAAACCTTGGGTCTCGATCAGATATGATAGAAAGTGGAATTCCATGCAGTCTAACTATCTCACTGATATACAATTCTACTAACTTCTCCAATGAGTAGTCAGTCCTTACTAGCAGAAAGTGTGCTGACTTTGTCAATCTATCTACTATCACCCATACTGCATCATGCTTCTTCTGGGTGAAAGGTAGACCACTTACAAAATCCTTGGTAATCCGATCCCATTTCCATTCAAGTATGCGTATAGGTTGTAGCAAACCCGATGGAACTTGATGTTCTGCCTTGACTTGCTGACATGTCAAGCATTTAGTCACATAGTCAGCTATGTCCTTCTTCATACCAGGCCACCAATACTGAAGTTTCAGATCATGATACATTTTTGTACTTCCTGGGTGCATAGCATAAACACTGGTGTGTGCCTCTTTCAGAATACTGGCTTTCAATTCCCCATCATCTGGTACACATACTCGTCTTTTGTAGTACAGACACCCATCTGCTTTCATCTCATAGTCAGTTGCTTCCCCTTTTGAGATTTTACTCACAGTAGTCATTAATTTCTCATCTACCTTTTGCCCATCTAAAATCTGCTGTAGCAGGTTTGGCCTCACTTGTAACTCAGCCAAAATAGCTCCATCTCAAGCCAAGGATAGACGGGCATTCAATGATCTCAAAGCTGTGATGGATTTTCTGCTCAAATCATCTGCAACTACATTTGCCTTCCCAGGATGGTAGTCAATTACATAATCATAGCCCTTCAGGAACTCAATCCATCGCCTCTGTCTAAGGTTGAGCTCCTTCTGGGTTGGCAAGTATTTCAGACTCTTGTGGTCTATGTAAATGTAGCACTTTTCACCATACAAGTAGTGCCTCCATATCTTCAGTGCGAAGATAATTGCTGCAAGTTCTAGATCATGGGTAGGGTAATTCTGTTCATGTGGCCTTAACTGCCTGGAAGCATAGGCGACCACTTTCCCCTCTTGCATCAAAACACACCCTAGCCCATTATGTGAGGCATCACTATAGACCACAAAGTCTTTCCCCAACACTGGCTGTGTTAGCACTGGTGCTTCTGTCAACATAGCCTTTAGCATACAAAGCTATCGCTGAGTGATGAACTCAGTGGTGCACAACTATAATTTAAAACATAGTACAATATACATTGACAAAATTATAACAATTAATTTAAAAGTCTCGAAATTCAACAAAATTCCCAAAGTCAAAATCTTCGTTGCCAATAATATAAATCATTAGTTAAAATGACTTTGAGCAAGAAATTCAATTTATCAAATCATAACTGGACATTTAAAGTAATTCCAGTAATCATAGAAATAAAGATTAATTCCAACAAAATCAATTATGCAAAAATCCCATTTGAAATTGAAATTCTTTACTATTTAAAAACCATTCTTTATCTCACTAACTATGCAAGACTAATCCGAAAGGGCCATCTTCGGGGTGATTCTAACTCCCTATGGTCGGGGAGGTTGAATCGGATTCTAACTCCCTATGGTCGGGGAGGTCGAATCATCGTGCATAGTATACACCACAATAATAAAACTTTCGAAAGGGCCATAACAAAAAAAAAAACTTAGATCTAACCTCTAATAAGAGGAGAATCTAAGCCTGTGCACGTACCATGGTAATCAAAACAAAGCTAACTCCATTGTCTCCTCAATAAAAATGAGAGAGACGGGTAATAACCTAGTCAAGCATCTATAGTGAGATATAAAACAATATCATGAATGTCTTTGTCCTTTTTGTGAGCATAAATCATAATGCAATTCGATTCAAAGTCAATTCCAATATCCAATAAGTTTTATGCTCATCACAATTCAAAACATAAATTTGCATTTTTCCATGCAATTGCCCATCACAATTTAAAACATATTCTATCAAAATTTTCCAAAACATAATTTATTCAATCCACAACAATGCTTAATACTTATTGAAATACCATTGCACAAAGCTAAATTCATACATACTATAATAATTTTAATAATCATTGAATTAAATCCAATACTTGATAAGCATAACACATAAAGAAAATAACGTCATTTAATCATGTGAAATGTTCAGGACAAAATCATTTAAAAACTAGTTGTGCACAAACCTCTGATGAGTGGCCTCTTGGCCTTGACTCAATGTTTCTTATGCTTTTCAATATCCTTTTCAACTGAAACACACAATTTAAAGTGTTTCAGTACTTAGTTAAATTGTTTCTGACAATAAAATCCAATATCTAAATTTTCTTGGTACTATTCCCTTCAATTTATTTTATTAGTCAACCTATAATATTAACCTTTGATGCACTCTAAGTGAGTCAATTTTAATGTTCCCAATTTGTCACATTTTATAGTCTCTAAGTTTGGTATATGTTACCAATTTCATTTTAAAGCTTATTGAATTTTTATTGCAATTATTCAGATTTCATGGCCAATGTTTACTGTCAATTGGACCAAGATATAGTGTAAATTTAATAGATTTCTCTTCATTAAATTGTTTCTCATTGTGTTTTATTTAATTTTCTTTTTGAATCACTCCATTTGGAGTTATATAACTTAAGTTATGGTCAATTAACCATAACTAAGTTAAATCTAAATTTTAGTTTCCTTTTTAAGCATTTTCAGTTCTGACTTTACTAATTTATTTGGACTGTTTGTAATCTCATTGAGGTCTAACATTCTTCATAAGTATTATTGTCCTATGTCTTAGGGTTAATCAGAAATTTTGCTTACCATTTTTCAAGTCTTATAGAATTCTTTATAGACAAATTGTTAACTTGGACTCAAAGGTCCTATATTGGCATGGTCGTCAATTAGGTCAATGGCTTGACCTTAAATTCTGACCTTATACATTTATAATTTGAGGAAGTTGTTTAAAACAATGTTTTAGGTCTCTTTCTTAGCTTTCCATATTGGTATGGCTCATTTAAATTTGACACTTCTTGTAGGAGATATGCTTATTTGAATTTTCTGGATTTTATAGTCAAATGTGCCAATTCCATATTTAGTGTGCCAAATTAATCAAGTTAATTGACCTAGTTCCCTTGATTTCTGGATTTTGGTCAAATTACCAATATTGTAGATCTATGTCTTATTGAAATTTTGGGACTGATTTCATGTCATTTGGAGTTCTATGGACCAAGTTATGATCATTTTACTATTGCTGGTCAAGTTGCACTTATATTGCAAAGTTTAGATCATTTTTAGGTAAAGTCAATTCGGCCAGTTTTTGTAACCCAACTTGTTCAAGCATTTTGACTTGGTTCTGGTCATTTATGGGCTTTGGTGTCTTCATAAGAGTTGTAGCTCTATGTCTAAGCTTTCCATGGTATAAATTTCAGGTCATTTGGACCTATTTCGAGTGAGTTATGGCCAAAATACTGACTGCTGTTCAAATTTTCAATTTTCAGGTTCGCAAAGTCACCAATCCGGATTTGGTCAATCTTCATGTCACTTTCTGGACAGAATTTGGGCAACACTTCTACATGAAAATTAGTCCATTACAAGTCTAATTTTACCTCCAATTGGTCTCATACCAATTGGGATCACACATTTTTATTTATGGCTCAATTTATCTACTGTTTTTAACACAACACAACCTGCACATGAAATAACACTTCCAATTGTCATTCCTCCTTCTCCCAAAACTACAATTCTGAATTCATGGCACTTCTATATCATTCATCACATCTCAATTTTTTTCCATTTGGGTAGTTTATACAAGTCCTCAAAGTACATTATATAGCCTCAAGTCAATAAGTCAAAACTAACCTAATATATACATGAAATAACTAACTAATACACATGAATTCCACTTAACAATTTGCCATATACTTCCACTAATGTATTACACCATAATACAATATTTATATTCATGAAATTAGCACTCTCCAATGAACCTCAAGGCTGCTAATTTCAAGCTCAATTGTCCAAGTCATCAAAAATTGTTCAAAACCCAAATTCACATTGTCAACCTCACATGTACTCTTACAATTAAATTCTACTACTTATAGCCACATAAATTGAGCATCTTTAATCAATAATTATATGCATAAATTAACCATTTTCATGCTTCTCAAGGCTGTCCCAATTCAATAATTATCCAAGGTCTTCAACAATTCTTTCAAAATCCTAATTCAATTACTCAATCTCAACATACACATGAAGATAATTTGCTAGGACCTCTAATTACCTTAATCAATATCATTTCCCATCAAATACATGTAAAGATAATTCAAACCTCTTTAGGTTCCATAGCTGCTGAATTCAATCACCATTAATTACTCATCCAATTCTTCCAATTTTTCAATAATTCAACTCATCTCAACCTTAGTACAAAGTTTAATTAAGTGAGGTAAGGAAAACTAGCACTAACCTTGTTTTGGAGGCTGATAAACCTTGATATTTTCTCTCCTTTTTGCTGCCTATGTGTTGCCCATGATGTGTAGACCAAGTTTAATGAAGACACTTGCAAGAAATCATGGCTTGATCATGTACCATTGGAGCTCTTGCATGGACGGCAATGGTGGACTTTAGGGAGAAAATGGAATTCGGCATTTGATGAAGATTTGAGGAAGAAGATGATGAATGGCTAGTTTTTGTCTTTAAGTGCTTTATATAGTCCTACTTAGTGCTCCACTAATTGTCCACTAAAGGTAGATTAAGAATATTATAATTAAGCTTTTAATTATTCCCATATTTTTCCATTTAATTTCTCTTAATCACATTTTATCTTTAATCTCATTTTTCATTCAATTTTTCAAAATGTACTACCACTTATTTTTCATAGACAATTAGGTCAAAAGCCAACTCTAGGTGTCAAATGACCAAAATGCCCCTCTTCGGGTTATATTTCAGATTTTTCGATATTACCGATTAACTTCTTGTACCGCCGATTTCTTTAATTTACATTTTTCATTTATACTAACTTATTAATTTTTTTCTTGAACATTTCTAATATCAATTACACCTTAGTAGACCTTTAATTATGTCCCAAAAATTATTTTCGAGGGTTCCTGTAGTCCTGGGGTCGGCTATTGCTTGTGTTGTAACTTCCCCGTGCGGTCACCCATCGTTGCGGTGCTGGCTCGTTTAACTTAGTTTCATTTTCTCTCTTTTATTTTTTCTTAATTTTTCTTGTATTTTCTTTTTTTATTTATTTCATCATTTCATGTCTCCTCACTAACATTTAAGTGTAGTTCCAAGCATCCTAGCTGTCCGGACAGACACCGGTCACCAGAACAGTAGAACGCACTACCGAATATAGGGGTGCTACAAATTATGCACCTAGCCAACTTCTAATGTCCATGGGCATGCCAATACATACTTTTAGCATGCATTAGAGGTTCATTTGCCATTAAAGATTGAGGTTTAGTATTTAATCACATTAAATCCTAATTAAAATAGGGATTGAAGTTCTCTAGCCTCTAAAGCGCAGAATTAACCCTTCTTATTCCCTTTTGGTAGTTTCCAAGAGCTCCAAGTGTAGCTCCTTTAGCTTGTTTACCACAAGCACCACCAAGACACCTTTGGTATCCACTACAACTCTCTTTGATTGCTTGCCAATCACTTGAATGATAGGCTTTTACACTTGGTGAGGTTATATAGATGTAAGACACTAGAAAATCTTTCTAGTATTCTTGATTCAAGAAGAAATCAAGGTTTCTCTCACTTGTCAATGGAAGAAACTTGGAAGAAGAGAGAGAGGGAGAGTTGTTGTCCAATAAGAAAAAGGAAGAAGATTAAATATTCTTCTTCTTTCTTCATTTATATACATAAGACAAAATGCTTAAATGCAATGGCACTTGTTTAGCTCATATTTAATCTTGCTTTACATTTGTCTTAATCTCATTAAGACAAGTGTCAAGCTATGATTAAATCTTCAATAATTCATCTTTCGTGATTGAAAGACAAGTGGCATAATTCTATAAGTGCCACGTGTTACCATCTCATGGTGCTACGTGTCACCTTGTGCAATTACCATTTTGTCCTTGTTTATAATTTTGAGTTCTCAACCCAAAATTATAATTTCTCCCTCAAATTAATTTATATCACATATAAATTAATTAATTAGTTAATTAATTAATCACCATTAATTAATTTCACCATTTAATTTATATTATACATCCAACAACCAAGTTTTAGTTTCAAGCCATGCTAGGGACTTTGCAATCTTATTGCAAACCAAACCTAATTAATTAATTAATTAAACTCTTAATTAATCAATTAAATCATAACTTACTTGGTGATTAACTTATGTAGGTGTGTGACTTACTAGGCTCATTATTAATTGGCAATGAGAAATGATATTAACTCTTAATATCATTGGAACTCTTTCTTACCGTAAATGATTTCCCTAAATCATTTTAGGCATCTCATAGACTATGGTTGACACTTAGCATAATATGCCATGGCCGCCCAATTAGTAATAAGGAATACCTTAAACATGAACCTTTTATTATATGTTAACACGCACTAAAATCTCTTCGTTATAAAATCTCAATTCTAGCTGGAGTCATGGTTAATGTCAAACTCCATTTGCTATGAATCTTATATTCTCTTTTAATTCCAGTTCTTGATTAATTAGACTTTCTTGTTAGAAACTCCTTTCTGGCTAAGTCTACCTGTCCTGGTCGAAAACTTGAATCATCAAGAATAATTAAATAAACATAGGATTTCATCCTTGTTTACTTAGGGTAACGGATCCGATCTTAACTAGCACTTATCTCCATATATAACTAGTAGGAGCCAACACATGCCTGTATATCCATACACAGTATGAATATGAAAGCAATATCAAACTCAAACTACCTAAATACAAGATAACTGTGTTATCTCAGGTCAAGAGATTATATGCACCGATATAATTTTTATGACAATGCATTGACAAGAGTAAACTCCATGTGCTTGTCATAAGTGTCACTGGTTCGACCTACTTATCAAATAAGTGCTTATCATATTTGTTATGTGGCATGAGCCTCACCACTCTAACTTATTATCATCTCATACTAATACTTTGGGAACTAACATGAATGACAATATTTCTGGATAAGTCATATCCTTTGCGAAGTATCCTCGATTGTGAACTAATTTATGATACTTTGTGCTAGAAAAACTGTCACTCATATTCTTAACAACTTAAAAATAGAATTTCTAACAAAATACCAATGGACTCTTTCCATTACATATAAATAGATTATGTAAACAGAAAAGAATAATTGCCTTTTATTAATAAAATATGTACAAGATACATACAAAATGATATGCTCTAGAGAATACTACTAACAATCTCCCACTAGCATTAGAGCTATTCCTTACAATATCTAAGACCCATCTTCTCAAGATGTCAGTCTAATTGATTTTGTGACATAGCTTTTGTGAATGGATCAGCTGGATTTTCGGCTGACGCTATTTTCTGCATGGCTAGATCGCCTCGCCCAATTATCTCTCTGATAATGTGATAGCGCATTTCTATGTGTTTAGATTTCTGGTGAAACCGGGGTTCCTTAGCCTGAATGACCGCTCCATTATTGTCATAGTAGAGAGGAACTGCTGACTCAATGGAAGGAATTACCCCAAATTTAGTCACGAACTTCTTTATCCAAATAGCCTCTTTTGCTGCATCTGATGCAGTAATGTACTTAGCCTCTGTAGTGGAGTCAGTAGTTGTAGTCTGTTTGGAACTTTTCTAACTAACTGCACCTCCATTACAAATGAACACAAAACCAGAGAAAGAATTTCTATCATCAATGTCTAATTGAAAATCAGAATCTGTATAACCATCCAATTGTAGGTCGCCACCTCTATAAATCAAGAATAAATCCTTAGTTCTTCTCAACTATTAAGTATATTCTTGATAGTTATCTAGTGTTTCAAACCTGGATTAGATTAAAACCTGCTAGTCAAACTAACAGCATATGCGAATCCTGCCTAGTACACAATATTGCATATATTAAACTTCTAATAGCCAAAACATATGGAATCCTAGCCTTTTTCTCTCTTTCTTCAGATGTCTTAGGAGACATGTCCTTAGAAAGATGGATACCATGCCTTACTGGTAACAATCCTCTCTTGGAATCAAGCATGTTAAACATTTTTAACACATTTTCCAAGTATAGACTTTAGAATAAACCAATTATTCTTTTCGCTCTATCTCTATATATGCGAATTCCAAGAATATAGGTTGCTTCCCTTAAGTCTTTTATGGAGAATGTATTTGACAACCATACCTTTACAGTTGTAAGCATACCTATATCATTGCCTATTAGTAATATGTTATCTACATATAAGAGAAGGAAAGTGATGGCGCTCCCACTAACCTTCTTATAAACACATGGCTCATCTTCATTTTTTAGAAAACCAAAAGATTTAATAGTTTCATCAAAACAGATGTTCCAACTCCTTGAAGCTTGTTTTAACCCATAAATGGATCGTTTTAGTTTGCATACTTTGGAATGATCCTAGGATTCAAAACTCCTAGGTTGTTCCATGAAAAAGTTTTTCTCAATATTCCCATTGAGAAAAGCTGTTTTGACATCCATCTGCCAAATTTCATAATCATGGTATGTAGTGATTGCTAATAGAATCCTAATGGACTTAAGCATGGCAACAGGTGAGAAAGTCTCCTCATAGTCGATTCCTTGCCTTTAGTGAAACCCTTTCGAAAATAGCCTTACTTTATAGGTCTCTATCTTTCTATCAAACTAATTTTCTTCTTGAAAACCCATTTATTACCTATAGGTACAATACCTTCAGGTGGGTCTACAAGATCCCAAACTTGGTTCTTATACATGGAATCCATTGCAGATTTCATAGCTTCGATCCATTTAAAAGAGTCTATATCTGATATAGCTTCTTCACAAGTTAAAGGATCATCTCCATGATCTATTTCTTCATGAGCAAACAACTCTTGCTCATCTTCATGAAGAAAACCATATCTCTCTGGTGGGTGAGATATTCTGGTTGACCTATGAGGAATTATTGTAGATGTGTTATCAATAGGCTTAGATTGACTTGATGAATTTATATCCATTTAATCTATTAGTTAGTCAGAATTCTCTGATTCCAACTCTATTTGCCTTTCTTTGCCACCTTCTTGAATAAACTATTGTTCAAGAAATATAGTATCTCTACTTGTCACAGCCTTTTATGATGTTGAAAAATAAAAATAATATCTAAAACTTTCTTTTGGATATCTAACAAATCGACCTTTTTCTAATTTGGTTTTCAATTTATCAGTTTTCAGATTTTTAATGTAAGCTTGATAACCCCAAATCTTAACATTCTTAAGACTTGGTTTTCTTCTATGCCATATCTCATAAGGTGTGGAAGAGACAGATTTTGATAGAATCCTATTCAGAATATGCAAAGCTGATTCTAATGCAAATCCCCAAAAGGAGATTGGCATATCTGTATAGCTCATCATGCTATGTACCATATCTAAAAGGGTACGATTTCTTCTTTCAGATACACCATTTAATTGTGGCATTCCTAGAGGAGTCAACTGGGAAATAATGCCATGTTCTTTCAAGTATTCATCAAATTCAGTACTTAAGTATTCACCTCCACGATCAAATCGAAAAGTTTTAATACTTTCTCCTGTTTAATTCTCTACTTCAAATTTAAATTCTTTGAACTTTTCAAAGGATTCATGTTTATATTTCATCAAATATAAATACCTATACCTTGATTTATCATCAGTAAAGGTAATAAAATAATGAAAATCGCCTCTAACCATTTCCTTAAATGGTCCATATACATCACTATGTATTAGTTCCAAAATATTTTCAGCTCTTAACCCTTGTCCAATAAAAGGTGATCTAGTCATTTTGCCTTGAAGGCAAGATTCACAAGTTGGAGTAAGTTCAGAACCCAATAAAGATAAAATTCTCATTTTCTCCAGCCTTGTAATCCTATCTTCTGCAATGTGACCTAATCTTAAGTGCCAAAGATGTTTTAGATAGGAGTTAATTTTCATTATGGCATTAAATTCATTTATATTGCTTGCATTGGAATTGTATTTATTATTATTATCCAAATAATAAAGTCCATCATACATATAACCTGAGTCAACAAATTTATTTCTAAAATAAATATTGCAAACATCATTTGTGAACTGAAATTTATAACCATTTCTAGTCAAACAAGATATAGAAATGATGTTTTTAAATGCATCAGGTACATACAAAACATGATCTAAATACAAAACATGTCTATACATATACAAAGATTTAGACCCTATAGCTAATGCTTCAACAGTTGAGCCATTGCCAATTCGGAGTCTAACATCTCGTGCCTACAAGTTGCTACTGCTTGCTAGTTCCTGCATATCAAAAGAAGTGTAAGAACTTGCACCAGTATCTAAAACCCAAGTTATAGATGAACTAAGAGCATCATCAAAAATCTAAATAACAAGATATAAACATACCTTCTGAAGGTTTATCTTTCTTGTCCTTCAGAGATGCTAGATACACTGGGCAGTT
Organism: Hevea brasiliensis; assembly: GCF_030052815.1. Lineage (NCBI taxonomy): Eukaryota > Viridiplantae > Streptophyta > Magnoliopsida > Malpighiales > Euphorbiaceae > Hevea > Hevea brasiliensis. Next base: position 22,627,124 of record NC_079510.1, on the reverse strand, counting down.
CATATTCCAGTACCCATCCTTTTAGTAGTGGAAACATTTTCTCTTGCCTTGCCCAGCTTCGATCTTATCCTTTTGTTTGGCTATTTTCTTGGAAGGTCTAGGAACTTGAGATTTCTTTTTCTTATTAGCCTTCTACTTCTTGGACTTTCTAGCTGAAGAAGAAGATATAACTAAAGCTACCTCTTTTCCTTTGTTGCCCGACATATTTTTCTGAGCAATAACCAGTATGTTAATCAAGCTAGCCAGAGTGCGTTCTTATTTAGTCATATGAAAATTTGTAACAAAATTCCCAAAAGACTCTGGTAGGGACTGAAGGATCAAATCCATTTGCAGTTAGAAATCCATGTGAAAATCAAGATGTTCTAGTTGTTCTATAAGCCGAATCATCTTGTGGACATGATCTCCTATATTCTGTCCCTCTAACATCCTCATTCGGAATAACTGTCTAGATATCTCATACCTAGCATTCCTACTATGTTCACCATACAACTCTTGTAGGTGAAGAAGGATCTCATTTGCACTTTGCATGTTTTCATGCTGCTTCTATAACTCATTAGTCATAGAAGCCAGCATATAGCACCTAGCTCTCATATCATGCTCTTTCCACTTGTCCAAAGTTTCTAATGAAGGAGCGGAAGTATGAAAATTATTAGATTAGAACATTGAATTCAAAACTTTTCTTCTAGGGTCTCATACATCATGCAAGATTCATTATTTACCTATTGATTTCAATGTTCAATAGGATGTTAAAACACTTTTAATATGTATTTGGATCTATATTTGCCATTTAAGATTTTAGAATTAACAAATTAATTCATTAGAATCCTAGATTAATTTAAGAACATGCGCACTAACCTTTTGATGCACTATAGATGTTTTTGGTACCTTTGGGAAGCACCTAGGACCCCAAATGTTGTCCCACTAGATTGTCCACACCAAGATCACCAATAGCAGCCCCTTGAACAGCTTCTAAAGACTTGCCAACCAATTAGAAAATAGAGATTTTCCTTTAGAGAGGTTGTAAATGTATACAGGACACTAGAAACGATTTCTAGCAATTTTAATTCAAGAGAATATGGACAATTCTCTTTGAATTGATGAGAGATGAAGAAGAAGAGAGGAAGAAGCCTTTAAGGGTGGCGGCACAAAATGAGCAAAATCAGAATGTTATGTTATTCTTTTATAACATCACATTATATAATTAGGTCATCACTTAAAACCCTTGCCACATGTCATCTTCTGATTGGCTCAGAATTTTAATTGACCTAATCACATTAAGCCAAGTGTCAAAGCTAGATTTAATCTTGACTTTGATCATCTTCCATGATTGGAAGACAAATGGCAAGCTAATATAGTGCCATGTGTCACCATCTCATGTTGCCACATGTCATCCTGTGAAATGACCAAATTACCTTTGTGTTGTAATTTTGAGTTCTCAACCCAAAATGATTATTTCTCCTCTTCTAATCAATTTATATCAAATATAAATTAATTAATTAATCTCTATTAATTAATTTCTTATAATTAAATTCATATTTAAACACTTTAAATATAAATTTAACTTATACTATACATCTAATAACCTAGATTTGGTTTCAAGCCATGCTAGGGACTTTGCAATCTGATTACAAATCAAACCTATTTAATTAATCTATTAAAGTCTTTAACTGATTAATTAAATCACATTTAACTTGGTGATTACTTGTGTATGTGCGTGACTCACTAGGCTCATCACTAATTGGCAATGAGATATGATATTAACTCTTAATATCATCAGAAATCTTTCTTACCATAACTGATTTCTCTAAATCATTTTATGTACCTTATAGATCATGGTTAACACCTAGCATAGCATGCCATGGCCACCCAATTAGTAATAAGGAATACCTTAAATGAACCTTTTATCATATGTTACCATGCACTAGAATCTCTCTGTTACAAAATTCCAATTCGAGCTGGAGTCATGGTTTATGTTAAACTCCATTTGCTATGAATATTATGTTCTCTTTTAATTCCAATTCTTGATTAAAAAGATTTTTCTCATTAGAAACTCTTTTCTGATTAAATCTATCTGTCCTAGCCAGGAACTTGAAACATCAAGAATAATTAAATAAACATTAGATTTTATCCCTATTTACTTAGGGTAACAGATTCCATCTTGATCAACACCTACCTCCATATATAACTATTAGGAGCCAACACATGCCCATATACTCATACACAGTACAAGTATGAAAGCAGTATCAAACTCAAACCACCTATATATAAGATAACTGTGCTATCTCAGATCTAAAGATTATATGCACTGATATAATTTATGACAATGCATTGACAAGAGTAAACTCCATGTGCTTGTCATAAATGTCACTGGTTCGGCCTACTTATCATGCATAAGTGCCTATCATGTTTGTTATATGGCATGAGACTCACCATTCCATCTTATTTACATCTCATATAAATAACTTGGGAACAAACATGATTACAATCTTTCTGGATAAGTCATGTCTTTACTGTGAAGTATCTTCGATTATGAACTAATTTATGATACTTTGTGCTAGAAATACTGTCACTCATATTCTTAACAACTTAGGAATAGAATTTCTAACAAAATATCAATGGACATTTTCTATTACACATAAATATATTATGTAAATGGAAAAGTGAAAATGCCTTTTTATTAATAAAACTTGTACAAGATACATATTAAATGATATGCTCTAAGGCATACTACTAACAATCTCCCACTAGCACTAGAGCCATTCATTACAATATCTTAGACCCATCTTCTCAAGATGTCGGTCTAACTGAGCTTGTGACATAGGCTTAGTGAATGGATCAGCTGGATTTTTCAGCTGATGCTATTTTCTGCATGGCTACATCGCCTTGCCCAACTATATCTCTAATAATGTGGCAACGCCTTTCTATGTGTTTGGATTTCTGATGAGACCGGGGTTTCTTATCCAAACATCTTCTTTTGCAGCATCTGATGCAGCAATATACTCAGCCTCTGTAGTAGAATCAGCAATCGTACTCTGTTTGAAACTCTTCCAACTAACTACTCCTCCATTACAAATGAACATAAACCCAGAGGTAGACTTTCTATCATCGATATCTGATTAGAAATTAGAATCAGTATAACCATCCAATTGCAAGTCACCACCTCTATATATCAAGAATAAATCTTTAGTTCTTCTTAAGTATTTAAGGATATTCTTGACAGCTATCCAATGTTCAAAACCTAGATTGGATTGAAACCTAATAGCATGTGCTATATCCGGCCTAGTACACATCATTGCATACATCAAACTTCCAATAGCTGAAGCATATAGAATCCTAGCCATTTTATCTCTTTCTTCAAGTGTCTTTGGAGACATCTCTTTAGAAAGATAGATACCATGTCTCACTAGAAACAATCATTTCTTGGAATCAAGCATGTTAAACGTCTTTAACACCTTTTCCATTTATAGACTTTGGGATAAACCAATTATTCTTTTCACTCTATCTCCATATATGCGAATGCCAAGAATATAGGTTGCCTCCCCTTAGTCTTTCATGGAGAATGTATTTAACAACCATACCTTTACAGTTGTCAACATGCCTATGTCATTACCCATTAACAAAATGTCATCCACATATAAGACAAGGAAAGTGACAGCACTATCACTAACCTTCTTATATGCACATGGCTCATCCTCATTTTTTTATAAAACCAAATGACTTAATGGCTTCATCAAAATGGATGTTCTAACTCCTCGAAGCTTGTTTTAACCCATAATGGATCGCTTTAGCTTGCACACTTTGGAACCATCTTGGGATTCAAAAACCCCTAGGTTGTTCCACGAAAATATTTTCTTCAATGTATCCGTTGAGAAGAGTTGTTTTGACATCCATCTGCCAAATCTCATAATCATAGTATGTAGCTATTGCTAATAGAATTCTAATTGATTTAAGCATGGCAACAGGTGAGAAAGTCTCCTCATAGTCGATTCCTTGCCTTTGGCAAAACCCTTTCGCTACTAGCCTTGCTTTATAGGTCTTTACCTTTCCATCGGAACCAATTTTCTTCTTGAAAATCCATTTGTTCCCCATAAGTATAATACTTTCAGGTGGGTCAATAAGATCCCAAACTTGATTCTTATACATGGAATCATCTCGGATTTCATAGCATCAATCCATTTTAAAGAGTCTATATCTGATATAACTTCTTCATAGGTAAGTGGATCATCTCCATGATCTACTTCTTCATGAGTAAACAACTCTTGTTCTTCTTCATAAAGAAAACCATATCTCACTGGTGGGTGAGATATCCTGGTTGATCTGTAAGGAATTACAGTAGATGTTTCATCAACAGGTGTAGGTTGACTAGATGGATCTATATCCATCTGATCTGTTGGTTAGTCAGAATTCTCCAATTCTAACTTTATTTGCCTTTTTTTGCCTCCTTCTTGAACAAACTATTGTTCAAGAAATGTGACATCTCTACTTACCACAACCTTTTGTGATGTAGGCAAATAAAAATAATACCCAAAACTCTCTTTTGGATATCCAACAAATTGACCCTTTTCTGATCTGGTTTCCAATTTATCAGTGTTCAGCTTTTTGATATAAGCTGGACAACCCCAAATCTTAACATGTTTAAGACTTGGTTTTCTTCCATGCCATATCTCATAAGGTGTGGAAGATACAGATTTTGATGGAATCCTATTTAGAATATGCAAAGCTGATTCTAATGCAAATCCCCAAAAGGAGATTGGCATATTAGTATAGCTCATCATGCTACGTACCATATCCAATAGGGTACGATTTCTCCTTTCAGATGCACCATTTAGCTGTGGTGTTCCTGGAGGAGTCAGCTGGGAAACAATGCCATGCTCTTTCAAGTATTCATCAAATTCAGTACTTAAGTATTCACCTCTACGATCTGATTGAAGAGTTTTAATACTTTTTCCTGTTTGATTTTCTACTTCAGATTTAAATTCTTTGAACTTTTCAATGGATTCATGTTTGTATTTCATAAAATACAAATATCCAAACCTTGATTTATCATCAGTAAAGGTAATAAAGTAATGAAAACCATCTCTAGCCATTTCTTTAAATGGGCCACATACATCACTACGTATTAGATCCAAAATATTTTCAGCTCTTAGTCCTTGTCCAACAAAGGGTGATCTAGTCATTTTGCCTTGATGGCAGGATTCACAAGTTGGAGTTGGTCCAGAACCCAATGAGGATAAAATTCTCATTTTCTCCAGTTTTGCAATCCTATCTTCTGCAACATGACTAAATCTTAAGTGCCAAATATATTTTGAACTTGAGTTGATTTTCACCATGGCATTGTATTCTTTTAGATTGCTTGTATTAGATTTGTATTTAGCATTATTATCTAAATAATAAAGTCCATCATGCATATAATCCGAACCAACATATTTATTTCCAAAATAAATATTGCAAACATCATTTATGAACTGAAATTTATAACCATCTCTAGTCAAACTAGATATAGAAATGATGTTCTTAAAAACATCAGGTACATGCAAAACCTTATTTAAATACAAAACATATCCACACATGTATAAAGATTTAGATCCTATGGCTAAAGCTTCAATAGTTGAGCTACTGCCAACCCGGAGTCTAATATCTCGTTGCTGTAAGCTGCTACTACTTGCTATACTTTGGGCAGTTCCTTTTCCAGTGCCCATCCTTCTGGTAGTGGAAACACTTTCCCTTGCCTTTGTCAGCTTTAGTCTTTGTTTTTTGTTTAGCTATCTTCTTGGAAGGACCGGGAATTTGAGGTTTCTTTTTCTTATTGCCCTTCTTCTTGTTGGACTTTCCAGCAGAAGATGTAATCAAAGCTACCTCTTTTCCTTTATTGCCTGGCATATTCTTTTGGGCAATAACCAGCATGTTAAGTAAACCAGCCAAGGTGTATTCCTGCTTAGTCATATAGAAATTTGTTACAAAATTCCCAAATGACTCAGGTAGGGATTGAAGGATCAAATCCGTTTGTAGTTGGAAATCCATGTGAAAGTCAAGATGTTCCAGCTGCTCAATTAGCCAAATCATCTTGTGGACACGATCCCCAACATTCTGTCCCTCAGACATCCTCATGCAGAATAGTTATCTAGATATCTCATACCTAGCATTCCTGCTGTGCTCACCATACAACTCTTGCAGGTGAAGGAGGATCTCACTTGCATATTGCATATTTTCATGTTGCTTCTGTAACTCATTACTCATAGAAGCAAGCATGTAACACTTAGCTCTCATATCATGCTCCTTCCACTTGTCCAAAGTTTCATGTTCCTCTTGAGTGGCCTCTGGAGGTAAGGGACCAGGAACTTTTGAGTCTAGAACATATCCTATATGTTCAAGGTTTAGGACAAGTTTCAAATTTCTTAGCCAATCAGAAAGATTAGGTCCTGTCAACCTATTGTGATCAAGTATGCTCGCAAGGATATTGGATGGTGGTGGTTGTTGTGTGTTCATTATTACAGAAAATAAAATGCAAAAAATAACTAGATTAATTAGTAAATGTATCATGTATTTATCCAAAATCATTACGATCTTTTAATCAAATTGGTCCTCCCACTAACTTAGCGAATCCTACACTTCCAAAGTAGAAAACGAAAATCCTAGTTAGATGGATTTCTAGTGGATGATTGAATTCTTATAGTCTTATTGATCATCCTCAAGCACATCCATTATTGGAATTATAATAAACTATAAGTGAGCAACTCCTTGCCCATCACAACTCATGTGAGCTCCAATCCTTTACCTAGCCCCCAATGCTTAAAATCTCAGGCACATCCATTATTGACTTATCTTGCATTAGTTAAGTTGATCCCATTGAGCCAGTAAACATGCAAATAATTTTAATGTCCTTAGGCACATCCATTATTAGGCACCAAACCATTTACATATTTACAACATCTCATGCTTAACAATTATTCTTAAGAAAATCTCTTAAATTAATTACACCATATGCAAGAATTTAAAATTTCTTAAAATAATTGCCTCAATGGAGGGCCCATGATATAATTACTTTAATTATACCATTTCCAACTTAATCATTTGTTTGGAAGATTTAGTGGTCAGCTTAATTACTATTATGGTCTCACTTTTCACATTATCCAATTAGCATGTATATATCATATACTTGCATACATTCCCATACATCTCATGCATTCATGGATAAATATATAAATATGGTATGATCATGGACTTTCTAAGGGATTCAATTCTGAGCCACCAAGAATTGAATCAGGGCATTCCTAGGTACATTTCATTCATTCATATTACAAGAGTTGCTGAAGGAGTACATAATCAACACTTGATCTTGAATTTCTTTCACTAGTGCCACCAATGCTCTTGACCTCCTTGATCTTCTTGCAATCCATTACATTGTATTCTTTGGTATACCAAGGCAAATTTACAAGAATTAAATAAATGAAATTACAACCCAAAACTATTACAACCTTTATAATACATGCCAATAAAATAAATTAATTAATTTACAACCCAAAGAAATATAAAAGAAATAAATCCAATCACATTGGTCTTTTATTGTCTATGATCATTCATCATGCATATCACTATTTAACAATTAAATAAAACATATATACTAAAATTAAATTGAATATCTCATATTCAACTTAAAAATCTAGATTTGAATCTCATTAAAAAAAATTTAAAAATTCAGATTTGAATCACATTCAAACAAATTTAAAAATTCATATTTGAATCACATTCAAACAAATTTAATTGTGTGATTATAATTCTAACTAAATAATTTAATTAGACATAGACATAATTATGGGCATCAAACATACAATAATTGCACAATTGAAGTCCATACCATGTGCACCATTGAGGTGCTCTTGAATCCGCCACCAATGGTGACTCCACTGTAACGCTCTCACTTTACATAGTCTGTACATTCTGCTACTCTAATGACCTAATGTCTGTCCGGACAAGTCAAGATGTCTGGGACTACACTTCAGTGATACTAAATAGGCATAAAATGATGAAATAAATAAAAAGAAAATACAAGAAAATTAAGGAAAAATAAAAGAGAGAAAATGAAACTAAGTTAAACGAGCCAGCACCGTAGCGATGGGTGACCGCATGGGAAAGTTACGGTGCAGGCAATAGCCGACCCCAGGACTGCGGGGATGTCACATCCTACCCCTCTGTAAGGCATAATATGATCCCGTAGTATACCTAATGAATTACCAACTTCATTTACTGATAACCCATTAAATACACTGCAAGGGATTTTAAAACTTTTCTTACTTCTTTTTATAGTGGTGAGCACTATTGGCAGGTGTTAAAATTTTTTTTTAACTGAAGTGAAACCAAATAACACATTTGAAGTATTAACAATTTCTGTAAAAATTTTGACAGAGTGCCATCTGTATTTTGAATAAAACAGTTCTTCAAAAATTGTAAAAATCACTTCCAATATTTTTCTCAATCCCAAACTCCAATAACAATTCAGCATAATAATTTTCTCAACATTTATCAACTCAGTTCAGCAATCAATTTTCCAGGGTTTCTAAAAACTGAGATAAGATAAATACATCACAATATTTTCACAAGCCAAAATAAGTTATAATTTTAGTTTACAACTGCTCAAGACTAAGTACAATATATAAATACAGTGCACATACATTACAACAAAAACTACACAATATGGTATACTCGATATACCCGACAAAATCTCAAAATGTAGTACAAGCAGCCTACTCTGCTGCTCTGTCCGTCTGTCTACCTGCGACAGCAATGAAAAAGCTATCGCTGAGTAAAATTTACTCAGTGGTGCACAATAACAATTTAAAATGCGGTATGTAAAACTTTTATTGACAATTTACAATCCAAACAATTCACAATTTTTTTTAAAGCTCATATAACACAAATTCGATCAAACAATTGAATAATACAGTTTTGCCAATCAATAACACAATTTAGGTCATGACACAAACTTTTCCGAACATGTTGTGTTGTACACCACGACAAGGCACACTCATCCCAATAATCGAAATCAATGAGGGAGGAAGCTAGCTAGATAATGAGTACTCATCCACACTCACCTCAGACTGACAAGTCAAAGAGGGAGGATATAATCACACTCACCCCATAAATGGAGGAGGAAAATAATCACACTCACCTCATAAATGAAGGAGGAAAATAGTCACACTCACCCCATAAATGGAGGAGGAAAATAGTCACATTATCATGCCAAGTGTGAATCAAAATAATTGCAAATCACAATATTTCATACAAACCACAAATCACATTTTATCTCAAAATTTCCATTTGTAAAGTAGGCAACACAATATTTTCCAAATAATATTCCCAAAGCCAAAACAATTAAAAAATATTCATAACTCATTTCTCCAAATAAATTTTCTAGTAAAAGCAGTGAATATAAAAAGTATTATGCACAGACACAATTTAAAACTATAATGTTCAATTAAATTTTTAATTAGAAAATGAGAAATCAAAATTATTGTGCACAAACCTCTGATATATGCCTCTTGGCCCTGACTCAGTGTTCCTTATGCTTCTCAATATCCTTTTCAACTGAAACACACAATTTAAAGTGTTTCAGTACTCAATGAATTTGTTTCTAACAATAAAATCTAATATTTAAATTTTCTTGGTACTATTCCCTTCAATTCATTTCATTAGTCAACCTATAATGTTGACCCTTGATGCACTCTAAGTGAGTCAATTCTAATGTTATCAAAATGTCACATTTTATAGCCCTTTAGAGTTGGTATATGTTACCAATTTCATTTCCAAGTGTATTGAATTTTATTGCAATTTACTAGATTTCAGTGTACTATTTTGACCTAGCCGGACGACCTAGTTCCCTCAATTTTCGAGCTTCGATCCAAACTACAAACTTGTAGGTCTATGTCTTATTGCACGCGGGGAAAAATTTTAGGTCATTCTGAGTTGTGTAGACCAAGATATGGTCAATTTACCAATGCTGGACAGAATGCACTAAAATGGTAGGCTTAGGTCATTTTTAGGTCACTTTTAGTTCGGCCAGTTTTGGTACCTGAACTTGTGCAAGCAATTTGGCTTGGTTCTGGCCATTTCTGAGCTTTGGTGTCTTCATAATAATTGTAGATCTATGTCTAAACTATTCATGGTAAAAATTTCAAGTCATTTGGACCTGTTTTGAGTAAGTTATGGTCAAAACACTAACTGCTACCCAAATGGTCAATTTTCAAGCTTTCAAGTCACTAATCTGGATTTGGTCATTTTTCAAGTTACTTTCTAGGTAGAATTTTGGTAATCTTCCTCCATGAAAGTTGGCACATTTTGTGCCTAGTTTCACCTCCAATTGGTCTCATACCAATTGCAGTCACACACTTAAGGTTCTAAGTCAAAACACACACTGCCCTACTACACACTTCTCATCACTTACCAATTACAAATTCAACACTTACCAAACTACTTCCTTCATGCCAATTCTGGTTTGTACCTTACCATTAACACATTTAACAACACATTTAGGTCATTTTGGACAGCTTGTAAACATTTTTAATATGCACACTATAACACAGAATTTTTCAAAGTCCATTTACACCATTTAACCACATGAACATACCCCATTTACATACCCAATTCCAAACCATTATACACATATCCATGCTGCCATCAACAACAACATCTTAAACAACCATAAACAAGTAAAAACAAGCTACATATACTGAATTTCCATGGCTACCAAAATGTACATCTCCATTAAAATATCAAACTTCAAAAATTCTTCCATAAATCAACTACCCACAACCTTGGTTACACTTTTAATGAAACAAGAATTGAAAACACTCACTTACCACTCTTAAAGTTCTTCAAAACCTTACCAAAACTTAAATTTCTTGCCCCTAGTATGCTGCCCAAGGTATGGTGGTCAAGTTTAGTGAAGGAACCTAATGGAAAAAGTGGCTAGAACATGGCTTGGAGTGTGGACGCCATGGATGGACCTTGGGAGAAAGGATTCAGCTAGTTCTCTTCCTAAGGTTTAAGATGAGTGCTGCACCTCCCAAGTGTCCCTTTAGGTGTCCAAATGCTGAAGTTAGTGGAGCATTAATGAAGATGATTACTTATTTAATCCAAGTTTTCCAATTTCCCACATTTAACCACTTTTCTTTTACTATTTAGATTAGTACCACCACTTTAATTTTTCATGACATTTACCAAGTGTAATATCATTTATTTTTAATGGACATTTAGGTCAAACGGCAACTTGGGATGTCAATGAAGGAACGGAAGTGTGAAAAACACAAGTTTATACCATTGAATTTAAAATTTTTCACCTAGGGTCACATGCATCATGCAAGATTTATTTTTATCTATTTGATTTCAATGATAAACAACATATTAAAACTCTTTTAATATGTTTTTGGATCTGTATTTGCCATTTAAGATTTTGAAATTAATCAGATTAATTTTAGAACCCTAGATTAAATCAAGAACGATTACACTAACCTCTTGATGTACTGCAGCGTGTCTGCGCCTTTGAGATTCGTCTTCAGGACACCAGATGTTGTCCCTCTAGCTTGTCCACACCAAGAACACCTATGGCAGCCCTTGAACAGCTTCTAAAGCTTTTTCTATTAATTAGAAACTCAAGTTCTGCCTTTTAAGAGATTAGAGATGTAAACAGGACACTAGAAACAATTTCTAGCGTTCTTAATTCAAGAGATTGATGGCTAATCTCTTTGAATTGATGAGAGATGAAGAAGAATAGAGGAAAGGCTACAAAATGGCGTGACAAAGGAGTGTGGCTGCTGGTTGTATTTTATTTTCTCATAACAACACTTAAATAGCTAGGTTAACACATTAAACCCTTGCCACATATCACCCTTTAATTAGCTCTAGGTTTAAGTGACCCAATCACATTGTGCCAAGTGTCAAACCTATATTTAATCTTGATTTTAATAATCTTACATGATTAAAAAACATTTGGCAAGCTTATGTGTTATGCCATGTGTCACCATCTCATGGTGCCACGTGTCACACTGCAAAATGACCAAAATGCCCCTGTGTCTTAATTTTGAGTTCTTAACCCAAAATAATTATTTTCTTCTTCTAATTAATTTATATCAAATATAAATTAATTAATTAATCTCTATTAATTAATTTATCATTAATTAAATTCAAATTTAAACACTTTAAATATAAATTTAACTTATATTATACATCCAATAATCTAGATTTGCTTTCAAGTCATGCTAGGGACTTTGCAATCTAATTGCAAACCAAACCTATTTAATTAATCAATTAAACTCTTTAATTAATTAATTAAATCATATTTAATTAGGTGATAACTTGTGTATGTGTGTGACTTACTGGGCTCATCACTAATTGGCAATGAGACATGATATCAACTCTTAATATCATCAGAACTCTTTCTTACTATAAATGATTTCTCTAAATCATTTTATGAACCTCATAGACCATGGTTAACACCTAGCATAGTATGCCATGGCCACCCAATTAGTAATAAGGTTTACCTTAAATGAACCTATAATCATATGTTACCATGCACTAGAATCTCTCTGTTACAAAATCCCAACTCAAGCTGGAGTCATGGTTTATGTCAAACTCCATTTGCTATGAATATTATGTTCTCTTTTAATTCCAGTTCTTGATTAAAAAGATTTTCTCATCAGAAACTCTTTTCTGAATAAATCTATCTGTCCTGGCCAAGAACTTGAAACATCAAGAACAATTAAATGAACATAGGATTTTATCTCTATTTACTTAGAGGAACAGATTCCATCTTGATCAACACCTACCTCCATATATAACTAGTAGGAGCCAACAGATGCCCATATACCCATACACAGTACAAGTATGAAAGCAGTATCAAACTCAAACTACCTATATATAAGATAACTGTGCTATCTCAGGTCTAAAGATTATATGCACTGATATGATTTATGATAAAACATTGACAAGAGTAAACTCCATGTGCTTGTCATAAGTGTCATTGGTTCGGCCTACTTATCATTTATAAGTGCCTATCATGTTTGTTATATGGCATGAGGCTCACCATTCCATCTTATTTATATATCATATAAATAACTTGGGAACAAACATGAATACAATCTTTCTGGATAAGTCATGTCCTTATTATGAAGTATCCTCGATTGTGAACCTATTTATGATACTTTGTGCTAGAAATATTGTCACTCATATTCTTAACAACTTAAGAATAATATTTCTAACAAAATATCAATGGACCTTTTCTATTATACATAAATATATTATGTAAACAGAAAAGTGGAAATGCCTTTTTATTAATAAAAATATGTACAAGATACATGCTAAATGATATGCTCTAGGGCATACTACTAACAATCTCCCACTAGTACTAGAGCCATTCATTACAATATCTTAGACCTATCTTCTCAAGATGTCGGTCTAACTGAGTTTGTGACATAGGCTTAGTGAATGGATCAGCTGGATTTTCAGCTGATGCTATTTTCTGCATGGCTATATCGCCTTGCCCAACTATATCTCTGATAATGTGGTAGTGCCTTTCTATGTGTTTGGATTTTGGGTGAGACCTTAGTTCCTTAGCTTTGTATGTTGCTCCATTATTGTCACGATTAGTGGGCTGGCGACTCAATGGAAGGAACTACTGTAAGTTCTATCACGAACTTCTTTATCCAAACAACTTCCTTTGCAGCATCTGATGCAATAATATACTCAGCCTCGGTAGTGGAATCTGCAATCGTGCTTTGTTTGGAACTCTTCCAACTGACTGCACCTCCATTACAAATGAACACATATCCAGAGGTAGACTTTCTATCATCGATATCTGATTGGAAATCAGAATTAGTATAACCATCCAATTGCAAGTCTCCACCTCCATAAATCAAGAATAAATCCTTAGTTATTCTCAAGTACTTAAGAATATTCTTGACAGCTATCCAGTGTTCCAAACCTGGATTGGATTGATACCTGCTAGTCAAATTAACAGCATATGCGATATCCGGCCTAGTACACAACATTGCATACATTAAACTTCCAATAGCCGAAGCATATGGAATCCTGGCCATCTTATCTCTTTCTTCAGGTGTCTTTGGAGACATCTCTTTAGAAAGATGGATACCATGTCTCACTGGTAACAATCCTCCCTTGGAATCAAGCATGTTAAACATCTTTACCACCTTTTCCAAGTATAGACTTTGGGATAAACCAATTATTCTTTTCGCTCTATCTCTATAGATGCGAATCCCAAGAATATAGGTTGCCTCCCCTAAGTCTTTCATGGAGAATGTATTTGACAACCATACCTTTATAGTTGTCAACATACCTGTGTCATTACCCATCAACAGTATGTCATCCACATATAAGACAAGGAAAGTGATAGCATTGTCACTAACCTTCTTATATACACATGGCTCATCCTCATTTTTGATAAAACCAAAGGATTTAATGGCTTTATCAAAATGGATGTTCCAACTCCTCGAAGCTTGTTTCAACCCATAAATGGATCGCTTTAGCTTACATACCTTAGAACCATCTTGGGATTCAAATCCCCTAGGTTGTTCCATGAAAATGTTTTCTTCAATGTATCCATTGAGAAAAGCTGTTTTGACATCCATCTGCCAAATCTCATAATCATAGTATGCAGCTATTGCTAATAAAATCCTAATTGATTTAAGCATGGCAACAGGCGAGAAAGTCTCCTCATAGTCGATTCCTTGCCTTTGGCGAAACCCTTTTGTTACTAGCCTTGCCTTATAGGTCTCTACCTTTCCATCAGAACTAATTTTCTTCTTGAAAACCCATTTGTTCCCTATAGGTACAATACCTTCAGGTGGGTCAACAAGATCCCAAACTTGATTCTTATACATGGAATCAATCTCGGATTTCATAGCATCAATCCATTTTGAAGAGTCTATATCTGATATAGCTTCTTCATAAGTAAGTGGATCATCTCCATGATCTACTTCTTCATGAGTAGACAACTCTTGTTCTTCTTCATGAAGAAAACCATATCTCACTGGTGGGTGAGATACCCTAGTTGTTCTACGAGGAACAGCTGTAGATGTTTCATCAACGGGTATAGGTTGACTAGATGGATCTATATCCATCGATGCATTGGTTGGTCAGAATTCTCCAATTCTAACTTTATTTACCTTCCTTTGCCTCCTTCTTGAACAAACTGTTGTTCAAGAAATGTGGCATCTCTACTTATCACAACCTTTTGTGAAGTAGGCAAATACAATAATATCCAAAACTATCTTTTGGATATCCAACAAATCGACCTTTTTCTGATCTAGTTTCCAATTTATCAGTGTTCAATTTTTTGATATAAGCTGGACAACCCCAAATCTTAACATGCTTAAGACTTGGTTTTCTTCCATGCCATATCTCATAAGGTGTGGAAGAAACTGATTTTGATAGAATCCTATTCTGAATATACAAAGCTGATTCTAATGCAAATCCCTAAAAGAAGATTGGCATATCAGTATAGCTCATCATACTATGTACCATATCCAATAGGGTATAATTTCTCCTTTTAGATACACCATTCAGCTGTGGCGTTCCTGGAGGAGTTAGCTGAGAAAGAATGCCATGCTCTCTCAAGTATTCATCAAATTCAGTACTCAAATATTCACCTCCACAATCTGATCGAAGAGCTTTAATACTCTTTCCTGTTTGATTTTCTACTTCAGATTTAAATTCTTTGAACTTTTCAAAGGATTCATGTTTGTATTTCATCAAATACAAATACCCAAACCTTGATTTATCATCAATAAAGGTAATAAAATAATGAAAGCCCCTTCTAGCCATTTCTTTAAATGGACCACATACATCACTATGTATTAGCTCCAAAATATTTTCAGCTCTTAGCCCTTGTTCAACAAAGGGTGATCTAGTCATTTTGCCCTGAAGGCAAGATTCACAAGTTGGAGTAGGCTCAGAGCCCAATGAGGATAGAATCCCCATTTTCTCCAATTTTGTAATCCTATCTTCTGCAAGATGACATAACCTTAAGTGCCAAATATATTTTGAACTTGAGTTGGTTTTCACTATGGCATTGCATTCATTTAGATTGCTACACTCTGGCCAGTGGAAACACTTTCCTACTGGCAATAGAAACACTTTTCTGTTGCCAATGGAAACACTTTCCTGTTAGCAATGGAAACACTTTCCTTTGCCTTTGTCAGCTTTTGTCTTCCTTTTCTGTTTAGCTATTTTCTTAGAAGGACTAGGAATCTGAGGTTTCTTTTTCTTATTGCCCTTCCTCTTGTTGGACTTTCCAGCAGAAGAAGATGCAATCAAAGCAACCTCTTTTCCTTTATTGCCCGGCATATTCTTTTGAGCAATAACCAGCATGTTGAATAAACCAGCTAAGGTGCATTCCTGTTTAGTCATATGGAAATTTATCACAAAATTCCCAAAAAACTCAAGAAGGGAATGAAGGATCAAATCCGTTTGTAGTTGGAAATCGATGTTGAAGTCAAGATGTTCCAACTGCTCAATCAGCCGAATCATCTTGTGGACATGATCCCCAACATTCTGTCCCTTAGACATCCTCACACGGAATAGCTGTCTAGATATCTCATACCTAGCATTCCTGCTATGCTCACCATACAACTCTTGTAGGTGAAGGAGGATCTCACTCGCACTCTGCATGTTCTCATGTTGCTTCTGTAACTCATTACTCATGGAAGTAAGCATGTAACACTTAGCTCTCATATCATGCTCCTTTCACTTGTCCAAAGTTTCATGTTCCTCTTGTGTGGCCTCTGGAGGTAAGGGACCAGGAACATTTGAATCTAGAACATATCCTATATGTTCAAGGTTTAGGACAAGTTTCAAATTTCTTAGCCAATCAGACAGATTAGGTCCTGTCAACCTATTGTGATCAAGTATGCTTGCAAGGATATTGGATGGTGGTGGTTGTTTTGTGCTCATTTTTATCAGAAAATTAACTGCAGAAAATAACCAGATTAATTAGTAAATGTATCATGTAATTAACCAAAATGATTATGGTCTTTTAATCAAATTGGTCCTCCCACTAACTTAGCGAATCCTACACTTCCAAAGTAGAAAACGGAAATCCTAGTTGGATGGATTTCTACTGGGTGATTGAATTCTTATAATTCTATTGATCATCCTCAGGTACATCCATTATTGGAATTACAATAAACTATAAGTGAGCAACTCCTTGCCCATCACATCTCATGTGAGGTTCAATCCTTTACCTAGCCCCTAATGCTCAAAATCTCAGGTACATCCATTATTGACTTATCTTGCATTAGTTAAGTTGATCCCATTGAGCCAGTAATTATGCAAATAATTTTAATGTCCTCAGGTACATCCAATATTGGCCACTAAACCATTTACATATTTACAACATCTCATGCTTAACAATTATTCTTAAGAAAATCTCTTAAATTAATTGCATCTCATGCAACTATTTAAAATTTCTTAAAATAATTGCCCCAATGGAGGGCCTATGTTATAATTACTTTAATTATAGCATTTCCAACTTAATCATTTATTTGGAAGATTTTATAGTCATTCTAATTACTATTAAGGTCTCACTTTGCACATTATCCATTTAGCATGCATATATCATATAATTGCATACATTCCCATACATCTCATGCATTCATGGATAAGCAGTAAATATGGTATGATCATGAACTTTCTAAGGGATTCAATTCTAAGCCACCAGAATTGAATCAGGGCATTCCTAGGTGCATTTCATTCATTCATTCATTTTACAAGAGTTGCTGAAGGAGTACATAATCAACACTTGATCTTGAATTCCTCCCACTAGTCCCACCAATGCTCTTGACCTCCTTAAACTTCTTGCAATCCAATATTACATGGTAATCCTTGGCATACCAAGGCGAATTTACAAGAACTTAAATAAATGAAATTACAACCCAAAAATTATTACAAACTTAATAATACATGCCCAAAATAAATTAAAATAAATTAATTAATTTACAAGCCCAAAGAAACATAAAAGAAACAAATCCAATCACATTGGTCTTTTATAGTCCATGATCATCCATCATGCATATCACTATTTAAAAATTAAATAAAACATACATACTTAAATTAAATTGAATATCTCATATTCAACTTAAAAATCCAGATTTGAATATGATTCAAATAAATTTAAAAATTCAGATTTGAATCTCATTCAAACAAATTTAAAAATTCAGATTTGAATCACATTCAAACAACTTTAAAAATTCAGATTTGAATCACATTCAAACATTTTTTAAAAAATCAGATTTGAATCACATTCAAATATTTTTTAAAAAATCAGATCTGAATTTTATTCAATCAATTTTAAAAAATCATATTTAAATATGATTCAAACAACTTTAAAAATTCAGATTTGAATCACATTCAAACAACTTTTAAAATTCAGATTTGAATCACATTCAAACAATTTTTAAAATTCTGATTTGAATCATAATTTAATTGTGTGATAAAAATTCTAATTAGACATAAAATGGATCTTAAATCATGCAACAATTGCACATTCACCATCCATTTACCTTTGCACACCATTGTGATGCATCAACCATGCGCACCATGGTGTTCATCATTTGTGCCGCCACCTTGACTTTGCAACCAGCAATAAACTTTTGATCTCATGATCAAACACACAATTAAATCATATAAACATAAATCTAAATGGCAAATATAGTGGCTCTGATACCAATTGAAGGAACGGAAGCGTGAAAAACACAAGTTTATACCATTGAATTTAAAAATTTTCACCTAGGGTCACATGCATCATGCAAGATTTATTTTTATCTATTTGATTTCAATGATAAACAACATATTAAAACTCTTTTAATATGTTTTTGGATCTGTATTTGCCATTTAAGATTTTAAAATTAGTCAGATTAATTTTAGAACCCTAGATTAAATCAAGAACGATTACACTAACCTCTTGATGTACTGCAGCGTGTCTGCACCTTTGAGATTCGTCTTCAGGACACCAGATGTTGTCCCTCTAGCTTGTCCACACCAAGAACACCTATGGCAGCCCTTGAACAGCTTCTAAAGCTTTTTCTATTAATTAGAAATTCAAGTTCTACCTTTTAAGAGATTAGAGATGTAAACAGGACACTAGAAACAATTTCTAGCGTTCTTAATTCAAGAGATTGATGGCTAATCTCTTTGAATTGATGAGAGATGAAGAAGAATAGAGGGAGGGCTGCAAAATGGCGTGACAAAGGAGTGTGGCTGCTAGTTGTATTTTATTTTCTCATAACAACACTTAAATAGCTAGGTTAACACATTAAACCCTTGCCACATGTCACCCTTTGATTAGCTCTAGGTTTAAGTGACCCAATCACATTGTGCCAAGTGTCAAACCTATATTTAATCTTGATTTTAATAATCTTACATGATTAAAAAACATTTGGCAAGCTTATGTGTTATGCCATGTGTCACCATCTCATGGTGCCACGTGTCACACTGCAAAATGACCAAAATGCCCCTGTGTCTTAATTTTGAGTTCTTAACCCAAAATAATTATTTTCTTCTTCTAATTAATTTATATCAAATATAAATTAATTAATTAATCTCTATTAATTAATTTATCATTAATTAAATTCAAATTTAAACACTTTAAATATAAATTTAACTTATATTATACATCTAATAATCTAGATTTGCTTTCAAGTCATGCTAGGGACTTTGCAATCTAATTGCAAACCAAACCTATTTAATTAATCAATTAAACTCTTTAATTAATTAATTAAATCATATTTAATTAGGTGATAACTTGTGTATGTGTGTGACTTACTAGGCTCATCACTAATTGGCAATGAGACATGATATCAACTCTTAATATCATCAGAACTCTTTCTTACTATAAATGATTTCTCTAAATCATTTTATGAACCTCATAGACCATGGTTAACACCTAGCATAGCATGTCATGGCCACCCAATTAGTAATAAGGTTTACCTTAAATGAACCTATAATCATATGTTACCATGCACTAGAATCTCTCTGTTACAAAATCCCAACTCTTTGAGTCATGGTTTATGTCAAACTCCAGTGGCTATGAATATTATGTTCTCTTTTAATTCCAGTTCTTGATTAAAAGATTTTCTCATCAGAAACTCTTTTCTGAATAAATCTATCTGTCCTGGCCAAGAACTTGAAACATCAAGAACAATTAAATGAACATAGGATTTTATCTCTATTTACTTAGAGGAACAGATTCCATCTTGATCAACACCTACCTCTATATATAACTAGTAGGAGCCAACAGATGCCCATATACCCATACACAGTACAAGTATGAAAGCAGTATCAAACTCAAACTACCTATATACAAGATAACTGTGCTATCTCAGGTCTAAAGATTATATGCACTAATATGATTTATGACAAAACATTGACAAGAGTAAACTCCATGTGCTTGTCATAAGTATCACTGGTTCGGCCTACTTATCATTTATAAGTGCCTATCATGTTTGTTATATGGCATGAGACTCACCATTCCATCTTATTTATATCTCATATAAATAACTTGGGAACAAACATGAATACAATCTTTCTGGATAAGTCATGTCCTTATTATGAAGTATCCTCGATTGTGAACCTATTTATGATACTTTGTGCTAGAAATATTGTCACTCATATTCTTAACAACTTAAGAATAATATTTCTAACAAAATATCAATGGACCTTTTCTATTATACATAAATATATTATGTAAATGGAAAAGTGGAAATGCCTTTTATTAATAAAAATATGTACAAGATACATGCTAAATGATATGCTCTAGGGCATACTACTAACAGTCAAATGACTACAATGCCCCTATTCGGGTTGCATTCCCGATTTTTCGGTAACACCGAGTTTTGTCGTTTTCTCGATTTCTCGTTTTTCTTTGTACTAATTAATTAATTTTTCTTTGATATTTCTAAGGACATTTATACTTCAATAGATGTTTATTTAAGTCCTAAAAATATTTTTTAGGGTTCCCCGTGGTCCAGGGCTAGTCAACGATCCACGCCGCAACTTCCTGGTGCGGTCACCCATCACTATGGTTCTCGGCTCGTTTAACTTGGTTACATTTCATTGCTATTATTTTTCCTTTGTTTTTCTTGTATTTTCTTTTCTTGTATTTCATTATTTTATGTCTCCTCACTAATATTTAAATGTAGTTCTAGGCATTCTAGCTGTTCGGACAGACACTAGTCACGGGAACAGGAGAACGCACTACCGAACATAGGGGTGTTACAGGAGAACCCTTGGAATTAAGTTTCGAGACATAATTAAAGACTTATTGAAGTATAATTGACATTAGAAATTTCAAAGAAGAATTAATAAATTAGTACAAAGAAAAAAGAAAAATCAAGAAACAAATAAAAATTTGTATTACTGAAAAATCGGGAATACAACCCGAATAGGGGCATTTTGGTCGATTGACACCTAGAGTTGACTTTTGATCTAAATGTCCATGAAAATAAAGTAGTGTTAAAGTTTGGAAATTACATGAAAAATTGAAATTGGAATGAAGTGGGATTAAGGGAAATTATGGGGTGTAAATTACAAATAATGAAACTTAATTATTTAAGTAATATTTAATTGATTAAGTGGAGGTATAAAAGGCCAAGTGGACAGCATATCCCACTAACACACTCATCTTCAACTTCCTCACCTCATAGCAGAATTCCATTTTTCTCAAATTCTTTAAGGTTCCTCCATAGCCGGCCATGAAAGAAGCTTCAATCTACCCATGATCAAGTCACTTTCTCCCTAAGTGTCTTCACTAAATCTTTTCTACACACCATGGGCAACATAAAGACAGTAAAAAGGAGAGGAAATTCCATGGATTTGTGAAGCACAAGTTGAGATAAGTGCCCATTTTCTTCATTTGTTTAAGTAAAGTTTATGTTTAGCTTGAGATGAGTTGATTGGTGATGAAAATTGATGGAATTGTTGAGTTATTAAACTGCCCAATTTTAGGCAGCCATGGGAGCCTATATTACTTGAGTATTCTGCCTAATTTACTTTGCTGGAATTGTGTTGAATAAATATAGAAGTGCCAAGAATGAATATTAAAGTATTGGGAGGAGGAGGATTGCCAAATTGGAAGTGTAAATTCTCTTATGCAGGTTGTGATTGTTGGCAGTGTATAAATTAGGTTATAAGTATAAAGTTGTGACTCCAATTGGTATGAGGCCAATTGGAGGTAAAACTAGACTCAATATAGACCAACTTTCATGTAGAGAGCTTGTCCAAATTCTGCCTAGAAGTGACCTAAAAGAATGACCAAATCCGGAATTGCATGACATGAAAACCCAGAATTTTGACCATATGAACAGTAGTCAGTATTTTGGCCATAACTCACCCAAAATAGGTCCAAATTACCTAAAATTTATACCATGGAAAGCTTAGACATAGAGATACAACTCTTATGAAGACACTAAAGCCCAGAAATGACCAGAACCAAGTCAAAATGCTTGCACAAGTTGGGTTACAAAAACTGGCCGAATTGACTTTGACCTAAAAATGACCTAAACTTTGCAATATAAGTGCAACTTGACCAGCAATAGGAAAATGACCATAACTTGGTCTATATAACTCCAAATGCCCTGAAACCAGTGCCAAATTTTCACTAAGACATAGGCCTACAATAATGATATTTTGACCAAAACCCAGAAACTAGGTCAATTAACTTGATTATATTGGTATACCAAATCTGGAAATGGTTCAAATGACTATTAACTCCAGCAAAGTATTTTAAGTATAACTCCCACTAGAAGTCTTCCAATAAAATGAGCCATACCATTCTAGAAAGCTAAGAAATAGACCTTTAACTTTGTTTTAGATCTCTCCCTCACCTTATGAATGTAAGAAGCTCAAATATTGGGTCAAAGCTACTACCCTAGTTGAACATCTTGTCACTACAAGACCATTGAGTCCAGTCCAATAACTTGACCATAAGTAACTCTACAAGACTTGAAAAATTACAAAAAAAAAAAAATTCTTAGTGACCATAAGACATAGGGTAACATATCCTATGAAGAGTAATAGACCTAAATATGGCAGCAACCTACTCAAATAAAATTGGCAAAGTGTAGTACTAAAACTACCTAGTAAGAGAACCAAAATTCAGAATTGACCTAGTTATGGTCAATTGACCATAACATGAGTTATACAAATCCAAATGACATGATTCGAAAAGAAAATTAAAGAAGACACAATGAGAAACAATTTAATGAAGAGAAATCTGTTAAATTTACACTGTAGTTTGGTCCAATAGACAGTAAACATTGGCCATAAAATCTGAATAATTACAATAAAATGCAATAAGCTTTGAAATGAAATTGGCAACAAATGTCAACATGTGAGGAATGTAAAATAGAACATATTAGTGACATTAAAACTAATTCACGTAGTATGCATTAAAGGTCAATATTATAGGTTAACTAATAAAAGGAATAGTATCAATAAAATTTAATTATTGAACCTTATTACTAGAAACAATTTAAATGAGTACTGAAACACTTTAAATTGTATATTTCAATTAGAAGAGACACTGGGAAGGGAAAAGACCCACTGAGTCAAGGCCAAGAGGTGACTCATCAGAGGTTTGTGCACAAGTAGTTTTTAATTGATTTTGTTCTGAATATTTCATATGATTAAATGAAGTTATTTTCCTTACATATTATGTTTATCAAGTATTGGATTTAATTCAATGATTATTGAAATTATTAAAGTATGTATGAATTTAGCTTTGTAAAATGGTATTTTAACAAGTATTAAGCATTGTTGTGGATTGAATAAATTATGTTTTGAAAAATTGTAATAGAATATGTTTTGAATTGTGATGGGCAATTTGCATGGAAAAATGCAAACTTATGTTTTGAATTGTGATGAGCATAAAAATTATTGGATATTGAAATTGACTTTGAATCAAATTGTGTTGTGATTTATGCTCACAAAAAGGACAAAGAGATTCATGATATTGTTTTATATCTCACTATAAATGCTTGACTAGGTTATTACCCGTCTCTCTCATTTGTTGAGGAGACAATGGAGTTAGCTTTGTTTTGATTACCATGGTACGTGCACAGGCTTAGATTCTCCTCTTATTAGAGGTTAGATCTAAGTTTTTATTTGTTATGGCCCTTTCGGAAGTTTCATTATTGTGATGTGTACTGTGCACGATGATTCGACTTCCCTGACCATAGGGAGTTAGAATCCGATTCGACCTACCTGACCATAGAGAGTTAGAATCACCCCGAAGATGGCCCTTTCGGATTAGTCTTGCATAGTTAGTGAGATAAAGAATAGTTTTTGAATAGTAAATAATTTTAATTTCAAATGGGATTTTTGCATAATTGATTTTGTTGGAATTAATCTTTATTTCCATGATTGCTGGAATTACTTTAAATGTCCAGTTGTGATTTGATAAATTGAATTTCTTGCTCAAGGTCATTTTAACTAATGATTTATATTATTGGCAATGAATATTTTGACTTTTGGAATTTTGTTGAATTTCGAGACTTTCAAATTAATTGTTATAATTTTGTCAATGTATATTGTACTATATTTTAAATTATAGTTGTGCACCACTGAGTTCACCACTCAGCGATAGCTTTGCATGCTGTTGCAGGTGAAAAGAGCATAGAGTAGTTGAGTAAGCTTCTTTGAAGACACATTCATATCAGCTCCAGGTATATCATAGGTATACCCATGTACATAGGTTTTGATGTATGCATGTAATAATATGTATGTAAATTATTTGAGCAGTTGTATAAAAACTCTTGTAAAATATTTTGGTATGTAATTAAGTAATGTAAATTTGAGATTTTATTTACCTGAATAGTTTTGTAATATTAATTTTTGAGTCTTGTAATCAATGAAATGTTTCTTTTATGATGAGATTGGTTTGAAAATGAAATGATTTGATTATTGAGATTGAATTGTGAGATGAAATGAAATTTATTGGAGTTGTATTTGAGAAAACATATTGGGAGTGTTTTCTTTTTTAGGTTTAAAAATCTATTTTCTCAAAATACAGCCGGCACTCTGCCGAAATTTTGAAAATTTTTTATAACACTAGATTTTAATCAATGATTTAAATTTCATGAAAATTGATTTAAAATCGCTTGTAGTATATTTAATAGGTTACTGGTAGGCGAAGTACGGTAATTCATTAAGTGTACTACGGGATCATGTTACATCTTACGGAGGAGTAGGGTGTGACATCCATCATGTGTGCCGCCACACATGGACATCCAACCAGCAATGAAACAATCATTTTATGATCAAATCACACAATTAAATCATATATTAAACAATCTAAATGGCAAATATAGTGGCTCTAATACCAATTGAAGGAGCGAAAACATGAAAATTATTAGATTAGAACATTGAATTCAAAAATTTTTCTTCTAGGGTCTCATGCATCATGCAAAATTCATTATTTACCTATTGATTTCAATGTTCAATAGCATATTAAAACACTTTTAATATGTATTTGGATCTATATTTGCCATTTAAGATTTTAGAATTAACAAATTAATTTATTAGAATCCTAGATTAATTCAAGAACATGTGCACTAACCTTTTGATGCACTGTAGATGTTTTTGGTACCTTTGGGAAGCACCTAAGACCCCAAATATTGTCCCTCTAGATTATCCACACTAAGATCACCAATGGCAGCTCCTTGAACAGCTTCTAAAGCCTTGCCAACCAATTAAAAAATAGGGATTTGCCTTTAGAGAGGTTGGAGATGTGTACAGGACACTAGAAATGATTTCTAGCAATTTTAATTCAAGATAATATGGACAATTCTCTTTGAATTGATGAGAGATGAAGAAGAAGAGAGGAAAAAGCCTTCAAGGGTGGCGGCACACAATGAGCAAAATTAGAATGTTATGTTATTCTTTCATAATATTACATTATATAATTAGGTCATCACTTAAAACCCTTGCCACATGTCATCTTCTGATTGGCTCAGAATTTTAATTGACCTAATCACATTAAGCCAAGTGTCAAAGCTAGATTTAATCTTGACTTTGATCATCTTACATGATTGGAAGACAAATGGCAAGCTAATATGGTGCCACGTGTCACCATCTCATAGTGCCACATGTCACCCTGTGAAATGATCAAATTACCCTTGTGTTGTAATTTTGAGTTCTCAACCCAAAATAATTATTTCTCCTCTTCTAATCAATTTATATCAAATATAAATTAATTAATTAATCTCTATTAATTAATTTCTCATAATTAATTCATTTTTAAACACTTTAAATATAATTTTAACTTATACTATACATCCAATAACCTAGATTTGGTTTCAAGCCATGCTAGGGACTTTGCAATCTGATTGCAAACCAAACCTATTTAATTAATCAATTAAACTCTTTAACTAATTAATTAAATCACATTTAACTTGGTGATTACTTGTGTATGTGTGTGAGTTACTAGGCTCATCACTAATTGGCAATGAGATATGATATTAACTCTTAATATCATGAGAACTCTTTCTTACCATAAATAATTTCTCTAAATCATATTATGCGCCTCATAGATCCTGGTTAACACCTAGCATAGCATGCCATGGCCACCCAATTAGTAATAAGGAATACCTTAAATGAACCTTTTATTATATGTTACCATGTACTAGAATCTCTCTGTTACAAAATCCCAATTCGAGCTGGAGTCATGGTTTATGTCAAACTCCATTTGCTATGAATATTATGTTCTCTTTTAATTCCAATTCTTGATTAAAAATATTTTTCTCATCAAAAACTCTTTTCTAATTAAATCTATCTGTCCTGGCCATGAGCTTGAAACATCAAGAACAATTAAATGAACATAGGATTTTATCCCTATTTACTTAGGGTAATAGATTCCATCTTGATCAACACCTACCTCCATATAAAACTATTAGGAGCCAACACATGTCCATATACCCATACACAGTATAAGTATGAAAGTAGTATCAAACTCAAACCACTTATATACAAGATAACTGTGCTGTCTCAGGTCTAAAGATTATATGCACTGATATGATTTATGACAATGCATTGACAAGAGTAAACTCCATGTGTTTGTCATATATATCACTGGTTCGGCCTACTTATCATGCATAAGTGCCTATCATGTTTGTTATATGGTATGAGACTCACTATTCCATCTTATTTACATCTCATATAAATAACTTGGGAACAAACATGATTACAATATTTCTAGATAAGTCATGTTCTTATTGTGAAGTATCCTCGATTGTGAACTAATTTATGATACTTTGTGCTAAAAATACTGTCACTCATATTCTTAACAACTTAGGAATAGATTTCTAACAAAATATCAATGGACCTTTTCTATTACACATAAATATATTATGTAAATAGAAAAGAGAAAATGCCTTTTATTAATAAAACTTATAAAAGATACATACTAAATGATATGCTCTAGGGTATACTACTAACATCTAATTCCTCTGGAGTGGCCCTCAGAGGTAAGGGACCAGGAATTTTTGAGCCTAGAACATATCCTATACGTTCTAGGTTCAGGACAAGCTTCAGATTTTTGAGCCAATCAGAAAGATTATGTCCTATCAACCTATTATGATCAAGTATGTTCGTAAGGATATTGGATGGTGGTGGTTATTATTGTGTGCTCATTATTATCAGAATATAAACTGCAGAAAATAACAAGATTAATTAATAAATGTATCAAATAATTAATCAAAATGATTGTGGTTTTTTAATCAAATTGGTCCTCCCAATAACTTGGCGAATCCTACACTTCCAAAGTAGGAAACGGAAATCCTAGTTGGATGGATTTCTAGTGGGTGATTGAATTCTTATAGTCTTGTTGATCAACCTCAAGCAAATCCATTATTGAAATCACAAAAAAATATAACTGAGGAACTCCTTTCTCACCACATCTTATGTGAGGCTCAATCATTTATTTGGCCCCTAATGCTCAAAACCTCAGGCACATCCATTATTGGTTTATCTTGCATTAGTTAAGTTGATCCCATTGAGCCAGCAAGCATGCAAATTAACTCTAATGACCTCAGGCACATCCATTATTGGCCATTAAGCATTCACATACTTATAACATCTTATGCTTTACAATTACTCTTAAGAAAATCTCTTAAGACAAATGCATTATTCCCATGTTTCCATAGCCAATAATACAATTGATTAAAATTCCTTAAAGTAATTGCCTCAATGGAGGGCCATGATATAATTACCATAATTATACTATTACCAATTTAATCATTTAAGTGGAAGATTTTGTGGTCAGCTTAATTACTATTATGGTCTCACTTTGCACATTATCCAATTTGGCATGCATATATCACATATTTGCATTAAACCATACACATCTCATGCATACATGGATAATCATATAAAATGGTATGATCATGGACTTTCTAAGGGATTCAATTCTAAGCCACCAAGAATTAAATTAGGGCATTCCTAGGTATATTTCATTTATTCATTTTACAAGAGTTGCTGAAAGAGTACATAATCAACATCTTGACCTTGATCTCCTCCCACTAGTCCCACTAATGCTTTTGACCTCCTTGCTCTTCTTGCAATCTAATTACATTGTAACCCTTGGCATAATAACGTGAATTTACAAGAATTTGGACTTTAAAGTCCTTGAATAAATGAAAATACATCCTAAAATAATATAATATTTATGATACATGCCACTAAAATAAAATTAATTATTATTACATCCCAAAGAAAAATAGAAGAATTAAATCCAATTACATTGGTCTTTTATTGTCCATGATCATCCATCATGCATATTGAAATTTAACAATTAAATATAAATATACATGTAAAATTAAATTGAATATCATATACTCAATTAGGGCTAAATTTGAATCTTATTCAAATTAATTTTTAAAATTAGGAACTTTTCCCAAATTAATTTTATGAAAACTAATTTCAAAAATTATTTGTATGATTGGAAATCCTAATTAAACTATTTAATTAGGTCTAGGCTTAATTTTGGGTCTCAAATTATACAACAATTACATAAAAGGCCCAAAAATAGCCAAAACATGCCTCTGTTAAGGAAAACACGCTCGAATACGTAAAACACGGCCTGAAGCACCGATCACACAGCCTGAGGGACGAAATAACACGGGCCATGTCATGTGACACGCCCCTGGGCGCGCATTTTACACGGGCTGTATTTCGTGTCGCTGTTGGGCAGAGAGAAACACAGGCAGAGGTGCGAGAAAGCATGGGCCATGTACCGTTACACGCCCAGGCTGTGATCACTGACTTCCAAAACACGGCCCATGGCCTAGGACACGCCCATGCCGTGTTCTTTTCGAAAACTAGGTTTTTCTTGGGTTTTATCCATCCGAATCTCATTCAAATGCACCTGAACCTCATCCAATCACACAATTAAGCCCCAAAATCAATCCTAATGGCAAATATAGTGGCTTTGATACCAATTGAAGGTATTGTGGAAGCGTGTTTAGGGCCATTAGAAGTTGAAATTCAAAATTTCAACTAGGATTTCATGCAATGTACCAAATGAATTATGCACCTAGCCAACTTGTAATGTCCATGGGCATGCCAATACATACTTTTAGCATGCATTAGAGGTTCATTCGCCATTAAAGATTGAGGTTTAGTATTTAATCACATTAAATCCTAATGAAAAGAGGGATTGAAGTTCTCTAGCCTCTAAGGTGCAGAATCAACCCTTCTTATTCCCTTTGGTAGTTTCCAAGAGCTCTAAATGTGGCTCCTCTAGCTTGTCTACCACAAGCACCACCAAGACTGTCACACCTTACTCCTCTGTAAGGCATAACATTATCCTGTAGAATACCTAATGAATTATCGAACTTCATCTACCGATAACTCATTAAGTACTCTACAAGGGATTTTAAAATAATTTTTTTACTTTTATAAGTGGTGAGCATTTTCTAATAGGTATTAAAACATTTAATTAGATTTTGTAAACTAGTTAAAATTTGTCCCATTTTATTTTTTCACAAATTTTATAAAAATTTCGGCAGAGTGTCGTCCGTATTTTGAGAAAATAGTTCTTCAAATACCTGTAAAAAGCACTTCCAAAGATTTATCTTAACAACTTCATCATTTCAACATCCACCCTAACCAATTTCAACCTCATTTCTCAATTTCCAAAATTCATCATCATCAAAATACTATAATTCAATTTCATTCAAATTAAAACAAAATATTTCCATTAATATTTCAATAAAGATAAAACAATTTAGATACATCATTCTAAAAATTTACATTAGGAAAAATTCAAACTAAAATTTATTACAAGTTTTATACAACTTTATACAACAGCTCATAACTAATTTTACATGTCCATAAAGTTACATACATTTACATACATCAAAATAATTTTTACAATCAGGGTATAAAATATACCCGATAGACTTCAGAGTAGGTAGCTCCTCAATCCTCAGCAGCTCACTCTGCTGCTCCTCTAGTCTCAATATCTGCGACAGCAATAACAGCCATCGCTGAGTACTTGGACTCAGTGGTACACAACATACTAAAATAATCTTTTTGCGGAATTTAAATCATATTTATTCAAAAATTAAACTGAACATGCAATATAAATTCAAAACATGATTTATAAGATTTTAATCCAAACAATTTCATTTCAAAAGTCGCAAAATAAATTTCATAAAAACACACAGTTATATCATGCCATTCAAAAAAAATATCATCTCAATAGCCAGAGGCTAAGGAGAAGTCACATCACAAGGCTAGCTAGCTCAAATATATGGGAACCCATTCTTTTTCTTCTTCTACTGGCACACACCTCAACACTTCAGCCAGAGAAGGAATCAAAATTCGAAACTGATTTCCCCCACTAGTCATGCTAGTGAGGTATTCAAATATATGGTCATGACATTGTGGTTTCAAAACTATCTTAACAATTTATCAAACATTTATTGCCAAATCAAACACATACAATTAAACTTTACAATAGTTTAGGTCAATACAATTTGTTCATTTTAATCACAAAGTTGTAATCAAAATAAATCACAGTTCATTTTATACAATTGCAAAAGAAATTTAAAGACAAATTTTATGTTGTGGACAAACCTTATACGAGTCGCCTCTTAGCCTTGACTAGATCCCTCGAGTTCTTTTCCAGTATTCTTTTCTACTGAAACACATAATTTCACAGTGTTTCAGTATTATAACTTATTATAAATCCAAAAATAATTTCAAATTTACTTTTACCTAGCTTTAATACGCTAAACTTTGCGTTCTTTAAAATTTGTGTTTCGGGGTTACTATTCACTATACTATTCAAGTCAATTTATTGACTTTCTAAGGCTTAATAGGTATGGGAATTCTAATTTCACCCACATACCACATTTTAGTTACTAAATTTGTTGGTTTTGGTTGTTTACTCAAATTTTAAGTCTTTTAGGCAAATTTGTAAATTTTCAGTTTTGGTGTCTTATGTTGCACTGTTCCATTGGTCATTTTACTGTTAGAATTTGATAAAATTTTCTTCATAGAAATTATTCTTTATTGTCTTAAATTTATTCTCCTTTTCAAATCACTCCAATTGGAGTTTTGTAGCTCAAGTTATAGCTATTTGAATCATGGCTGCCAGATTGGACTTACCCAGATTTCTGGGCAAATTTCTGGGTTCTAGCAGTTTTAGGTCACCAACTTTAGGTGGCTAAATGACTTTGTTAAGGGCATAATTTGGATTTGTGTTCTTCATAAAAGTTTTAGGTCTATATCTCAACTTTCCACTGGTAAAATTTCAGGTCATTTAGACCTGCCTAGCCCAAGTTATGGCCAAATGAACAAATACTATTCATTTAATCATTTTTTTACAGGTCAAATTGCCTAATCCGGATTTGGTTAATTTGTTCACTAGGTTTTAGTCACTTTTTGGGCATGATTACTAAATGAAAAATGTGTCATTTTATGTCTAGTTTCATTTCCAATTGGCCTCACACCAATTAGGCTTGTAAATTTTCAGTTTTGGTCCCTGAAAGGACCTTGGTCATGCTGTCTGTAGCATGTCCCTAATCAATCCGAATTTGAGCCTAATTCTAATACTTCCAACATACCTCAATTGATCACAAATGACCATTTTTCATCTCCAATAAGGTCAAATACCTCATTTAACAAATTCTCACATTTTTCCTCCCAAAACCCTAGGTGCCAATCCCTAATTTTCATACACTTCAAATCTAATACTTTCCAATCACCATTCCATAGCTTACATACATCATTTAACTTAGACAAACCTTCAAATACATCAAATTTACTCATTTTAAACCTTAACTTACTGCTGGCTGAATTTATATTTAGTCCTCCAATAATTATTTTTGTTTCATTTTAAGCATATTCCTAAGTTCATTCAACTATAATCACCATTAATTCAACTAGAAAATTAAGTTTAGTTTACTAACCTTAGTGCAGAAAATTTTTCATCTTCAAACCTCTTCTTTTCTTCTTTCTTTCTTCTTGGACCTTGTTTTCTAGTTGCCTAAACAAACTTTAAACATGGCAAGATAATTTTCTATGGTGGGATTTTGAAATTCGCAAGCTCAAAAATGAGCTTCAATGGTGGTTTTTGGTGAGGAAGGGAGGAGAGAAGTGAGAGACGGCAAGTTAGGGAAGATGGACTTTTTTTTGTTTTTTTTTTTTCTTTCTTTTATGTATTTTAACTCTTATAAAAGACCAATAATTATCCAAAAATTAAATGTTTAATTATAATATTTATTGCATCATGCATGATGTCATACATGATGTCATCACTTTTCACTTTTCCTTTTTCTTTTTTTTTTCTATTTATTTTTCTATTAGTTCTTTAATTTAATTCTCGACTCTGAAATTTTCTTTTCTTCGATTTTATTTGACAGTTAGGTCAGGAGTCAGCTCCAGAGGTCAATTGACCAAATTGCCCCTCGCAGGTTCGATCCGATTTGCAAATAATTTAATATTTCTTTTGGATCTCTGACCTAATTATTTGACCGGCTTAACATTTCTTTTTTGTGAGTTTCTCTTTTCCACTGTGTTCGCAATAGTCCTAAGGACCGCAGCATCACATTGTACGGTTCGAAATTTGAGTTTAAATCGACGTTGCAGTCCTTCCCGAGAAGGTTACCCATCACTATGACTCTCGGCTTGTTTAACTTCTTGTGTTATGTTTTTCTTATTTATACTTAACTGATTAACAATTACTAATTATTTGTGTTCAGGGCTTATCTAGTTGTCTTAAGTGTGATTCTAATCCCCTTAATTGTCTGAACCGACACCGATCACCGGAATAGTGAAATATACCAGGCTATGCAAATAGAGGTGTTACAATTTTGCCCCCCTTAAAATAAATTTCGTCTCAAAATTTTACCTGGCATCAATCTCTGAACAGTTGTGGGTGCTATCTCCTCATGTCCTCCATTCCCAAGTATCTTCTTGGCCCGAATGATGGTTCCACAGCACTTTCACTAATGGTATTTGCTTGTTCCGTAGCTACTTCACCTCATAAGTCAGAATCTCTATGGGTTCTTCGTCATATGTGAGGTCTGGATTCACCTCAATCTCTTCTACTGGTAGTACATGAGATGGGTCTGATCAATACCTCCTCAACATAGACACATGGAAGACATTATGTATCTTCTCTAACTCTGGAGGTAGTGCCAAACGATATGCCAAAGGACCCACTCTTTCCAGAACCTCATATGGCCTAATGAAACGAGGACTCGGTTTTCCCTTTCTGCTGAATCTCATAATTCTCTTCGAAGGGGAAACCTTGAGGAATACTTTTTTACCCATTGTATACTCAATATCTCTTCTCTTCAGATCAATATAGGACTTTTGACAGTCTGATGTAGTCTTAAGTCGATCTCTGATCAACCTGATCTTCTCTTCAGTTTGCTGAACAATTTCGGGCCCAATCATCTTCCTTTCACCTACTTCATCCCAACACAAGGGAGTTCTACATTTTCTGCCATATAAAGCTTCATATGGAGGCATCCTAATGCTTGATTGGTAGCTGTTGTTGTAAGCAAACTCAATCAAAGGCAAGTGTGTGTCCCAACTCCCTTCAAACTCAATCACACAAGCCCATAGCAAGTCCTCCAAGATCTATATTACCCTCTCAGACTGGCCATCAGTCTGTGGGTGGAATGTCGTACTGAAGTTTAATCTAGTTCCTAAGGCTCTCTGAAGACTACTCCAGAATCTAGAAGTGAACCTAGGATCTCTGTCAGATACGATAGATACTAGCACTTCATGCAGTCTTATTATCTCATTAATATACAACTTGGCCAATCTTTCTAAACTGTAGTCCATCTGAACTGGCAGAAAATGAGCAGACTTGGTTAGTCTATCAACAATGACCCAAATAGCATCATGACTCTTCTGTGTCCTCGGAAGTCCCATCACAAAATCCATCATTATTCTCTCCCATTTCCATTCTGGTACTGGTAGTGGATGTAATAAACCAACTGGTACTTGATGCTCTGCCTTCACTTGCTGACAAGTTAGGCATTTGAAAACAAACTCTGCCACATCGCTTTTCATACCCATCCACCAGTAATGCTCCTTTAGCCCTCTATACATTTTTGTGCCACCAGGGTGCATGGCAAAAGGAGACTCATGTGCTTCCTTCAAAATGATCTGCCTCAAATCAATATCATTAGGAACACATATTCTGCCTTGGTGAAGTAGTAGGCCATCATCTCTTATTGAGAATTCTAGCTTCTTGCCCTCCTGGACTTTTTCCAACAACTTCTAATACTTCTGATCATTCTGAGCGGCCATTCTTATCTGATCAATCAACACTGGCTGTACATGCTATGCAACTGCTGTCTGTCCCTCATCATCAATCTCTAAGCTGGCATATAATGATCTCCACTCATGTACCATAGACAAAGGAGTAACCTGTAGACTTGCCATAGTCTTGCGACTTAAGGCGTCAGCCACTACATTAGCTTTCCCTGGCTGATAGTCTATCAAACAATCATAGTCTTTTATCAACTCTAGTCATCTCCTCTGTCTCAAATTCAACTCCTTCTGAGTGCCTAAATACTTCAAACTCTTATGATCTGTGTAGATGTAGCATTTCTCCTCATACAAATAGTGTCTCCAGATCTTAAGAGCAAACACTATAGCTGCAAGCTCCAAGTCATATGTCGGATAATTCCTCTCATGCGGTTTCAGCTGGCATGATGCATAGGCAATGATATTTCGATCTTGCATCAATACACAACCTAACCCATTGTGAGAAGCATCACTGTAAACTGTGTATTCTTTACCTGGAGTAGGTAAAGTCAGGACTAGAGCTTCAGTCAAACACCTCTTTAATTCATCAAAACTCTGCTGACATTTGTCCGTCCACTAAAATTTCACATCTTTTCGAAGTAGCTTGGTCAATGGAGATGCCAACATGGAGAATCCCTTCACAAATCAACGGTAGTATCCAGCTAAACCCAGAAAACTGCGAATCTCCGTAATATTTTTGGGTGGCCTCCAATTAAGACAGCTTTTATCTTACTTGGATCTACCTTGATGCCCTATACCGTTACTACATGCCCCAAGAAAGATATTTCTTTCAGCCGAAATTCACATTTCGACAATTTGGCATATAGCTGTTTCTCCCTCAAAGTCTGCAGTACAATTCGCAGATGTCTATCATGCTCTTCTGCACTCCTCGAATAGACCAATATATCATCTATGAATACCACAACAAACAGGTCGAGGTATGGTCTGAAGATAGTGTTCATCAGATCCATAAAAGCAGCCGGAGCGTTAGTTAACCCGAATGGCATGACCAAGAACTCATAATGGCCATAGTGGGTTCTGAAGGCAGTTTTAGGAATAATCTGCTCTTGTACTTTCAGCTGATAATAACCTGATCTCAGGTCAATTTTGGAGAACACAGTTGCACCCCTCAACTGATCAAACAAGTCATCAATGCGGGGCAATGGATATCTATTCTTTATTGTCACCTTATTCAACTACCAATAGTCAATACATAAGCGGAGAGTGCCATCTTTCTTCTTAACAAACAACACTGGCGCTCCCTAAGGTGACACACTAGGGCTGATAAAGCCCTTGTCAAGCAGCTATTGCAAATGCACTTTCAACTCTTTCAATTCTGCTAGTGTCATTCTATATGGTATTATAGAGATTGGATCCACACGAGGCATAATATCAATCTCAAACTGCACCTCTCTTTCTGAAGGTATTCCTGGCAATTCATTAGGAAACACATCCGGAAAGTCACATACTGTAGGAATGTCCCTTAGTGTCGGACTCCCTACTTGGGTGTCTATCACATGTGCCAAGTATGCATCACACCCCTTTCTGATCATTCTTCTGACTAGTGCAGTTGAAATCATGTTTGATGGTAGTAACTGCCTCTCCCCATGTATTACCACATCACCGTACAGAGGGAGACCAAAAGTGATTGTCTTCAGTCTACAGTCATAATCTCTGGCGTCTTCATGGCGTCAGTCTTCATGGCATGATGCCTGGCTAAACAATCCATGCCCAAGATAATATCATAATCTCTGAAGGGCATTTCAATCAAATCTGACAGAAAAACATGTCCTTGGATCACCAAAGGACAGTCTCTATAGATTTTGTTGACCCGAACCTCTTGTCCTAATGGACTAGTTACTAGCACTTCAAAACCCATTTTGACACACGGAACAGCAAGTGAACTGACTATGCTAGCACTAACATATGAGTGGGTTGAACCCGGATCAAACAACACAAATACTTCTTGATCAGAGATAGAGAATGTACTGGCTACCACATCGGAAGTCTCAGCCTCTTCTCGCTGTCTCATCGTATAAACTCTGGCTGAAGCACTTCCTTGTGCTGACTGACTAATAGTACCCTGACTGCCAGAAGCAGTGCCTCTACCTCTGCCTCTGCCTCTTCCTCTGCCAACTGGTTATGAACCCCTGGGAGCAGGACTCTGAATAGATCCTTTTGCAGTCGTAGGAGCTGGACCAAATCTAGGAGCACTAGTGCAGTCTTTTGCAATATGACCCTTGCCTTCACAGTTAAAACAGGCTCATGTTGCTCAATAGCATTCTCCCCCATGAATCTTGCCACAAGTCTCACAGGAGTAGGGAGGTTGTGAACCCCTGCTCGACTGCTGACCAGACCTAGGGGGTCTCTGTCCAGAGAATCTGCCCCTTCCAAACCTTCCACCTCGACCTCTGCTAGGTCCACCAAATTTCTTCCTCTTTCCAAAGGTACCACTAGGACTTGGCTCTACTGACTTTTTCCCCTTGTCTTTCTCTGATTTTTCAGCTTTTTTTTATTTTTCTTTTACTGGGGTCGCTTCTGATTCAATTCTTTCCAACTCAAGTGCTTGAGAAATGAGCTCTGAGAAATTACTGTGTCTGAATCCCACTACTTGCATCCGTAGGTTGGGCTTCAAACTCGTCTCAAATCTCTTGCACCTTTCCTTGCTGGTAGAAAGGAGACTCCAAGCATAGTGGCTTAAGCAGGAGAACTCCCTCTCATATTCTGCCACTATTCTGTTACCTTGCTTCAAACTCAGAAATTCTTATAGTTTCTGATCCACATATGCATCTGGGACATATTTATGTCTGAATTCTCTGATGAAGTCATCTCAGGTCAGTACTGGTGGTTCTGCCAAGCTGTGGGAGATAGTCTTCCACCAATCATATGCATCCCCTTGCAGGAGTGACACGGAGTATTCAAATTTTAGCTTATCAGGGTAGTGCAGCTTCTTGAACACTCTGTCCATTCTTTCTAGCCACTGCTCTGCCTCTAAAGGGTCTACTATACCCTTGAATTTCGTAGCCCCATACTTCAATAGCTTGTCATACTGTCTAACTGGAGCTTGAGGTTGCACCATAGCAGTCTAGGGTAGAACTTGAGCAGGCATACCCCCAGCCATTTGTTGGAACATCGCAGCCATCTGCTGTGTGAATCAGGCAGAAATCGCGGCATTTGCGGTGGTGCCATCGACCCACCGACATTCTCAGAGTGGGGCTTCCCCTTATGCCTCAGCTTCAACAAAATGCTCAACTGAGCGATCCCCTTCTTCCATTTCAATCTGAAGTAGGATATCTCCTGAACAAATAACACAAGGAGATTTCCCTCCGTTAGTTCATATTTATGATGTAATGCACTGTATGTAACAAATAAGGACATTGAGCAGTTGTACTTAGCAAAGAAAATCTCTATTTGATTATTTGCCAACCACTTGAATGATAGACTTTTGCACTTGGTGAGGTTATATGGATGTAAGACACTAGAAAATCTTTCTAGTATTCTTGATTCAAGAAGAATCAAGGTTTCTCTCACTTGTCAATGGAAGAAACTTGGAAGAAGAGAGAGAGAGGGAGAGTTGCCGTCCAACAAGAAAAAGGAAGAAGATTGAATATTCTTCTTCTTTCTTCATTTATATACATAAGATAAAATGCTTAAATGCAATTTCACTTGTTTAGCTCCTATTTAATCTTGCTTTACATTTGTTTTAATCTCATTAAGACAAGTATCAACCTATGATTAAATCTTCAATAATTCATCTTTCATGATTGAAAGAAAAGTGGCATAGTTCCATGAGTACCATGTGTCACCATCTCATGGTGCCACGTGTCATCTTATGCAATTACCATTTTGCCCTTGTTTACAATTTTGAGTTCTCAATCCAAAATTATAATTTCTCCCTCAAATTAATTTATATCACATATAAATTAATTAATTAATTAATTAATCACTATTAATTAATTTCACCATTTAATTTATATTATACATCTAACAACCAAGATTTGGTTTCAAGCCATGCTAGGGACTTTGCAATCTTATTGCAAACCAAACCTATTTAATTAATTAATTAAACTTTTTAATTAATCAATTAAATCATAACTTACTTGGTGATTAACTTGTGTAGGTGTGTGACTTACTAGGCTCATTATTAATTGGCAATGAGAAATGATATTAACTCTTAATATCATTGGAACTCTTCTTTACTGCAAATGATTTCCCTAAATCATTTCAGGCATCTCATAGACCATGGTTGACACCTAGCATAGTATGCCATGGCCACCCAATTAGTAATAAGAAATACCTTAAACATAAACCTTTTATCATACATTAACATGTTCTAAAATCTCTCCATTGTAAAATTCAAATTCTAGCTGGAGTCATGGTTAATGTCAAACTCCATTTACTATGAATCTTATGTTTTCTTTTAATTCTAGTTCTTGATTAATCAAACTTTCTTATCAGAAACTCCTTTCTGGCTAAGTCTATCTGTCCTGGCCAGGAACTTGAATCATCAAGAACAATTAAAAAAACATAGGATTTCATCCTTATTTACTTAGTGTAACAGATCCCATCTTGACTAACACCTATCTCCATATATAACTAGTAGGAGCCAACACATGCTTGTATATCCATACATAGTATGAATATGAAAGCAGTATCAAACTCAAACCACCTATATACAAGATAACTGTGTTATTTCTAGTCAAGAGAATATATGCACCGATATGATTTTTATGACAACGCATTGACAAGAGTAAACTCCATGTGCTTGTCATAAGCGTCACTAGTTCGGCCTACTTATCAAATAAGTGCCTATCATGTTTGTTATGTGGCATGAGACTCACCACTCCAACTTATTAGCATCTCATACTAATACTTTGGGAACTAACATGAATAACAATCTTTCTGGATAAGTCATGTCCTTAATGAAGTATCCTTGTAATACTCTTCACCCGTTTACAGTGTAGCCGAGCAAGGCATGCTACATTCAGTGCCAGAGTACCCTATCCTATCTTGTCATGTATAATATTAATTTAATGTCTATTTAATTATATTATCTTACGTGTAGAAATTTTTTTTTTATCACATTTCGTTCTTATGAAGACTCAGACACAATCTGCTCTTATTTTATTTAGTGCATGGCGGGTTCCATTATTACCTGTTAAAAACATTTTATATCTAAGTTCAATCTATATTAATTTACGTCTTGTCATATACATCTCATTAGTTTCCATGTATCACATCATATCATCAATTCATATCATATGTCATATAATCAATTCATGTAAAACACATTTACTTTTATTAATAGAATTCATATACAATAATTTACAAGTTATATTACAGTCTTAAAATGAATTACATCTTTGACTTATGCACAGAAATCAAAAATACAAAATCTGAATACACATGAGCCCTACTAAAATAGACTGTTGAGGTGACAATCTACACTATAGCAAATCTGATCAAAGTCCTATCTAAGCAATGTTGCAGCTGCTGGTGGTCTCCTGTACCTACGTGATAGAAAAAATTAACGTGCTAAGCATAACACTTAGTAGTGCATAAAATAAGAGGAAAATAACTAAACAATTAAAATAGTTATTCTATGTGTAATTTCATAAACATCTAAGTCATTTACATATTTTATAAAATTTTGAGAGCAAATAAATTATTAGGATCTTCTTTATTCATTTATGTCATTTTTAATCTTATTGTTCATATCTGTAATCTCTTCTTATAATTATTTAAATTTAAGACTTATTACTCATATCTATGCTCAAGTAACCTATAACAAACTATAAAGATTTGATACACGGGAGTATACTAGTTAACATCCATATGTCTTACACATTTACATCTGTCATGTCAGGCATAAGGCCAGCGGGTAGGTATAAAGTCAGAAATAAAATCAGCCACAATAGCCAACGTGTTAGTAGTATGCCCTAGTGCATATCATTTAGTATGTATCTTGTACATCTTTTAATAATAAAAGGCATTTTCACTTTTCCGTTTACATAATATATTTATGTGTAATAGAAAAGGTCCATTGATATTTTGTTAGAAATATTATTCTTAAGTTGTTAAGAATATGAGTGACAATATTTCTAGCACAAAGTATCATAAATAGGTTCACAATCGAGGATACTTCATAATAAGGACATGACTTATCCAGAAAGATTGTATTCATGTTTGTTCCCAAGTTATTTATATGAGATATAAATAAGATGGAATGGTGAGTCTCATGCCATATAACAAACATGATAGGCACTTATAAATGATAAGTAGGCCGAACCAGTGACACTTATGACAAGCACATGGAGTTTACTCTTGTCAATGTTTTGTCATAAATCATATCAGTGCATATAATCTTTAGACCTGAGATAGCACAGTTATCTTGTATATAGGTAGTTTGAGTTTGATACTGCTTTCATACTTGTACTATGTATGGGTATATGGGCATGTGTTGGCTCCTACTAGTTATATATGGAGGTAGGTGTTGATCAAGATGGAATCTGTTCCTCTAAGTAAATAGAGTTAAAATCCTATGTTCATTTAATTGTTCTTGATGTTTCAAGTTCTGGCCAGACAGATAGATTTATTCGTAAAAGAGTTTCGATGAGAAAATCTTTTAATCAAGAACTGGAATTAAAAGAGAACATAATATTCATAGCAAATGGAGTTTGACATAAACCATGACTCGGCTTGAGTTGGGATTTTGTAACAGAGAGATTCTAGTGCATGGTAACATATGATTATAGGTTCATTTAAGGTAAACCTTATTACTAATTGGGTGGCCATGGCATGCTATGCTAGGTGTTAACCATGGTCTATGAGGTTCATAAAATGATTTAGAGAAATCATTTATGGTAAGAAAGAGTTCGATGATATTAAGAGTTGATATCATGTCTCATTGCCAATTAGTGATGAGCCTAGTAAGTCACACACATACACAAGTTATCACCTATTTAAATATGATTTAATTAATTAATTAAAGAGTTTAATTGATTAATTAAATAGATTTGGTTTGCAATTAAATTGCAAAGTCCCTAGCATGACTTGAAACCAAATCTAGATTATTGGATGTGTAGTATAAATTAAATTTATATTTAAAGTGTTTAAATATGAATTTAATTGATGAGAAATTAATTAATAGAGATTAATTAATTAATTTATATTTGATATAAATTAATTAGAAGAAGAAAATAATTATTTTGGGTTAAGAACTCAAAATTAAGACACAGGGGCATTTTGGTCATTTTGCAGTGTGACACGTGGCACCATGAGATGGTGACACATGGCATAACACATAAGCTTGCCAAATGTTTTTTAATCATGTAAGATGATTAAAATCAAGATTAAATATAGGTTTGACACTTGGCACAATGTGATTGGGTCACTTAAACCTAGAGCTAATCAAAAGGTGACATGTGGCTAGGGTTTAATGTGTTAACCTAGCTATTTAAGTGTGGTTATGAAAAGAAAACATAACTAGCAGCCTCTCCTCTCATTTGTCACGCCACTTTGAGCCTCTCCAGCTATTTCTCTTCATCTCTCATCAATTCAAAGAGATTAGCCATCAATCTCTTGAATTAAGAACACTAGAAATTGTTTCTAGTGTCCTGTTTACATCTCTAATCTCTTAAAAGGCAGAACTTGAATTTCTAATTAATAGAAAAGGCTTTAGAAGCTGTTCAAGGGCTGCCATAGGTGTTCTTGGTGTGGACAAGCTAGAGGGACAA
The DNA here is from genome assembly GCF_030052815.1 of Hevea brasiliensis. Classification (NCBI taxonomy): domain Eukaryota; kingdom Viridiplantae; phylum Streptophyta; class Magnoliopsida; order Malpighiales; family Euphorbiaceae; genus Hevea; species Hevea brasiliensis. The sequence continues at coordinate 22,584,558 of NC_079510.1, read as the reverse complement.
CATCCGTGTCCTCAAGACGAATCTCAAAGGCACACATCAAGAGGTTAGTGTAATTGTTCTTGATTTAATCTAGGGTTCTAAAATTAATCTGATTAATTTTAAAATCTTAAATGGCAAATACAGATCCAAAAATATATTAAAAGAGTTTTAATATGTTGTTTATCATTGAAATCAAATAGATAAAAATAAATCTTGCATGGTGCTTGTGACCCTAGGTGAAAATTTTTGAATTCAATGGTATAATCTTGTGTTTTTCGCGCTTCCGTTCCTTCAATTGGTATCAGAGCCACTATATTTGCCATTTAGATTGTTGATTATATAATTTAATTGTGTGTTTGATCATGAGATCAAGAGATTCATTGCTGGTTGGATCATGAGGTGTGGCGGCACACATGGTGAAGCCACCATTGGTGGCGGCAACAATGGTTCCATGGGTGGTTCAAGGTTTGGGTTTTAATTCTGCAATTGTTGTATGATCTAAGGCCTATTCTTTGACTAATTAAAGAGTTTAATTAGTTGTTTTAATCACACAATTAAATTATGATTCAAATCAGAATTTTTAAAATTGTTTGAATGTGATTCAAATCTGAATTTTAAAAGTTGTTTGAATGTGATTCAAATCTGAATTTTTAAAGTTGTTTGAATCATATTTAAATCTGATTTTTTAAAATTGATTCAATAAAATTCAGATCTGATTTTTTAAAAAATATTTGAATGTGATTCAAATATGATTTTTTAAAAAATATTTGAATGTGATTCAAATCTGAATTTTTGAAGTTGTTTGAATGTGATTCAAATCTGAATTTTTAAATTTGTTTGAATGAGATTCAAATCTGAATTTTTAAATTTATTTGAATCATATTCAAATCTGGATTTTTAAGTTGAATATGAGATATTCAATTTAATTTAAGTATGTATGTTTTATTTAATTGTTAAATAGTGATATGCATGATGGATGATCATGGACTATAAAAGACCAATGTGATTGGATTTATTTCTTTTATGTTTCTTTGGGATTGTAAATTAATTAATTTATTTTAATTTATTTTGGGCATGTATTATTAAGTTTGTAATAATATTTTGGGTTTTAATTTCATTTATTTAAGTTCTTGTAAATTCCCCTTGGTATGCCAAGGATTACTATGTAATATTGGATTGCAAGAAGTTCAAGGAGGTCAAGAGCATTGGTGAGACCAGTGGGAGGAATTCAATATCAAGTGTTGATTATGTACTCCTTCAGCAACTCTTGTAAAATGAATGAATGAAATGCACCTAGGAATGCCCTGATTCAATTCTTGGTGGCTCAGAATTGAATCCCTTAGAAAGTCCATGATCATACCATATTTACTGCTTATCCATGAATGCATGAGATGTATGGGAATGTATGCAATTATATGATATATGCATGCTAAATGGATAATGTGCAAAGTGAGACCTTAATAGTAATTAGGATGGCTATAAAATCTTCCAAACAAATGATTAAGTTGGAAATGCTATAATTAAAGTAATTATAACATAAGCCCTCCATTGGGGCAATTATTTTAAGAAATTTTAAATAGTTGCATGAGATGCAATTAATTTAAGAGATCTTCTTAAGAATAATTGTTAAGCATGAGATGTTGTAAATATGTAAATGGTTTGGTGGCCAATATTGGATGTACCTGAGGACATTAAAATTATTTGCATAATTACTGGCTCAATGGGATCAACTTAACTAATGCAAGATAAGTCAATATTGGATGTACCTGAGATTTTGAGCATTAGGGGCTAGCAAAAGGATTGAACCTCACATGAGATGTGATGGGCAAGGAGTTGCTCACTTATAGTTTATTGTAATTCCAATAATGGATGTACCTGAGGATGATCAATAGAATTATAAGAATTCAATCACCCACTAGAAATCCATCCAACTAGGATTTCCGTTTTCTACTTTGGAGGTGTAGGATTCGCAAAGTTAGTGGGAGGACCAATTTGATTAAAAGACCATAATCATATTTGGTTAATTACATGATACATTTACTAATTAATCTGGTTATTTCTGCAATTAATTTTCTGATAATAATGAGCACAGAACAACCACCACCATCCAATATCCTTGCAAGCATACTTGATCGCAATAGGTTGACAGGACCTAATATGCGATTGGCTAAGAAATTTGAAACTTGTCCTGAACCTTGAACATATAGGATATGTTCTAGATTCAAATGTTCCTGGTCCCTTACCTCCAGAGGCCACACAAGAGGAACATGAAACTTTGGACAAGTGGAAGGAGCATGATATGAGAGCTAAGTGTTACATGCTTGCTTCCATGAGTAATGAGTTACAGAAGCAACATGAGAACATGAAGAGTGCGAGTGAGATCCTCCTTCACCTACAAGAGTTATATGGTGAGCACAGCAGGAATGCTAGGTATGAGATATCTAAACAGTTATTCCGTATGAGGATGTCTGAAGGACAGAATGTTGGGGATCATGTCCACAAGATGATTCGGCTGATTGAGCAGTTGGAACATCTTGACTTCAACATGGATTTCCAACTGCAAACGGATTTGATCCTTCAGTCCCTTCCTGAGTCTTTTGGGAATTTTGTGACAAATTTCCATTTGACTAAACAGGAATGCACCTTAGCTGAATTACTCAGCATGCTGGTTATTGCCCAAAAGAATATGCCGGGCAATAAAGGAAAAGAGGTAGCTTTGATTGCATCTTCTTCTACTGGAAAGTCCAACAAGAAGAAGCGCAATAAGAAAAAGAAATCTCAGATTCCTGGTCCTTCCAAGAAAATAGCTAAACAAAAAAGGAAGATTAAAGCTGATAAAGGCAAAGGAAAGTGTCTCCACTACCAACAGGAAAGTGTTTCCATTGCCAACAGGAAAGTGTTTCCATTGTCGAAGAAAGTGTTTCCAGTATAGTAATCTAAATGAATGCAATGCCATGGTGAAAACCAACTCAAGTTCAAAATATATTTGGCACTTAAGGTTATGTCATGTTGCAGAAGATAGGATTGCAAAATTGGAGAAAATGGGGATTCTATCCTCATTGGGCTCTGAGCCTACTCCAACTTGTGAATCTTGCCTTCAAGGCAAAATGACTAGATCACCCTTTGTTGGACAAGGGCTAAGAGGTGAAAATATTTTGGAACTAATACATAGTGATGTATGTGGTCCGTTTAAAGAAATGGTTAGAGGGGGCTTTTATTATTTTATTACCTTTACTGATGATAAATCAAGGTTTGGGTATTTGTATTTGATGAAATACAAACATGAATCCTTTGAAAAGTTTAAGGAATTTAAATCAAGTAGTAAATCAAACAGAAAAAATATTAAAGCTCTTCGATCGATCGTGGAGGTGAATATTTGAGTCTTGAATTTGATGAATACTTGAGAGAGCATGGCATTGTTTCTCGGTGACTCCTCCAGAACGCCATACAACCGAATGGTGTATCTGAAGGAGAAATCGTACCCTATTGGATATGGTACGTAGTATGATGAGCTATCTTGATATGCCAATCTCCTTTGGGGATTTGCATTAGAATCGACTTTGTATATTCGAATAGGATTCCATCAAAATCAGTTTCTTCCACACCTTATGAGATATGGCATGGAAGAAAACCAAGTCTTAAGCATGTTAAGATTTGGGGTTGTCTTATATCAAAAGTGAACAACGATAAATTGGAGACCAGATCGTAAAAGGTCGATTTGTTGGATATCCAAAGATAGTTTTGGATATTATTTTTATTTGCCTACTTCACAAAAGGTTGTGATAAGTAGAGATGCCACATTCTTGAACAACGTTTGTTCAAGAAGGAGGCAAAGGAAGGCAAATAGAGTTAGAATTGGAGAATTCGACCAACCAGCATCGATGGATATAGATCCATCTAGTCAACCTATACCCATTGATGAAACATCTATATGTTCCTCGTAGAACAACCAGGTATCTCACCCACCGGTGAGATATGGTTTTCTTCATGAAGAAGAACAATAGTTGTCTACTCATGAAGAAGTAGATCATTGAGATGATCCACTTACCTATGAAGAAGCTATATCAGATATAGACTCTTCAAAATGGATTGATGCTATGAAATCCGAGATTGATTCCATGTATAAGAATCAAGTTTGGGATCTTGTTGACCCACCTAAAGGTATTGTACCTATAGGGAACAAATGGGTTTTCAAGAATAAAATTGGTTCTGATGGAAAGGTAGAGACCTATAAGGCAAGGCTAGTAGCGAAAGGGTTTCGCCAAAGGCAAGGAATAGACTATGAGGAGATTTTCTCGCCTGTTGCCATGCTTAAATCAATTAGGATTTTATTAGCAATAGCTGCGTACTATGATTATGAGATTTGGCAGATGGATGTCAAAACAGCTTTTCTCAATGGATACATTGAAGAAAACATTTTCATGGAACAACCTAGGGGATTTGAATCCCAAGATGGTTCCAAGGTATGCAAGCTAAAGCGATCCATTTATGGGTTGAAACAAGCTTCGAGGAGTTGGAACATCCGTTTTGATGAAGCCATTAAATCCTTTAGTTTTATCAAAAATGAGGATGAGCCATGTGTATATAAGAAGGTTAGTGACAGTGCTATCATTTTCCTTGCCTTATATGTGGATGACATACTGTTGATGGGTAATGATATAGGTATGTTGACGACTATAAAGGTATGGTTGTCAAATACATTCTCCATGAAAGACTTAGGGGAGGCAACCTATATTCTTGGGATTCGCATCTATAGAGATAGAGCGAAAAGGATAATTGGTTTATCACAAAGTCTATACTTGGAAAAGGTGTTAAAGAGGTTTAACATGCTTGATTCCAAGAGAGGATTGTTACCAGTGAGACATGGTATCCATCTTTCTAAAGAGATGTCTCCAAAGACATCGAAGAAAGAGATAAGATGGCAGGATTCCATATGCTTGGCTATTGGAAGTTTAATGTATGCAATGTTGTGTACTAGGCGGATATCGCATATCTCGTTAGTTTGACTAGCGGTATCAATCCAATCCAGCTTTGGAACACTGGATAGCTGTCAAGAATATTCTTAAGTACTTAAGAAGAACTAAGGATTTATTCTTGATTTATGGAGGTGGAGACTTGCAATTGGATGGTTATACTGATTCTGATTTCTAATCAGATATCGATGATAGAAAGTCTACCTCTGGATATGTGTTCATTTGTAATGGAGATGCAGTCAGTTGGAAGAGTTCCAAATAGAGCACGACTGCAGATTCCACTCCGAGGTCGAGTATATTCTCGCATCGATCTCGCAAAGGAAGTTGTTGGATAAAGAAGTTCGTGAACTTACAGTAGTTCCTTCCATTGAGTCAGCGGTTCCACTACTTTGTGACAATAATGGAGCGATCATCTGAGCTAAGGAACTAAGGTCTCACCCAAAATCCAAACACATAGAAAGGCACTACCACATTATCAGAGATATAGTTGGGCAAGGCGATATAGCCATGCAGAAAAATAACATCAGCTAAAAAAATTCAGCTGATCCATTCACTAAGCCTTTGTCATAAGCTCAGTTAGACTGACATCTTGAGAAGATAGGTCTAAGGTATTGTAATGAATGGCTCTAGTGCTAGTGGGAGATTGTTAGTAGTATGCCCTAGTGCATATCATTTAGTATGTATCTTGTACATCTTTTAATAATAAAAGGCATTTTCACTTTTCCGTTTACATAATATATTTATGTGTAATAGAAAAGGTCCATTGATATTTTGTTAGAAATATTATTCTTAAGTTGTTAAGAATATGAGTGACAATATTTCTAGCACAAAGTATCATAAATAGGTTCACAATCGAGGATACTTCATAATAAGGACATGACTTATCCAGAAAGATTGTATTCATGTTTGTTCCCAAGTTATTTATATGAGATATAAATAAGATGGAATGGTGAGTCTCATGCCATATAACAAACATGATAGGCACTTATAAATGATAAGTAGGCCGAACCAGTGACACTTATGACAAGCACATGGAGTTTACTCTTGTCAATGTTTTGTCATAAATCATATCGATGCATATAATCTTTAGACACGAGATAGCACAGTTATCTTGTATATAGGTAGTTTGAGTTTGATACTGCTTTCATACTTGTACTATGTATGGGTATATGGGCATGTGTTGGCTCATACTAGTTATATATGGAGGTAGGTGTTGATCAAGATGGAATCTGTTCCTCTAAGTAAATAGAGATAAAATCCTATGTTCATTTAATTGTTCTTGATGTTTTAAGTTCTGGCCAGACAGATAGATTTATTGAAAAGAGTTTCGATGAGAAAAATCTTTTAATCAAGAACTGGAATTAAAAGAGAACATAATATTCATAGCAAATGGAGTTTGACATAAACCATGACTCGGCTTGAGTTGGGATTTTAGAGATTCTAGTGCATGGTAACATATGATTATAGGTTCATTTAAGGTAAACCTTATTACTAATTGGGTGGCCATGGCATGCTATGCTAGGTGTTAACCATGGTCTATGAGGTTCATAAAATGATTTAGAGAAATCATTTATGGTAAGAAAGAGTTCTGATGATATTAAGAGTTGATATCATGTCTCATTGCCAATTAGTGATGAGCCTAGTAAGTCACACACATACACAAGTTATCACCTATTTAAATATGATTTAATTAATTAATTAAAGAGTTTAATTGATTAATTAAATAGATTTGGTTTGCAATTAAATTGCAAAGTCCCTAGCATGACTTGAAACCAAATCTAGATTATTGGATGTGTAGTATAAATTAAATTTATATTTAAAGTGTTTAAATATGAATTTAATTGATGAGAAATTAATTAATAGAGATTAATTAATTAATTTATATTTGATATAAATTAATTAGAAGAAGAAAATAATTATTTTGGGTTAAGAACTCTAAATTAAGACAGGGGCATTTTTGGTCATTTTGCAGTGTGACACGTGGCACCATGAGATGGTGACACATGGCATAACACATAAGCTTGCCAAATGTTTTTTAATCATGTAAGATGATTAAAATCAAGATTAAATATAGGTTTGACACTTGGCACAATGTGATTGGGTCACTTAAACCTAGAGCTAATCAAAAGGTGACATGTGGCTAGGGTTTAATGTGTTAACCTAGCTATTTAAGTGTGGTTATGAAAAGAAAACATAACTAGCAGCCTCTCCTCTCATTTGTCACGCCACTTTGAGCCTCTCCAGCTATTTCTCTTCATCTCTCATCAATTCAAAGAGATTAGCCATCAATCTCTTGAATTAAGAACACTAGAAATTGTTTCTAGTGTCCTGTTTACATCTCTAATCTCTTAAAAGGCAGAACTTGAATTTCTAATTAATAGAAAAGGCTTTAGAAGCTGTTCAAGGGCTGCCATAGGTGTTCTTGGTGTGGACAAGCTAGAGGGACAACATCCGTGTCCTCAAGACGAATCTCAAAGGCACGCAAAGACATCAAGAGGTTAGTGTAATTGTTCTTGATTTAATCTAGGGTTCTAAAATTAATCTGATTAATTTTAAAATCTTAAATGGCAAATACAGATCCAAAAATATATTAAAAGAGTTTTAATATGTTGTTTATCATTGAAATCAAATAGATAAAAATAAATCTTGCATGGTGCTTGTGACCCTAGGTGAAAATTTTTGAATTCAATGGTATAATCTTGTGTTTTTCGCGCTTCCGTTCCTTCACAACGGGCAGGCATAAAGCCAGTAGAACAACCATCTTAGACATATATTATCTATCAATGATTATTCCTGCAGGCGATACTGCAATCTGTAGTCCCTAATTGGTATACCAATCAATCCATGCTATATAAATAAGTCTAGGTATACTTTGGGCAATTTAATGTTATTAAGTATTTATAGTTTCATATTATATACTAGTTGTATTTAATAACATTTCATGTTACTTATAATGGGAACATAAGTCCCACATGCATATTCATATCACTTTTATATTTAACAATTTATTTTGATTCACTTCATATCATATAACAAGTCATTTTATGAACCTTTCTCAATGTCCAGATTTGATGTCTTAAGTTTACCTAACAAATTGGTTAAGGTGTGGCCACTTTTTGGCCACACTTCCTTCATAGAAGTTATTTCTCTATGTCTTGTCTTTGTTTTTCTTTTTGATTCATGTCATTTGAAGTTTTAGAACTCAAGTTATGGTCAAATAACCACAACTGGTTCATAGTCTCATTCTGGGTCTAGATTCAAGCAGATTCTAGAGTAAATTTTTGTCTAATTAATTGGACATGTTATAGCCACTTTTAAGCCTAATGTTCTTCATAGAAGTTGTTACCCTATGTCTTATGATTACTCAAAATTTTGAATTACAATTTTTCAGGTCTTGTAGAATTAATTATAGCAAATTAACTAGCCTAGACTCAGGTACCCTGTGTTTACAGGATTCCAAGTTCAGGTCAGTGGCTTTGACTCCCATTTTAGGGTTCTTACACTCTTAATCTGAGGAAAGTTTCTAAATCAATGTTTAAGCCCTATCTCTTAGGTTTCCAGAACAGTTTGGCTCATCCCATTTGGGATTTCCTAGTGGGAGAAATTCTATAAACACTATTCTGGGGTCAAGTGGTAGTTTAGTGAAATTTCAGGTTTTGATGTGCTGATTTGTTCTAGCAATTTGGCCTAGTTCCCTTGGGTTATGGGTTTTGGTCAAAACACCAATGTTGTAGATCTATGTCTTATAAAAATTTTAGCATTGGGTTCATTGCATTTGCAATTTTTTGGACCAAGTTATGGCATTTTTACCAAAACTGGTCGGGTAGGCCTATGTCCAATAATTTCTGGACAATATGGTTCTGGATAGTTTTTGTGTCCCAATTTGGGCCAGTAATTTGGTTTGGTTAGAGGCATTTCTGAGCTCTGTGTTCTTCATGAAAGTTGTAGTCCTATGTCTAAGCTTTCCAATGGTATAAAAGTCAGGTCATTTGGACCTGTATAGAGGGAGTTATGGCTAAATGAACATGTACTGTTCATATGGTCATTTTTCTGAGTTTAGGGTATGGTCAGCCGGATTAGAACAGTAATTTGGTCAAGGTTTGGACAAAATTTGGGCATGGTCTCTTCATGAAAAATGGGGCATTTTGACCCTAATTTCATCTTCAATTGGCCTCATACCAATTGGAGCAACACAATTCAAGTTATAGCAGTTCAAAGATGCTGGACCCATAGGTCTAGAATTCCTACATGAAAAATTAACACTCCCAATTCAATTTCTCCCAACTCCCAAACTTCAATTGACATCCATAGCACTTCTAATAGTCAACAATTCATCTCAACATCATCAATTTCAAGCCATACACAAAATTCCCAAATTGAGATCAAAACCCTAACTTCCATGTTCATTTTTCATTCAACTCATACCAAACTCATACTAGATTAACATATCTATCATATATGTGTTAGTAGTATGCCCTAGAGCATATCATTTAGTACGTATCTTGTATATATTTTATTAATAAAAGGCAATTTCACTTTTTCGTTTACATAATATATTTATGTGTAATAGAAAAGGTCCATTGATATTTTGTTAGAAATTCTATTCTTAAGTTGTTAAGAATATGAGTGACAGTATTTCTAGCACAAAGTATCATAAATTAGTTCACAATCGAGGATACTTCACAATAAGGACATAACTTATCAAGAAAGATTATAATCATATTTGTTCCCAAGGTATTTATATGAGATATAAATAAGATGGAATGGTGAGTCTCATGCCATATAACAAACATGATAGGCACTTATACATGATAAGTAGGTCGAACCAGTGATGCATATGATAAGCACGTAGAGTTTACTCTTATCAATGTATTGTCATATGTCATATTAGTGCATATAATCTTTAAACCTGAGATAACACAGTTATCTTGTATATAGGTGGTTTGAGTTTGATACTGCTTTCATACTTGTACTGTGTATGGGTATATGGGCATGTGTTGGCTCCTATTAGTTATATATGGAGGTAGGTGTTGAACAAAATGGAATCTGTTACCCTAAGTAAATAGGGATAAAATTCTATGTTTATTTAATTGTTCTTGATGTTTCAAGTTCCTAGCCAGGACAGACAGATTTAGTCAGAAAAGAGTTTCTGATAAGAAAATCTAATTAATCAAGAACTGGAATTAAAAAAGAACATAATATTCATAATAAATGAGGTTTAACATAAACCACGAGTCCAGCTCGAATTGAGATTTTGTAACAAAGAGATTCTAGTGCATAGTAACATATGATTATAGGTTCATTTAAAGGTATTCCTTGTTACTGATTGGGTAGCCATGGCATGCTATGCTAGGTGTCAACTATGGTCTATGAGATGTCTAAAATGATTTAAAGAAATCATTTATGATAAGAAAGAGTTTTGATGATATTAAGAGTTAATATCATATCTCATTGCCAATTAGTGATGAGCCTAGTAAGTCACACACATACACAAGTTAATCACCAAGTTAAATGTGATTTAATTAATTAATTAAAGAGCTTAATTGATTAATTAAATAGGTTTGGTTTGCAATAAGATTGCAAAGTCCCTAGCATGGCTTAAACCAAATTTAGGTTATTGGATGTATAGTACAAGTTAAATTTGTATTTAAAGTGTTTAAATATGAATTTAATTACGAGAAATTAATTAATGGAGATTAATTAATTAATTTATATTTGATATAAATTAATTAGAAGATGAGAAATAATGATTTTGGGTTGAGAACTCAAAATTATAATATAAGGATAATTTGGTCATTTCATAAGGTGACATGTGGCACTATGAGATGGTGACACATGGCATCATAGTTTGTCATATTTGTTTTCCTATCATGCAGGATGTTCAAGGTCAAGATTAAGTCTAGCTTTGACACTTGGCTTAATGTGATTAAGTCAATTAAAATTTAGATGCAATGTGATAATGACATGTGGTAAGGGTTTTAAGTGGTGACCTAATTATAAAAGGGAAAAGAAAGAAAAAAAAAATTTAGCCACTCTTCTTTTCTTCAAGTGTGCCGCCACATATAGCTCTCTCTCCTCTTTTCATCTTCTCTCATCAATTCAAAGAGAATTGCCCAAACTCCTTTGAATTAAAATTGCTAGAAATTGTTTCTAGTGTCCTATACACATCTATAACCTCTCTAAAGGCAAATCCCTAATTTATAATTGGTTGGTAATGCTTGAGAAGCTGGTTTAGGGGCTGCCCATTGGTGATCTTGGTGTGGACAAGCTAGAGAGACAACTCTTGGGGTCCTAGGTGCTTCCCAAAGGTACCAATCAAATCTACAGTGCATCAAAAAGGTTAGTGCACATATTCTTCTTTCAAACTAGGGTTCAATTGAATTAATTTATTAATTCAAAAATCTTAAATGGTAAACATAGATCCTAATACATATTAAAAGTGTTTTAATATGCAATTGAGCATTGAAATTAATTAGGCACATAATGGATGTGGCATGATGCAGGAAACCCTAGAAGAAATTTTTTGAAATTCAATGCTTTAATCTAACAAATTATATGCTTCCGCTCCTTCAATATGGTTATCAACAACACCCATAGACAATTTAATTCAATCAAAATTCATCAAATCCTAAATTCCCTCATAACTGCCGAAGATTAGGGTTTCAAATTCCTTATTTTTTTTCTTTCAATTTCATGCAATACCAACTCCTTTCCACATGCTTACAATGAGTAGAGAAGAAGGTAAGGAAATTCTTGCACTAACCTTATGTTGACCAATTTCTTAACTTTTAAATCTTCAATTTCTTCTACTTTCTTGGTAGCCACTAGCTTTCTCAAAATGCAAGATCAATTTTTTGTGAAGTGGTCTAAGGGTTTTATGGTGGAATGGCATGGAAATTCAAGCTTAGAAGCTTGAAGAAACATGGAAGAAGGCTTCCATGGAGGTTCAACCAAGGCTCCCAAAATGAAGAAGATGAAGACCAAATGAGATAAGATGAATATAAATAAAATTGTCTTATATGTATACATGTTTTAGTTTAATTGGGCTTAAATTTTAATTATGTCATTCCTAGGTCATGCTTGCCTCATAATTCAATTTAATTTTTATTTCTTTATTTTCCTTTTCTATTCCCTTTTTTCCATTACATAAATTCATGTTTTAAATTCATTTTATGTATTTTAATCTTTCTCATTTTATTTGACATTTAGGTCAAAATTCAACTCTGGGGTTGAAATGACCAAAATGCCCTTTACTAGGCTCATCGGGTTATTTTTGGTATGTACTGATTAACTAATTTTCTTGAATTCTCTTTAACATTTTTAATGTCATTTAATCTTCATAAATCCTCTAATTTAGTCCCAAAAATTATTTCCTAGGGTTCCTCGCAGGTCTGGGGTTAGCAACTGTCTTCACAGTCGCTTCCCAGTACGGTCACCCATTATGACCCCTGGCTTGTTTAACTCAGTTGCATTTTATTTCTTTTTTTTTTTCTTTTTTTTTTTGGTCTTTATTCAATCAATTTATGGCTCTTCACTCTAGTTTGAGTGTAGTTCCAGACACCCTAGCTGTCTGAACAGACATTGGTCGTCGGAACAGTAGAATGTACGGACTACCTAAAGTGAGGGCGTTACAATCCTCGATTGTAAACCAATTTATGATACTTTGTGCTAGAAAAACTGTCACTCATATTCTTAATAACTTAATAATAGAATTTCTAACAAAATACCAATGGACCCTTTTCATTACACATAAATAGATTATGTAAATAGAAAAGAATAATTACCTTTTATCAATAAAATATGTACAAGATACATACAAAATGATATACTCTAGGACATACTACTAACATATGCTGGCTCAAGTTCTAGTACCAGTCTGGCACATAGGGTTGATTTGTGACAATAATTTTCTTTATTGTCGAGATTATGAGATAGGTTTTGTGTTTTATTTTTTTTGTTATTATTCATCTTAATTATTTTTATATTTTTAAATTAAATCAGGTTAAATTTTTATCCTATTTCCCTCTCTACTATAAAATGTGATTATGATTAGTGATTGGTTGAAATTGGGAAAAAGTAAGGTTAATTTTCTACTCTATTTGTGTGTGGGAGAGCTTCTTTATAGAAGTTCTCTTCTATCTCCAATTTTCTAACCATTATTTACCTACATTCACACATTAATCACTTAGTTTAGTTAGTTTAATTAATAAATTCACCCAAAATTGTTTTATTTTATTTGTTTCGACTCATTCCTAAGCTCTCTAAGGTGCTAAAGGAGTCTCGTAATTCCATGGAAATCATTCAAAGAAAGGTATATTTCTAATTGGACACCCACAACTCAAATATTGTTATTATCATTTTTTTTTTTTCAGTTTTGTTGTATTTTCATTATGTTCTTATTTGATTTATATAACTTTTTAGTGTTCCATTGGATTCAATGAGTTATTTTCATATAGAATAGCCTTTTGAATTATGTAAAAAGAAATTTTCTTTTATTTTTAATAATTTTTTTTTAAATCTTTTGTGCTTAGCTGAATATAATGATATATAATTTGTTAATTTTATTTATAGGTCTTAGAAAATTTATTTTAAGCTGCAAATTTTTCATGTGATATTTTAAGATATCTAGTTTGTTATTATATTTTTTCTTTATTTCGTTTAATTTTGTGTAGGTTAATTACAATAATTATTATTGAACCATTGACCAGATTTGTCCATTTTTATTGTAGCAGTAGGAAGTTTTAATATTCTGTATTAATTGGTGCAAGAAATTAGGTGCTCTTTTTTCCTATATTTTAGTTTAGTGTCTTAGTTATTTTGTGATAAAGTTTGATAATTTTTTGTTATTTTGTGATAAAGTTTGATAATTTTTTGAGTAGGTTTGGTATTTTTAATGTATTTTAACATTTTAGCCATTTTTTCTTACTAGTTTGCATTGTAGCTGAGTTAATGAATTTCGTATGCTTTTTAGGTTGCTAATTTTAATGTTTTATTTTTTTTTTTCTATGTTAAAATTTGATATGTTCAAGGTTTTTTTCTGGATTTTTTAATTAAGTTTTATATTTTTTATAAAATTTTTAAAATTTTTGGACAGTTCTAAAATTTTATAGAAATTAGACTAGATTAGGTAAAAATAGGACTCCATTGTATTTTTAAATTAAAACCCACCTTTTTATTTATTAGGACTTTTTCATGAATGGTAGACCTATTGGAATTAAGGTTAATTGATTTGATTCGATTTTGATATTTAATTAATTAAAATTAATTTTTATTTTTAATTTTGACTTGTTTTAGTTAAATAGTTGATTTTTTTTAATTTTATATTATTATTTATTTATTTTTTATTTTATATTATTTTATTTAAATATATTTTTTGCCATTTTTATGAGTATTTTTTTTATGCAAATTAATTAAATGCGCCCGAAGCTCGTAAAAAGAACCCATATTGAAATTACAAAGCAAAGGGAGTAAAAGTGGATTTTTTTCATTGGTGGACCAAAGAGAAATTTGAACTTCAAGACTCCTGGCATACAATGTAATGGCCTAGAATATATACATTTATTTATTGTAAAGAGTCTATTTTAATTAATTTTTTTCTTTGGAGTTCAATTCTTTTCTCCTCTTTCCCTTGTTTTAGTTAGATTTTATTTCACGGAAAAAAAAAAGTTAGATTTTATTTCAATTTTTATATTTTTAATTATATTTTTATTTCAATTTTTATATTTTTAATTACAGTTATTCTCAAATTTTGACCTAGTTAATTAATTTTGAAATTAAGATTAACTTAGTAATATTAAAATTAACTTAAGCATGATAGAAACCTTAGGTTATACGAACTTAAAGATTATGCATGTTTAGGACCATTCTTTTCTTTGTTATGTACTTTAAATTAAAATGTTTAGGACTCTTTTTCTATAAGATATGTAAAATGACTTGGCATATAACTAAGATAATTAACTATACATGTAGGGTAAAATAGTAAAAAATATAATTCTTTTAACTTAGAAACATCACATTACAAGATCTTCTACGCGCATATACTTATTTGTTATTTTGAATGTTTTGATTTAAATGTATATGTAACTTTTGTTTGCATAAATATATAATTAGGAAATTTAATAAAAGAGACAATAAGATAAACCGACTAACACTTGTTTTTAAGATAAGTCCAATAAGAAAGTGTTTAATACCTTTTCTCCTTTTCTCTCGTATCCACTATACCCTAACCTAAGTCCTCCCCTTACTATCCCCCAACCTAGGTCATTGAGTGGTAAAAGGTCTCTCTCGTATCTACTATCCCTCAACCTTACTAACCCCAACCTAAGTCATTGAGTGGTAAAAGGTCTCTCTTGTATTCCCTATCCCTCAACCTAGGTCCCTGTCTTATTGTACCCCAACCTAAGTCATTGAGTAATAAAAGAAGGGTAGCGAACCTTAATACTGGTAAAATGTCACACAAGTCCTGTAATTTTATCGTGGTTAGGCGGCTAAATGCTTTTGATTTATGTTAATGTAATCAAGATTGAAATTATTTGATACAAGGTGATTTTATGAGTTTATATGCAATAAACTATTTTAACAAAGCATGTTTAATTCTCCTACAATCTATTTAACAAAAGTAACAGTTATCCAAACGGCCATAATCATACGATCTTTCAATCAAATCATTTTTCATTATCATATAAAAACAGGGAAACATTAGCAAAAGCGGCAATTAAATCAGGATAAGAGAAACCATAGTTTTGAAGAGCCTCTCAGGACGGCTAAACCTGGTAAATTTTCTAAAAGGATATACATTGTCTTTCCTTCCAAAATTCTACATACACTTCACAATTCATTTCGAAAGAAGTGAAATTAATTACCTCAAACAACCATTTCAGCTTCTCTAACACTGGAGGGGATTCCAATATCCAACCTCATGGTTGATTTGTATTCCTCTGGCACATTTGCACCAGCCTGAATGCAAATTTCCACAATGGCAGGAGCTTGTCCATAAAAATTCCTAAGCTCCCTTTGCAATGGTGACCCATTTACATCGGGAACATGCCACACGTATCTTGGTGTTATCAAGTCGTCAAGCACTGCAGCCTGCCAACCATGTTGTCCGTTTCTTTGTTGGTGCTTGTGGGCTCCACAGTTCTGTGCTTTGTGTCCACTGGGTCCTACATGCACCTCTGGGCAATATCCACATACTCTCACCGGGTACATCTTCATTAGCCTCTTGGCTCCTTTCCTCATCTTCTCCCATGCTCGTACTGTTTCCTCAGCAAGAAATTTGATTTCTTCTCCATTAGATGGGGCTTTAATTTCTGAGTTGGGTATTTCAGTTAATAGTGGCTTTCCAGGAACTTCTGGGACAGGGTCTGGTAGGTCACTTTCATCTGCATCAACAAATTCACTTTTACTGATCCGAATGATTGGTTTTCTTCTCCTTTTTGTGGGATATTCAGAAATATTCACGCCTGCTTGGATGCAGAGCTCAACTACAGCAGGAATTCGGGGGATTGAAAATCTCTCCTCGTGAGGAATACGCTTTCCAAGGCGGTCAAAAAGGTGGTAGGCTTCTATAGGAACAAATACATCTTCAATAGTTGCATTTGTCCACTCATGAAGGCCCTTCCGAAGCGTAGCGTATTTACCTTTACATGACTTGAATGGATGTCCTACAGGTCCCACATGGATTTCATTACACCACCTGCAAATGATAGACTAACCAATATAACATATTTCATCGAGGAGGTTAAAGTCTGACAAGCAACAATTCTTTGTACCCAACTAATAATGCATGCATGTATTTTTTATGTGATAAGAGCCATCGTTACCACTTATCAACAAATCATATGCAAACAAGAAACAAATAATTCAAAATTACTGACGGTCAACCTGCCAATTTTAAGATTCTTAATGCCTCATACCCATACTGCAACACTATATATTCAGTTTATTAAGAGTACTGACATTTATTTATAAACTTTTCCTTTACGGTAGAATACAGTGAACTGTGATCAGATAGCATACAGCCATCTCTAGAAAGCAAAAAATGATAAGCTAATTACATGTGATGCATGTATTCCTCTATGATGGAAGAGCCAGAATTTTAATGGAAACAAAATAGGTAACCAGAAATTTTGAAGCCAAGCATGACATTGGACCATATGGCTATGATAGTTTATGGGAAAGCAAGAGAGGATCTGCTAAACCCATTTTTATGCAATTAATAATTGATTTAGCAGGAAACTGTAAACCTGAGCTGTTATTACCCATAATCGATGAAGATGGAGTGGAGGAAGCAGATGATAATTACCCACAAGCATGCACAGGCACCACTTTCAACAATTTCTTGAGATTGTTAATCATGATAATCCTCGCATTAAACACATCATAAGCAAGTGGTATGAGGCTCTTAACAACAACGCCGTTCTTTGGAGGAGGAGCTTGTCCTTTAGGCCGGCCTTTCCTGTTCTTGAGCCTCTCCCTTGCAGCTCGTCTCAATTCAACAATGGGTACTGGAAAGGGCTTTTTCTCCTTTCTCGAATAATTTCGAGGAAAATCAGCATTTTGTGGATACTCATTTGCGATGACCAAGGCATGTGGTTGCTGCAACATTCTTGATGTAATGACAGAGTTCAGTTCAAGCCTAAGTTTACTACCTCTATGCTGCAAGGGGAATAATGAGAAAAAAGAGTTGAAATGATCAGCCTGCATACTTGACACAATTAAGTACTCTCAAATGTTCTCAAGAAACATGGAAAGGTCAAACTTCATGTTAAAATGACCTTCAAGTGTGAATAGTGGTGGTCAGTGTCTTAGCCTTAACAGTGCCTACCAAGAAGCAAAGGCATGATGGAATTAGTCAATCAGCAGTAACTTGCATTAGAAAAAAAAGTGGCTCGCTTCAAGTTGATCAAGCTATTTTTCCTGTGTGTTGATAACAAAATCAACTTTGATGGCTTTGTTCCTTCCTAATTTATTTGAGAAACAATATGTCAATTTATGATCCACCACAACATTAATAAATAAAGAGAGTTTAATATTCAAGCTGCTGATGGCCATACAAATGTGTACTATTCTTCATTGATCAATTAGTCACACTTAGATACAGCTGTCAAGTGCAAAGCATTGGTCTTACAACTGCCACAAAAACAATGCAAGCCATTTTTACATCTCTGCAACATTATAATTATAGCTGGACCAGTTTCAAAAATAAGTCATCCTTGAAGACCTTAAATTCAATGAAAATGGTAAATGGCTTTACTTAACAATTTCCTCCTACATCTCTCTCTTTCTCTCTCTCTCTCTCTCTCTAGCTCCCCCCCCCCCCCCCCCAACAAAAAAATATATATATATAATAAAAAAAAAAAACCATTGATGGGGGTGGATTGTTGAATATTGAGTAAGAAAATTAATGCATGGGTATGGAGCACAAGTAAATCCTGCCACTGGATGCTCCAGAGGGAAGGTTATCTATCCATGTTCATTTGGTGGTTGTTGAGGAGGAGAAGATTGGGTGAGCAAGCAACCACAGGTATGTAATATGGAGCACAATCAATTCCTGTCCCTGGATGCTCTACAAAGGAGGAAGGTTGAATGTATTTTCTATAAGGCTCTTTCTATGCGCTCCTTCCCTAACTAAGAGCTAAGCTCTTACTACATCTCTCAGCTTATGGAGCAGCAATCCAGCATTAATGCCAGAGCAAAAGTCTATGCTTGAAATTGCATTTTTCAGCAAAACTAAAGAAGAAAATATTTGGTTGGGTGTCAGTGCCAATTCTCTCCACTGCATTTCTGTTCACATTCTATAAATAATATACATTGAAGAAACAAATGTTTTGGTAGATTATAGCACTCAAAAGAAATAGACATCAGATGTGCAATTAGAGAATACATCCACTGAAATCCAATGAGATCAGGAATTTTTTAAAGAGAAGTCAAGTTATAGAACTAATGACAAGAGGATCTAGAAAACTAAGTTTATCTGAATATATTCAGATCATTATAAATTGACTGCAAACTAGCAAATGATATTATCTTAGGCTCCATTTACAGAGATGTGCATTTGAAATGATTGAAGATTTGAAATTGCGTTTCAAATGAAGTATCAAATTTAAATACCTCATCATTTGAAATTCACACATATCAAAATGGAGCTCTAAATTATTCTCCATGACTATATTCTACACAGGTTTGTGAAAATACATTTTCTGTCTGCTGCATAAGGAATTGAAAAGCACTCATCTCAACATGTAACGTATGATCTGTAAGATCTGTCGAACATTCCAACACTAATACTCCAAGAATGAAAGTGAACGACTGTGACCACAATGTGAAGGAAGTCCTAATTGCTCTTTGCATTATCAAACTCCAATTGACATGATGATTCTGATTCTCAGCATAAATAATTAAAAAAAAAAAAAAAAGAAACAACGCCACATAAAACAGCGTCAATGATAATTCCAAAAGCATATACCAACACAATTCCAGCCCCCATCCCAAAACACATGCACACACACACAATCAAAAATATCGTTGTTAGTGATCGGTGAGCAATGTGTCATTGTCAATGAGCTAAACCAAGAACATACATATACAACAGCTCAATAATACTGAAAAGTATCAAATGCATATGACTAAAGACACCAAATGAACTGTAATTCAAAAAGTAAAATTCACCCACCATGTGGTTTTCTTTTTATGCCACTTACACACCTTTAATAGAACGCTAAGAACCCAATGCAATAAACAATGATAATTCATCACGATTTAAAAAGAAAAAATACCGAGATTAACAAATCATCACTCAATAATTTCAGGTTGCCTAATATTCAAATTCTAATAGATAAAAAAACAACTAATTTTTGAACTAAAACATGCAATACCTGAAAAGAATCAAGCCAACTGAGACGTGGGTAGAGGTTAAATTCAAGAAATTGTGATCTGGGGCAATAAGAAACCATGAAGGCCTCCACTCTGGGATGGAATACTGTCATTCTACCATGACACAAATCCATGGTACAAATCGGGAATTACGGAAACCACAAGCTGTCCCTGCAACCATAACAGCAAGCATAGAAATTATGAAAATTTTAGGTTCTGTAACTCCAGAGAGGAGGAGAAGAAGGAGAAGAGAGTACCTAGACCAAGCAATTGTGGAGGAAATTACGAAGATTATTGAGGGCTTCCAGCCATTGAAGGCAGGAGAGATGAGGGGATGGGAAACAGAGATTTTAGCGACGCTACACTGCAGGCTATTGGGTTAGACCTTTTTAAGGACTTCATCTTAGTTATGAGGCCCAAATGTGTGGATTTAACTGAATTATGCCGGGCAATTTATTACACTGATTAATTTGTCGAACCAGTAATAATCCTGTTTAAAAAAAATAAAATAAAAAAAAATAATCCGTTTAATTAAATTGATTAATATATTGTCCACCGAAAAAAAATTGATTAATAGATTATATATACATAATCTATTTCTATCTATACTATTATATAGCTTTACCAAAAATGTCCTCTATTTTTTAAATTAATTATAATTATATTTTTATTATTTAAATTATTTTTAATGTTTATATTAATTTAAATTTCTTAATTTTATAATTTATATAAATTTAAAATTTTTAGTTCCACTTATATTTAATTTTAATTAAATATAAAATTTTATATGAAATACTCAACTAAGCCTTTATCCCAAAAATATGGGGTCGGCTAAAAATAATTAATAAAAATAAAAATTAATAACTAAAAAATAAAAAAATATAATTAATCTATAATCTATATTTATCTATAGTCTATATTTATATATATTATAGTATATTATATTATATTATCTATAATATATAATCCCAGAGGTATGCAGTTTCAGTTCAGTTTTGGGTCTGCTTAGGAGCCAGAATTGCACTAAATTTGGTGTGGTTCTGATTTGGCTCTTTATTATTTCAGTTTCAGTTCAGTACGATTCTTGATTCTTCAATTGATTTTGGTTCAGTTCTCGATTCTTAAAAAAAATTTATGTAATTATTTCTTTAAAAAATCATAATTAAATTAGCATTTAAATTTTAACTTAGGTTATTAATACATAATAAATCATATAATATATCTTTTAGCCATTTCTAAATTATATAATCTTTAACTATAAGATGTATATATATTTTAGAATTAAATATATTTTATGATATAATAGTATAAGTATATCATATAATATACAACTCAACTCAACTCAGCTAAACCTTTATCCCAAAAATTTGGGGTTGGCTATATGGATTCACTTTCTCCACTCTAAACGATTTTGGGTTAAATCCTCAGAAATGTATAATACTTTTAGGTCATGTTGTACTACTCTCTTCCAAGTCAATTTAGGTCTACCCCTTTTTTTCTTTCTATCCTCTAACCTAATGTGCTCTATTTGTCTAATTGGAGCCTCCGTATGTCTACGCTTCATATGACCAAACCACCTCAATCTCCCTTCTCTCAACTTATCCTCGATTGGCCCAATTTTTACATTTTCTCTAATACTCTCATCACGGACTTTATCTAGTCTAATATGGCCACTCATCCACCTTAACATTCTCATCTCTGCAACTCTAATATTAGACGCATACGACTCCTTCAGTGCCCAACACTCACTATCATATAACATAACGGGTCGTATGACTATACGGTAAAATTGTCCTTTCAACTTATTGGGAATCTTGCGATCACATTAAACTCTCGTGGCACGTCTCTACTTCAACCATCCGGCTTTAATCCTATGACTAACATCCTTCTCACATCCCCCATCTACTTGAAGAACTGAGCCAAGATATTTAAGTGATTACTTTGAGACAGTACCACTTTATCCAAACTAACTCCTTCCCTATCACCAGTTTGGCCTTCACTGAACTTGCAATCCATGTATTCTGTCTTCATTCTACTTAACTTAAAGCCCTTTGACTCTAGAGTACTTCTCAAAAGTTCTAGCTTTCTATTAAGTCCTTCTCACGTCTCATCTATCAGAACAATATCATTAGCAAATATCATGCACCAAGGAATACTCTCTTGTATATGTTTTGTCAATTCATCTAAAACTAATGTAAAAAGGTAAGGGCTTATAGCTGATCCTTGGTGTGATCTAATTGAGATCGAAAAATCTCTTGTCTCCCCTCTCACTGTGCGCACAATAGTAGTTGTTTCTTCATACATATATTTCAATACTTGTATGTACCTAATAGATACCCTCTTTTGTTCTAACACATTCCATAAGACATCTCTTGGAACACTATCATAAGCCTTATCCAAATCAATAAAAACCATGTGTAGATCTTTCTTCACATTACTATATTTCTCCATCAAGCTTCTAATGAGAAAGATCGCTTCTATAGTTGAACGACCGGGCATGAATCCAAATTGATTGACAGAGATAAAAGTATCATGACGTAGTCGATGCTCCACAACTCTCTCCCACAACTTCATAGTATGGCTCATGAGTTTAATTCCCCTATAGTTTGAGCAACTTTGTATGTCTCCCTTATTTTTAAAAATAGGTACTAAAATACTCCTCCTCCATTCATCAGGCATTTTCTTTGAGTTTAGAATCTTATTAAATAATTTAGTTAATCATGCCACTCCCATATCTCCCAAACACTTCTACACTTCAATTGGTATTTTATCGGGTTCACAGGCTTTACCCACTTTCATTCTCTTAAGTGCTTCTTTTACTTCTAAAGATCTAATCCTTCTAGTATAATTCACATTCTTTTCTATTGTTCTATAGTCTATATTCACGCTATTACAATTTTGACTATTATTAAAGAAATTATTAAAATAATTTCTCCATCTTTCTTTAATGTCCTCATCTTTCACCAACACTTTTTCTTCTTTATCCTTAATGCATCTAACTTGATTGAGATCTTGACATTTCCTTTCTCTTCTCCTTGCTAATCTATAAATATCTTTCTCCCCTTCTTTAGTTATAAGTTTCTCATATAACTTTTTAAAGGCCTGTGCTCTTGCTTGACTAACTGCCTTTTTTGCCTCTTTCTTTGCTATCTTGTGTCATTCATATGCTTCATTATTATCACATTTAGGTAATTTCTTATACAATTCCCTTTTTCTCTTCACTGCCTTTTATACTTCCTCATTCCACCACCATCTCTCTTTTGAGGGTGGTCCATGTCCTTTAGACTCTCCAAGTACTTTTCTAGCTACTTCTCTGTTCTTTGATGCCATTTATATCCACATATCATTGGCTTCCATATCCAGCTTCCATGCTTCAGACTCAAGAAGCTCATTTTTGAACTTCACTTGCTTTACTCCTTTGAACTCCCACCACTTTGTTCGAGCTACACTATTTCTTCTGACTTTACTTGAATTGTTCCTAAACTTGACATCCAAGACTACTAACCGATGTTGACTTATTAAAGCCTCTCCTGGAATGACCTTGCAATCCTTGCATAGAGCTCTATTTGTCTTCCTGGTTAAGAGGAAGTCGATTTGGCTTCTATGTTTCCCACTTTTGAAAGTCACTAAATGTGACTCTCTTTTTATAAAGTAGGTGTTTGCTAATATTAGGTCGTATGCCATAGTAAAATCCAGGATGCTTTTTCCCTCCTCATTTAGACTGCCAAAACCAAAAGCTCCATGAACATTCTCATAACCTTGCCTATCACTTCCTACATGTCCATTCAAATCTCCACCAATAAAAACATTCTCTTCATTCGGTATACTTTGCATTAAATCATCCATATCTTCCCAAAACCTTTATTTACTCTCACTATCTAATCTTATTTGTGGGACATAAGCACTAACTATATTTATTGTTTCTCCTTCTAGTACTAACTTTACTAGTATAATTCTATCTCTTACTCTTTTCACAGCTATTACAGTGTCTTTCAATGTCCTGTCTATGATTATGCCCACTCCGTTCTTGTTTCTCTCCTTTCCGGTAAACCATAGTTTGTATTCTGAATTACCCACTTCCTTGCTTTTCTCTCCTACCCATTTAGTCTCCTGAATGAAAGCAATATTCACCCTTCTCCTTTCCAAGGTATCCACAAGCTCCATTAATTTTCCTGTAAGTGATCCAACATTCCAAGTACCAACCCTGATCCTCCTCCTATTTTGTTCCTTCCTAATTGGTCTCCTTCTATGATATCTTCTATTGTTTTCTATGTCTATCTTGTGTTCTATTCCACTATTTGTTCTACTATCTGTCATATGGACTAACTTCTTTACCCACACCCATCCATGATGTGGGAACTCTTGCTCACTTAACACCACACCCAGGTGTCGGCATGGCCCGTCACTTTCGGTGAATGCCCTATACCCTTGCATATTTCTCACTACACTCGGGCTCCGATGTAGTGCATCGTAAGTAAGGACGCCCCAACGTTTATATCATTTGAATCCATATCATAAGGTGTGACGAAATTTTTACGCTGGTTGTCACCTACCTCAACCCTCCTTCTTTATCCGGGCTTGGGACCGGCTAAGCGCAAACTACTTAGGCAGAGTTATATCATATAATATACATTTTCATTATTTATTAATTATGTAATATTTAACTATAAGATATAAATATAATTAAGATTAACATATATATAATATAATAGCACACTTATAATTAAGAATTATAAAATGATTTAATATATTTATAACTAAAATTATTAAGAAAATATAGAGAAATAAAATATAATATTAGGTTGTATTTAGTTCATAATTATATATACATATATAAATATATATAATTATATTCAAAATATATAATAATCTAAAAAAATAGAAAAATATATACATAACTTTGATTCTCGATTCAATTTCGGTTCGATTTTGATACGGTTCTGATTCGGTTCTCAATAAAGGACTAGAACCAAACCAGAGTATAAAAAAAATTTCGATTTGATAAGATTCTTATTGGTTCATTACGATTTTTCAATTCTGTTTGGTTCCCCAAGAACAGTACACAACCTCTATATTATATATAAATGTTTAAAAGAGGAGGGAACATTTATTTTGCCCAAATTACCCTTCATTCTTAAAATTAATTATAATTATATTTTTATTATTTAAATTAATTTTAAAATTTATATAAATTTAAAATTTTTAATTTTAAAATTAATATAAATTTAAAATTATTAGTCCTATTTATATTGAATTTCAATTAAATATTGTTGTCCCTTGTAGCAACCCAAGAGGGGGAGTGAATTGGGTTTTAATTGCAAAATTAAAGACTAAAAGAAATTTAGACACAAAGAAGAGTAGAGGAAGAATGATGACACAAGAAATTTATAGAGATTTGGCTATCCCAAGCCTACGTTCTTTCCTCAAAGCCATCCTTGAGAGTTAACTCTAAAATTTTTCTTTGGGTGAAGAATAAACCCCTTACAATCACCACAAGAGCAAACCCTTGCTTTTTTGCAAATCCCTTTACACTCAAAAGCTATTTAAAGCTCTATCACACTTAAATTACAATAAGTGCTCACAACAACCTTGAATGAACTCTCAGAACAAAGAATTTACAACTCAAATATCAAGTTCTCAACATTAACTATGGTAGCTCAAGTTCTAGAGAGAAAGAATGAAGAAAATCTTTAGAACACAATAAATTTCCAAAAAGATTATTGTTGTAAAACTTATTTCCAGTCATAAATGGTGCCTATTTATAGTTTTTGCAAGAAAATAATCATTGGGGGGGCATTAAATGCTAAACTAGCCGTTCAACCACCTAAAGCTCTGTTTTATCGAGTTGCAGAAACCCAGGTTCGGCTACCGAAGTTATTTACTTCGGCTGCAAGAGTGCTCTTTGGATAAAATGGCTTTTAACACTCAAAAACCATGATTTAAAGAATGAACTTCGACAGTCGAACTTCTCACTTTCGGCTATCGAAGTGCTCTCTGGACAGAAAGTGTCAAAAGGGCACTTAGACTTCGAAAATGCATAACTTTTTTATCGGAACTCAGATTTTCGATCCGTTTGAACCGTTGGAAAGCTAATTTGATAAACTTTTCAATGAAAACACTTTCAAAAACAAATTTACATTTCTCAAATGTGAAAATTTCATTTTACTCCCCCTTAGTAAAGGAAAAGTTATAAGTAAAGAAACTAAAAAAGTAAGAGTTTAAAAAACTCATAACTTTTTAATCCGAACTCGGATTTTTGATCCGTTTGAACTATTGGAAAGATAATTCAATGTATTTTGCAACTAAAATACTTTTCAAAATTAATTTTGCATTTTTGAAAAGTTTATTCAATTTTTCCTTGATAAAGAATTAGGTGAAAACTAAGTTGAATAAGATATTCTTAGTACTACCTAGACTTGAGCCAACATAATTAATTAAATGAGATTTACAAGATATTAAATAAATAAAAGTTACATTGTAGGGTCCCATAAATGTTTGCTTCCTTATCTTGCTCTTCCTTAACCTTGATTTGAAGTAATTTGCCAATTTTGAATTTAGGGTCTACAAACTCAACACAAACACTTCCAAATTATATTAGTAGCACACTAATTATATATTATCATCAAAACAAGGGTTAAGACACCTAGGTCCAACAATCTCCCCCTTTTTAATGATGATAAACAATTAGTGGATGAGGAAAATTAAGTATAAGTGAAGTGTGTATTTTTCAGAAATTCTCCCCCTTAATGTATTCCCCCTTTCAAAAACAGTTTGTGCCTTAATAAATAGAATTTGGAGAGCACATAAGAGAGGCTTTGACTCAATGAATGCAATGCTATTAGTCCTAGGTGAATGATGATGCAAAGTTATTTTTATATAAAAAATAATTCAGAATATGTATTAAAGGATTACCAGGAAGCATCACCTAAGTATACCCAACACATGTATTCCACTAAATCATCAATTATATATCATGTTTAAAGCCTAAAATTTGGAACTATTCATCCACTAGCTATATATCTCCCCCTTTTAGCATTATCAAAATACACTCTAGAAAGAAAGACATACAAAAATTATGGCATCATTCAAAGGCATAGCACTATGCCAAAAGATATAGAACATATGGAAATATATAAAAATTATAAGAACACTTCATATAATTGCAAACTTACAAGGTGCAATTCTAAGACAAGGCATAGCTTATTGGATTTGAATCCTAACATGAATACAAGTGTATTGTTTAAACACTCAAACCACATATCTAGTGTGTGATAAATCTAGAGGTAGCATAAATAGCTATTTTCAAGAATAGCCTACAAAGAGCTAAGAAGACTTCAATACAAATTCACTAATTTTATTTGCATAGGACTTGTAAAACCATCAAGGAGTCTATTCAAAGAAACAATAGAATTTTGGCAAATAACCTTCATATAACAATCAAGGAGAATAATCTAAATTAATGAGGAATGGTATTGTGATCATATGGCAGCCAAAAATAGGAAACCAATATTTTGTTCATGTGAACAGTAATGTGAACAGTAATGTGAATAGTAAATCACAATCTCAAGTATCAAGGTTGTCAAGCATGCCTAATTCTCTCTTAATGAAATTAAACCTATCTTCACACAAAGGTTTTGTAAAGATATCAGCTAATTGGTGATGTGTATCAACAAACTCAAGAACAATATCACTGTTCAATACATGATCACGTATAACATGATGTTAATGTCTATATGCTTGGTTCTAGAATGTTGTATGGGGTTCTTAGTCAAATTGATTGCACTTGTGTTATCACATTTAATAGGAATGTGACCAAGAGATACTTTGAAGTCTCTCAATTATTGCTTGATCCAAAGTATTTGGCTACAACAAAGACCTGCAGCCACATATTCGGCTTCGACCATGGAAAGTGTAACCAAGTTTTGTTTCTTGCTATCCCAAGAAACTAAAGATTGTCCTAGGAGTTGAAAAGTACCTGAGGTACTCTTCCTATCAAGGATTCTTCTAGCAAAGTCAGTATCCGAGTAGGAACATAAACCAAAGGATGCATTTCTAGGATACCATAGACTTAAACACAATGTACCATTCAAATATTTGAGAATACATTTAACAGCATGCAAATGAGACTCTTTAGGATATGATTGAAAATGTGCACATAAACATATGGAAAACATAATGTCCAATCTACTAGCTGTGAGATATAAGAGATTACCAATCATACCTCTATAGAGCTTTTTATCAACTGGTTTTCCTTTTTCATCCTTGTCAAGTTTGGTGTTTGTGCTCATTGGAGTTCTACTTGGCTTGCTATTCTGCATTCCAAACCTCTTGATCAATTCTTTGATGTACTTGGCTTGGTTAATGAAGATGCCATCCTTAGCTTGCTTGATTTGAAGCCCAAGGAAGAACTTGAGTTCTCCCATAATGCTCATCTCAAACTCACTCTTCATGGTATTAGCAAACTCTTCACACAAACACTCATTAGTAGCACCAAATATAATATCATCAACATATATTTGTATAATAAGGATGTCATTTACATGATTTTTAACAAAAAGAGTTATATCAACTTTTTCTTTTGAAAAACCATTTTGTAAAAGAAAGTTACTAAGCCTTCCATACCAAGCTCTAGGAGCTTGTTTCAAACCATACAAGGCTTTAGTCAATTTAAAAACATGGTTTGGAAACTCATGATTTTCAAAACCAGGAGGTTGCTCAACATATACCTCCTCATCAATAAAACCATTTAGAAAAGCACTTTTAACATCCATTTGGAAAAACTTAAAATTCATATATGATGAATATGCAAGTAAGATTCTAATGGCTTCTAATCTAGCTATGGGGGCAAAGGTTTCATCATAGTCAATGCCCTCCTCTTGGTTATAGCCTTTGGCTACTAACCTAGTTTTATTCCTAGTTATGTTTCCTTCCTTATCTAATTTGTTTCTAAACACCCATTTGGTGCCTATGGATGGATGGTCCTTTGGCCTAGGAACTAAGGTCCAAACCTTATTCCTTTCAAACTGATTGAGCACCTTTTGCATTGCAAGTACCCAACTCTCATCATTAATGGCCTCATCTATGCTCCTAGGTTCTATTTAAGAAATGAATGCAAGGTTATTACATATATTTCTAAGAGAGGATCTAGTTGTTACCCCTTTTGATGTATCACCAATGATTAGGTCTTTAGGATGATCCTTCTTGAATGTCCAATTTTTGGGTAGATCTTATTGAACTTCTTGATATGGAACTGGTTGACCTTGTTGCTCTTGAAGCTGAACTTGATCAACTCCCAAGTCCTTCAAGGGATCTTCCATGTGTTGATCTTGAATTCCACTAGATTGAGGATCTTTAAGAGTCAACTCATTAAGATTACTTACAACATCATCATCACAACAAATATCCTTTCTAGGACCAAAGGGGTTAGTTTCATCAAATACAACATGCATTGACTCCTCAACAACTAAGGTTCTCTTATTAAAGACTATATATGCTTTACTAGATGTAGAGTACCCCAAGAAGATACCTTCATCAGTTTTGGAGCTAAATTTATCTAAATTATCATTGGTATTCAAAATGAAGCATTTACAACCAAAAACTCTAAAATAACCTATTTTAGGTTTTTTGCCATTCCATAGCTCATAAGGGGTTTTCTTTAAAATAGGTCTAATCAAAACTCTATTTGAAACATAACAAACCATATTAATGGCTTTTGCCCAAAAATAAGTAGGCAAATTATATTCATTTAACATAGTCCTCTCCATGTCTAAAAGAGTTCTATTTTTTCTTTCAACAACACCATTTTGTTGGGGAGTCTTAGGAAAAGAAAAATTATGAGTGATCCCTAGTGAGTTACAAAACTTATCAAATTTCTCATTTTCAAATTCTTTACCATGATCACTCCTAATAGAAGAGATTTGAAAACCCTTTTCATTTTGAACCCTTTTTGAAAATCTCTCAAAAATATCAAAACATTCATCCTTATGAGCAAGGAATGTAACCTAAGTATACCTAGAGTAGTCATCAACAATCACTAAGGCATAATATGCACCACCTAAGCTAGCTACTCTAGTAGGACCAAACAAATCCATATGTAACAATTAAAGGGGTCTAGAAGTAGATACCTTATGAATAGATTTAAAAGGGCTCTTAACTTGCTTACCCATTTGGCATGCATTACACACATTATCCTTTTGAAACTTGATCTTTGGCAGCCCATCAACTAGCTCATCTTTGTTCAAGTTTGTAAGAAAGTCCATGCTAGCATGTGCAAGCCTTCTATGCCAAGTCCAAGAGTCATCACTAATAGAAACTGTTACAACTTATCCCTGGTAAGGCATGACATGTTCCCGTAGCATACCTAATGAATTACCGAACTCCACCTACCAATAACCCATTAGTTATGTTACAAAGGATTTTAAAACAAATCATAGCTTTTTATCTTATCAATTCTTTTACGAAAAACTGCATGAGAATAGTTAAAATTCCATGTAAACATTCATTGGAAATAATGATAAACTAAATATTGCAAAAGTTACATTTTCATAAGTCTCAAAATAAAATACAAATAGTTACAAACTCAAAATACTTTAGTAATGCAGTACTTTTTAATACAAACTGCTCAATGTCCGTACATCTATACATATAGGTATAGAATACATCCAAAGGAATCATAAGGGTATACCTAACGTAAATACCCACAATCAATACCAAAATACTGCTTCCAAGTCTCTCACTCGGTAGCCTTCTCCTTTCCCTTACCTGCGATAGCATAAAGAAGCTATCGCTGAGTATATCACTCAGTGGTGCACAACTAATAACTTTAAAACTTAAGGTAAAACACAATTTGTCAAAGCATAATAAATCACATTTTTCTTAAGTATGAAAACTTCATAATAATTCTAAGTCCATAAGAGCCATTTATTGGAATAACATTTCAAAAGAGAAATCACACTTCATAAATCACAATTCACAAAGCATTAGTGTTGCCAACATCAACACACAGTTCAGGCCATGACACAAAATTTCATGATCAGTGTCGTGTTGTACACCACGACAAAGCAATCTCAACCTCACTAATCGTTATTAATGAGGGAAGGGCTAGCTAGCTAATGAGTACTCATGTAGTCTTACCCCACTAACCGTTATTAATGGGAGACATAATCAATATCAATTATAAACCCCAAGTAGCCGTTACTACTGGGGAGTTCCAAAAGGGACTGTCATGCTAACTATGGTTTCAAAACAGTTCCCAAAAATTTTTCACTCAACAATCACGTTTATAAACCAATAAACACATTTAAATTCATCATAATATCCATATAAAGGTGGCAACACCCAAATTTCTCAAATGTAAGAGAAAAACCATATTTTAGTCAAAGTAAACTTGCTCAAAGCAAACTCATTCAAATAAACACATTCCAAACAATTTACAAATTTAAAAACGAAGAAAAGGTTAGTTGTGCACAAACCTTCAATGCTTTCCTTTCTCTTTACTCTCTATTCCTTGTCCGTCCTAACCTCTTTCTCTACTGAAAGTACACAAATAGAATGTCTCAATACACATCTCAATTGCTGCCAAGAACTCATTACATGAATGTCTAAGGCATCCCAAATTAGCTTTGCAAATTTTAGAGAGTTTTGGTTTTGGACAACTTAGTGCCCCAATCTTTAAACCCAATTTTTACCTAGTTTCGATCATAATTTGATGAGGTGTTCTTCATGAAAATTGTTCATCTAGGTCTTGACTTTATTTTCCTTTTTGAATTTCCTAATTCGGAGTTGTGTAGCTCAAGTTATGACCAAAACACGGTTACTATTTACGTTACTATTCATCCTATAGATTCAGTTCTGGCAGATTTATCGATCCAATTTCGTTCAGTAATTTGATCAAGTTAAGTCCATAATTTGGTCTAATATTCTTCATACAAAATGTTCTACTATGTCTTAGATTTCCATCGGTTCAAGAATCGCTTAAATTGGAGCTTTCTAGAGAGAGTTATGGCCATGCAAAGTTAGTATTCATTTGGTAAATCTGCAGATTTCTAGATTTCTATAGATTCGGTGATTCAATTTTACTTAGCAGTTTGATTGGGTTAAGTCCATAATTTGGCCTCAAGTTCTTCACATGAAATGTTCTACTATGTCTTAGGTTTCCATCGGTTTAAGAATCGCCTAAATCGGAGTTTTCTAGAGAGAGTTATGGCCATGCAAAGTTTACTATTTATATGGTCAAATTCTGCTGGTTCCAGAATTTTGTCTCTAAGTTCAAGGCTCATTTTGAATAGCTTAAGTTCATTTTCGGGGCAGGGTATCTTCACAAAAATTCTAACCCTATGTCTTAAGTTTTGTTTCCAATTGGTTTTACACCAACTGGAGTTGTGTAGCTTAAGTTATGGGCTTCCAAACACACTGAATTCAGTATGCAAAATTTTACCCTAAGTTCAATTTTTGATTTCTTCAATTACTTCCATTAACCAACCTCAATCCACATTTAATTCACCCAAAATGACAATAATTTAGCATTGACACATCAATGGCACTTCCTAGCACAAACCCCACAATTTTCAAACACCAAAGTTTGCAATTTTCCCTAATCCTATCATTTCATTATTTTCATTCATCAACCCAATGTCAATTCAAACTAAATAAACCTCAAATGATCATAATTTAATACTACACACACCAATTTCACTCTCTAGCACCAAAACCCAATTTCCCCATGAACGCTAATCTTCCATAATTCAATTTATGCAATCCCATGAAATCTTACTACTCCCAATCATGCATACTACTTCAATTTAACTTAGATTTATCATCAATTTAACTAAAATACATAAAAACTCTAATTTTCCCTAAGTTGGCCAAAACCCTAGTTTAGATTTCCATACATGTTTCTTTCAATTTCTCATGTTATTTCATCACAACCAAACTTGATTTAAAGCAAACTTGGTAAATTAAGCATGAAAGAGAGAGCTTACCTCACTTAATGATTTTTCCCACTTCCAATCTCTTCCAAATCTTGTTCCTCTTCTAATCTCTTGTTTCCCCTTGCTTTTAATCTGTAAATCAAAGATTAATTTGATATTCTCTACCAATTAGATGGAAAACCCATGGAGGAAAAGCAAGGAATTGAGTTTTGAGAATGGGTGTCAATGGAGAAAGAAGGAAGAAGAAGAAAGAAAGAAAGAGAGAAGGAGAGAGAGTGGGTGGTAACTAAATGGGAAAGAAAGGGAAGAAATGGCTTTTTAATTTGTCTTATCTTTTATATATATTTACTCCCAAAATTAGTTTATTTCAATTAAAAATTTTAATTGTGTCAAAAATGTCATAAAACTTACAATTTTATTTCCTTTCTTTTCTTTTTATATTTACACTAAATTTTCCTCAATATTTCTTCATAATTCAATAATTTATTTTTATTTAATTAAATTGAACTTTTGGTCAAAAAAATCAACTCTTAAAGTGAATTGACCAAAATGCCCCTTATCGGGTTATAATCCCTCTTTTACAATATACATAGTGAATCCTTATATTTTTGGGTCACTTGAATTTTTATTGTGTCTATCTCAATTAATTTTTTATTTATTTTTGATCCTCAAGGTGTCTTTGAATAGTAATAGTCACGGACCAAAAATGGTACTATTCATAACTCGGAGGTTCGAGGTGTTACAATTCTCCCCTCCTTAAAAATAAATTTCATCCTTGAAATTTACCTAGTCTTAGTCTCTGAATAGCTATGGGTGCTGTCTCCTCATGTCCTCCTCATGCTCCCATGCAGCCTCCTGGCTTGAATGATGGTTCCACAGCACTTTCACTAGAGGTATTTGCTTGTTCCTCAGCTGCTTCACCTCATGTGCCAAGATCTTTATGGGCTCTTCATCATATGTCAGGTCTGGATTCACCTCAATTTCCTCTACTGGAAAAATGTGAGAGGGGTCTGATCTGTACCTCAACATGGAGACATGGAAGACGTTGTGAATCTTTTCCAACTCTGGAGATCCCCTCCTTAAAAATAAATTTCTTCCTCAAAATTTACCTAGTCTCAGTCTCTGAATAGCTGTGGGTGCTGTCTCCTCATGCCCTCTTCACGCTTCCATATAGCCTCCTAGCCTGAATGATGTTTCCACAACACTTTCACTAGAGGTATTTGCTTGTTCCTCAGCTGCTTCACCTCATGTGCCAAGATCTTTATGGGCTCTTCATCATATGTCAGGTCTGGATTCACCTCAATCTTCTCTACTGGCAAAATGTGAGAGGGGTCTGATCTGTACCTCCTCAACATGGAGACATGGAAGACATTGTAAATCTTTTCCAACTCCAGAGGCAATGCAAGTCTATATGCCAATGGACCCACTCTTTCCAGAACCTCATACGGCCCAATGAAGCAAGGACTTAGTTTCCCCTTTCTACCAAACCTCATGATCCTCTTCCATGGGGAAACTTTCAAGAACACCTTGTCACCCACACTGTACCAAATATCTCTTCTCTTTAGGTCAATGTAGGACTTCTGTCTATCCGTTGCAACTTTGATCTGTCTCTAATGAGCTTAACCTTTTCTTGCCTCTGCTACACTAATTCTGGGCCAATCAACTTCCTCTCGCCCACTTCATCCAAACACAAGGGAGTTCTACACTTTCTGCCATAAAGTGCTTCATATGGAGGCATCCCGATGCTTGACTGATAACTGTTATTGTAGGCAAATTCAATTAAAGGCAAGTGTGTGTCCCAACTCCCTTCAAACTCAATCACACAGGCCCGAAGCATATCCTCCAAGATCTTAATGATCCTTTCAGATTGGCCGTCTGTCTGTGGATGGAATGCTGTACTAAAGTTCAATCTAGTTCCTAGGGCTTTTTGGAGACTACCCCAGAATTTAGAAGTGAACCTTGGGTCTCTATCCGACACAATAGACACTGGCACTCCATGTAACCTCACCACATAATCAATGTATAGTTTGGCCAATCTTTCCAGGCTATAATCCGTCCTCACTGGCAAAAAGTGTGCAGACTTGGTCAATCTATCAACAATAACCCAAACTGCATCATGATTCTTTTGTGTACGTTGAAGTCCTGTCACGAAATCCATAGTGATTCTTTCCCATTTCCACTCTGGAATTGGCAATGGCTATAGCAACCCTGCAGGCACTTGGTGTTCTGCCTTTACTTGCTGACAAGTTAGGCATTTGGCAACATTTTCTGTAATGTCTTTCTTCATTCCTCTCCACCAATAGTGCTCTTTCACACTTCTGTACATTTTGGTTCCATCAGGGTGCATTGCAAACGGTGAATCATGTGCTTCCTTTAAAATGGTCTGCCTCAGTTCAACATTCTCTGGAATGCACATTCTGCCCTTATATAACAACAAGCCCTCATCATTTACTGATAATTCTGGTTTCTTGCCATCCCGAGCCTCTTCCATCAACTTCACATACTTATCATCCTTCTGTATAACTGCTTTAATTTGTTCTGCCAGCATTGGCTTCACTTGCCAAGTAGCTACCATCTAACCATCTTCATTAATCTCCAAATTAGCATGCAATGCCCTTAACTCATACACCATGGACAATGGAGAAACCCTCAAACCAGCCATAGTCTTGCGACTTAAAGCATCAGCTACAACATTAGCTTTTTCAGGCTGATAGTCTATCCAATAATCATAATCTTTTATCAGCTCTAACCATCTCCTCTGCCTCAAATTTAACTCCTTTTGTGTGCCCAAGCACTTCAAACTTTTATGATTTGTGTATATATAACATCTCTCCCCATACAAGTAATGTCTCCAAATCTTTAAGGCAAAGACAATGGCTACCAGCTCCAAGTCATGCGTAGGATTTTCATGCTTGATTTACCAAGTTTGCTTTAAATCAAGTTTGGGTGTGATGAAATAACATGAGAAATTGAAAGGAAACATGTATGGAAATCTAAACTAGGGTTTTGGCCAACTTAGGGAAAATTAGGGTTTTTATGTATTTTAGTTAAATTGATGATAAATCTAAGTTAAATTGAAGTAGTATGCATGATTAGGAGTAGTAAGATTTCATGAGATTGCATAAATTCAATTATGGAAGATTAGGGTTCATGGAGAAATTGGGTTTTAGTGCTAGAGAGTGAAATTGGTGTGTGTAGTGTTAAATTATGATCATTTGAGGTTTATTTAGTTTGAATTGACATTGGGTTGATGAATGGAAGTAATGAAATGGTAGGATTAGGGAAAATTGTAAACTTTGGTGTTTGAAAATTATGGGGTTTGTGCTAGGAAGTGCCATTGATGTGTCAATGCTAAATTATAGTTATTTTGGGTGAATTAAATGTGAATTGAGGTTGGTTAATGGAAGTAATTGAAGAAATGAAAAATTGAACTTAGAGCAGAATTTTACATACTGAATTCAGTGTGTTTGGAAGCCCATAACTTAAGCTACACAACTCCAATTGGTGTGAAACTAATTGGAAACGAAACTTAAGACATAGGGCTAGAATTTTTGTGAAGATACCCTACCCCGAAAATGACCTTAAGCTATCCGAAATGAGCCTTGAACTTAGAGACAAAATTCTGGAACCTGCAGAATTTGACCATATGAATAGTAAAATTTGCATGGCCATAACTCTCACTAGAAAACTCCGATTTAGGCGATTCTTGAACCAATGGAAACCTAAGACATAGTAGAACATTTCATATGAAGAACTTGAGGCCAAATTATGGACTTAACCCAATCAAACTACTAAGTAAAGTTGAATAACTGAATCTATAGAAATCTAGAAATCTGCAGATTTACCATATAAACAGTAAATTTTGCATGGCCATAACTCTCTCTAGAAAGCTCTGATTTAGGCGATTCTTGAACCGATGGAAACCTAATACATAGTAGAACATTTCGTATGGAGAACATTAGACCAAATTATGGACTTAACTTGATCAAATTGCTGAACGAAGTTGGATCAATAAATCTTCCAGAACTGAATCTGTAGGATGAATAGTGTCATAAACAGTATCCGTGTTTTAGTCATAACTTGAGTTACACAACTCTGAATTAGGCGATTCAAAAAGGAAAATAAAGTTAAGACCTAGATGAACAATTTTCATGAAGAACACCTC
The DNA here is from genome assembly GCF_030052815.1 of Hevea brasiliensis. NCBI lineage: Eukaryota > Viridiplantae > Streptophyta > Magnoliopsida > Malpighiales > Euphorbiaceae > Hevea > Hevea brasiliensis. Next base: position 22,547,638 of record NC_079510.1, on the reverse strand, counting down.
ACCAAATTATGATCGAAACTAAGTAAAAATTGGGTTCAAGTATTGGGGCACCAAGTTGTCCAAAACCAAAACTCTCTAAAATTTATAAAGCTAATTTGGGATGCCTTAAACATTCATGTAATGAGTTCTTGGAAGCAATTGAGATGAGTATTGAGACATTCTATTTGTGTATTTTCAGTGGAGAAAGTGGTTGGTACGGACAAGGAATAGTGAGTAAAGAGAAAGGAGAGCATTGAAGGCTTGTGCACAACTAACCTTTTCTTCGTTTTTAAACTTCTAAATTGTTTGGAATGTGTTTATTTGAATGAGTTTGCTTTGAGCAAGTTTACTTTGACTGAAATATGGTTTTTCTGTTACATTTGAGAAATTTGGTTGTTGCCACCTTTATATGGATATTATGATGAATTTGAATGTGTTTATTAGTTTATAAACGTGATTATTGAGTGGAAAATTTTTGGTAACTGTTTTGAAACCACAGTTAGCATGACAGTCCCTTTCGGAACTTCCCAGTAGTAACGGCTACTTGGGGTTGATAATTGATATTGATTATGTCTCTTATTAATAACGGTTAGTAGGGTAAGACTACATGAGTACTCATTAGCTAGCTAGCCCTTCCCTCATTAATAATGGTTAGTGAGGTTGAGATTGCTTTGTCATGGTGTACAACATGGCACTGATCGTGAAATTTTGTGTCATGGCCTGAACTGTGTGTTGATGTTGGCAACACTAATGCTTTGTGAATTGTGATTTATGAAGTGTGATTTCTCTTTTGAAATGTTATTCTAATAAATGGCTCTTATGGACTTAGAACTATTGTGAAGTTTTCATGCTTAGAAAAAATGTGATTTATTATGCTTTGGCAAATTGTGTTTTACCTTAAGTTTTAAAGTTATTAGTTGTGCACCACTGAGTGATATACTCAGCGATAGCTTCTTTATGCTGTCACAGGTAAGGGAAAGGAGAAGGTTGCTGAGTGAGACTTGGAAGCAGCATTTTAGTATTGATTGTGGGTATTTACGTTAAGTATACCCTTATGATTCCTTTGGATTTATTTTGTACCTATATGTATGGATGTACAGACATTGAGTAATTTGTATTAAAAAGTACTGCATTACTAAATTATTTTGAGTTTGTAACTATTTGTATTTTATTTTGAGACTTATGAAAATGTAACTTTTACAATATTTAGTCTATCATTATTTCCAATGAATGTTTATATGGAATTTTAACTATTCTCATGCAGTTTTCCGCAAAAGAATTGATAAGATAAAAAGCTATGATTTGTTTTAAAATCCTTTGTAACATAACTAATGGGTTATCGGTAGGTGCAGTTCGGTAATTCATTAGGTATGCTACGGGAACATGTTATGCCTTACCAGGGATAAGGTGTGACATGTTTTAGTGGTATCAGAGCTTTGGTTTTTTTATACAAGTTTTGAAATTGCATGTTTGGAAAATTTTGATCAGTACAATTGCTCAATTGTCATTAATTGATACGTATAGTATATTACATCATAAATATGGACTAATGGAAGGAAATCTCCTTGTGTTGGTTGTCCAGGGAGTAGAATTCTTTGTGATTCAGTATGGAATAGGGGGATCACACAGTAGAGCAATCAGTAGCAGCTGAGGTACAGGGGGAGGCCCCAGCTCCTCAGAATGCCAGTGGGTCAGTTGCACCCGTCCCACCCATGCAGTTTCCTGCTCGGGCCAAGATGGTCGCACTATTTCAAAGAAATGGCTGGCAATATACCAGTCCAAGCTCCTGTGCAAGCACCTCCAGTGTAACCACCATCCCCAGCTAGACAATATGACAAGTTAATGAAGTATGGGGCAATAGAGTTCAAGGGTACAGTGGACCCATTGGAAGCTGAGCAATGGTTAGAACGGATGGAGAGGGTCTTCAAGAAATTGTACTTCACAGATGAGTTGAAGTTTGAATATTTAATTTCTCTGCTGCATGGAGATGCATATGAGTGGTCGAAGACCATTCCCCACAGTTTGGCTGAGCCGCCAGTGCTGACATGGGATGACTTTCTAAGGGAGTTTAGACAGAAGTATGTTCCTGATACTTATGTGGATATGAAGCTACAGGAGTTTCTCAGTTTGAAGTAGGGAACAAGACTGTAGCCAAGTATGAGAGTGACTTTTCTCGCCTCAGCCACTATGCTGGAAGCCTATTCACTACCAGTAGAGACAGATACAAACGGTTTGAGGCTGGTTTGAGGCCTAGTTTGAGATTGCAAGTGGTTGGGTTTTGACATGACAACTTCTCTGGGTTGATATCACAGGCCCTTGAATTGGAAAAGATAGAACTAGAAGGGGCATCTGAGAAGGTAACCATTGAAAAAGAGTAGAGCAGTAAGCCTACAGGTCAGAGTCCAAGTAACAATTCGGGTAAGAGGAAAAGCTTTGGGGGACCAAGTAACAAAGGATCTAGTAGGGGAAGATTCTCAGGGCAGAGGCCACCTAGATCCGAACAACAGACATCTAGGGGTTCCTTTCCTGCTCGTACCTGTGAAACCTATGGTAGGAATCATGGAGGAGTATGTTATAAGGCCATAGGAGCTTATTACAACTGTGGTGGAAGTGGGCATTTTGCTAGAGATTACACTAGTGCTCGCAAGTCTGGGCTGCCTACAACCACTGAGGGATCTGTTCAAGGTTCTGCTTCCAGAGGACAACAGACAGCTAGTCGAGGCCGAGGCAGGGGTAGAGGTAATGCTTCTGGCAACTAGGGCACAGCGAACCAACCAGAGTAGAGTGGTGCATCAGCCAGGGGGTACACCATGGGCCAGAGGGAGGAAGCTGAGACATCAGATGTTGTGGCTGGTACTTTCTCCATCTTTGGTAGAGATGTATATGTACTGTTTGACCCTGGTTCTACACATTCTTATGCTAGTGCTAGTATTGCAGGCTCTGTTGCCACTCCTTGCTTGAAAATGGATTATGATGTGCTAGTGACTAGTCCCTTAGGGCAAGAGGTTAGGGTGAATAAATTGTATAAGGATTGTTCTTTGGTGATCCAAGGACATACATTCCTGTCAGACTTAATTAACATGCCCTTCTGAGATTATGATATCATCTTGGGTATGGATTGGTTAGCCAGGCATCACACCATGATCGACTGTAGACTAAAGACAGTCACTTTTGGTCTTCCCAAGTATGCAGACGCAGTGATACAAGAGGAGAGGCAGTTATTGCCATCCAACATCATTTCAGCCACACTTGCTAGAAGGATGATTAGAAAGGGATATGAAGCTTATCTAGCTCATGTGATAGACACCCCAGGTGGGGAGTCCAGATCTTAAAAATATTCCTACAATATGGGATTTTCCGGATGTCTTTCCGGAAGAATTGCTAGGATTGCCTCCGGAAAGAGAGTTACAGTTTGAAATTGAGACTATGCTTGGTGTGGAGCCAATCTCCATCACTCCTTATAGGATGGCACCTGCTAAGTTGAAAGAGTTGAAGGTGCAATTGTAGGAATTGTTAGATAAGGGTTTCATCCTCCCTAGCGTGTCACCTTGGGGAGCACCAGTATTATTTGTCAAGAAAAAGGATGGTACTCTCCGCCTATGCATAGACTACAGACAGTTGAATAAGGTGACCATAAAGAATAGATATCCTCTGCCATGGATCGATGATTTGTTTGATCAGTTGAAGGATGAAACTATATTCTCCAAAATGGACTTGAGATCGGGCTACTACCAGTTGAGGGTGCAGGAGCAAAGTATTCCTAAAACTGTCTTTAGGACTCGGTATGGCCACTATGAGTTCTTGGTAATGCCATTCGGATTAACTAATGCTCCAGCTGCTTTTATGGGCCTGATGAACACTATCTTCAGGCCATATTTGGACCAGCTTGTTGTGGTGTTCATTGATGATATTTTGGTGTACTCAAAGAATGCAGAGGAACACGACAAGCACTTGAGGATAGTATTGCAGACTTTGAGGGAGAAGCAGTTGTATGCCAAACTATCGAAATATGAGTTTTGGCTAAAGGAGATTACATTTTTGGGGCATATTGTATCTGTAGAAGGTATCTAGGTGGATCCTAGCAAAGTAGAAGCCATTTTTAATTGGAAGCCACCTAGAAATGTCACATAAGTTTGGAGTTTCCTTGGTTTAGCCGGGTATTACTGAAGGTTTATGAAGGGATTCTCCATGCTAGCGTCTCCACTGACCAAGCTACTTAGGAAGAATGTAAAATTTCAGTGGACTGATCGGTGCCAAGAAAGTTTTGATGAGTTAAAGAGGCATTTAACTGAAGCTCCGTCTTAACCTTGCCCACTTTGGGTAAGGAGTATACCATATACAGTGATGCTTCTCATAACGGATTGGGTTGTGTGTTGATGCAAGATAGGAATGTCATTGCCTATGCTTCACGCTAGCTTAAACTCACTTGATGATTTTTCCCACTTCCAATCTCTTCTAAATCTTGTTCCTCTTCTAATCTCTTGTTTCCCCTTACTTTTAATCTCTAAATCAAAGATTAATTTGATGTTCTCTACCAATTAGATGGAAAACCCATGGAGGAAAAGCAAGGAATTGAGTTTTGAGAATGGGTGTCAATGGAGAAAGAAGGAAGAAGAAGAAAGAAAGAAAGAGAGAAGGCGAGAGAGTGGGTGGTAACTAAATGGGAAAGAAAGGGAAGAAATGGCTTTTTAATTTGCCTTATCTTTTATAGATATTTATTCCCAAAATTAGTTTATTTCAATTAAAAATTTTAATTGTGTCAAAAATGTCATAAAATTTATAATTTTATTTCATTTCTTTTCTTCTTATATTTACACTAAATTTTCCTCAATATTTCTTCATAATTCAATAATTTATTTTTATTTAATTAAGTTGACCTTTTGGTCAAAAAAATCAACTCTTAAAGTGAATTGACCAAAATGCCCCTTATTGGGTCATAATCCCTCTTTTATAATATACTTGGTTAATCCTTATATTTTTGGGTCACTTGAATTTTTATTGTGTCTATCTCAATTAATTATTTATTTATTTTTGGTCCTCAAGGTGTCTTTGAAAAGTACTAGTCACGGACCAAAAATGGTACTATTCATAACTCGGAGGTTCGGGATGTTACAGAAACAAAGCACTTGATATCTTTGTTAGACAAAGCATGCAAATGGATAACATAAATATTTTCAATTCTTTCACCAATAAACAACATTTTGTTATCACTCATCCTAGACACAAAGCAAGATTTAGACTTAAAAACAACTCTATAACCCTTATCACATAATTGACTAACACTAAGCAAATTATGTTTTAAGCAATCAACCAAAAGCACTTTGTCAAGAATAGGGGAGTTTTCCTTACCAACCTTACCTATTCCCATAATTTTACCTTTACCATTATCACCGAAAGTCACTTGCCTACCTCCATCTTTCTTTTCAAGTGAAAGGAAGAGATTGGCATTTCCGGTCATGTGTCTTGAACATCCACTATCCAAGTACCACTTGCTTTCAAGCTTTAAGGATTTCAAGCACACCTACACATGATAATTCAATTTACTTTAGGTACCCAAATGTACTTGGATCCTTGAGCGTTAGTAGTTCCATCATTAAAATAATATATTCTACCATATCCAAGATGGATTTTCCTAATGGCACACCTATAGTTGGTGTGACCAATCTTACCACAATAATGACAATGTCCATTGAATGTTCTATGTGTATGAGGGTGAGCAAATGGTCTCATATGACCAATCTTTTTGTGTCCATTATGTGAATGTGAGCATGAGGCATGGTGAGTGTGATAATAGTTATGAGTCCTAGTAGCATGTCCCTTATGAAGGTTTGGCCTAGATGCAACTCTTCTAGATTTATATGTCCTATTTACATTTTGTCTAGAAGCATGTTGATGAAATTAAAGGAACGGAAGTGTGAAAAACACAAGTTTATACCATTGAATTCAAAAATTTTCACTTAGGGTCACATGCATCATGCAAGATTTATTTTTATCTATTTGATTTCAATGATAAACAACATATTAAAACTCTTTTAATATGTTTTTGGATCTGTATTTGCCATTTAAGATTTTAAAATTAATAAGATTAATTTTAGAACCCTAGATTAAATCAAGAACGATTACACTAACCTCTTGATGCATTGCAGCGTGTCTGCGCCTTTGAGATTCGTCTTCAGGACACCAGATGTTGTCCCTCTAGCTTGTCCACACCAAGAACACCTATGGCAGCCCTTGAATAGCTTCTAAAGATTTTTCTATTAATTAGAAATTCAAGTTCTGCCTTTTAAGAGATTAAAGATGTAAACAAGACACGAAAAACAATTTCTAGTGTTCTTAATTCAAGAGATTGATGGCTAATATCTTTGAATTGATGAGAGATGAAGAAGAATAAATGGAGAGCCTCAAAATGGCATGACAAAGGAGGTGTGGCTACTGGTTGCTTTTCTTTTTTCATAACAACACTTATATAGCTAGGTTAACACATTAAACCCTTGCCACATGTCACCCTTTGATTAGCTCTAGGTTTAAGTGACCCAATCACGTTGTGCCAAATGTCAAACCTATATTTAATCTTAATATTAATCATCTTACATGATTAAAAACATTTAGCAAGCTTATGTGTAATCCCATGTGTCACCATCTCATGGTGCCACGTGTCACACTGTGAAATGACCAAAGTGCCCTTGTGTCTTAATTTTGAGTTCTTAACCCAAAATAATTATTTCTCTTCTTCTAATCAATTTATATCAAATATAAATTAATTAATTAACCTCTATTAATTAATTTCTCATTAATTAAATTCATATTTAAACACTTTAAATATAAATTTAATTTATACTACACATCCAATAATTTAGATTTGGTTTCAAGTCATGCTAGGGACTTTGTAATCTAATTGCAAACCAAACCTATTTAATTAATCAATTAAACTCTTTAATTAATTAATTAAATCATATTTAATTAGGTGATAACTTGTGTATGTGTGTGACTTACTAGGCTCATCACTAATTAGCAATGAGACATGATATCAACTCTTAATATCATCAGAACTCTTTCTTACCATAAATGATTTCTCTAAATCATTTTATGCACCTCATAGACCATGGTTAACACCTAGCATAGCATGCCATGGCCACCCAATTAGTAATAAGGTTTACCTTAAATGAACCTATAATCATATGTCACCATGCACTAGAATCTCTCTGTTACAAAATTCCAACTGAAGCTGGAGTCATGGTTTATGTCAAACTCCATTTGCTATGAATATTATGTTCTCTTTTAATTCCAGTTCTTGATTAAAAAGATTTTTCTAATCAAAAACTCTTTTATGAATAAATCTATCTGTCCTGGCCTGGAAATTGAAACATCAAGAACAATTAAATGAACATAGGATTTTATCTCTATTTACTTAGAGGAACAGATTCCATCTTGATCAACACCTACCTCCATATATAACTAGTAGGAGCCAACACATGCCCATATACCCATACATAGTACAAGTATGAAAGCATTATCAAACTCAAACCACCTATATACAAGATAACTGTGCTATCTCAGGTCTAAAGATTATATGCACTGATATGATTTATGACAATACATTGACAAGAGTAAACTCCATGTGCTTGTCATAAGTGTCACTGGTTCGGCCTACTTATTATTTATAAGTGCCTATCATGTTTGTCATATGGCATGAGACTCACTATTCCATCTTATTTATATCTCATATAAATAACTTGGTAACAAACATGAATACAATCTTTCTAGATAAGTCATGTCCTTATTATGAAGTATCCTCAATTGTGAACCTATTTATGATACTTTGTACTAGAAATACTATCACCCATATTCTTAACAACTTAAGAATAGAATTTCTAACAAAATATCAATGGACCTTTTCTATTACACATAAATATATTATGTAAACAGAAAAGTGGAAATGCCTTTTATTAATAAAATATGTACAAGATACATACTAAATGATATACTTTAGGGCATATTACTAACAATCTCCCACTAGCACTAGAGCCATTCATTATAATATCTTAGATCTATCTTCTCAAGATGTCAGTCTAGCTGAGTTTGTGACATAGGCTTAGTGAATGGATCAGCTGGATTTTCAGGTGATGCTATTTTCTGCATGGCTACATCGCCTCGTCCAACTATTTCTCTGATAATGTGGTAGCGCCTTTCTATATGTTTGGATTTCTGGTGAGACCTTGGTTCCTTAGCCTGTATGACTGCTCCATTGTTGTCACAGTGTAGTGGAACTGCTGACTCAATGGAAGGAACTACTGTAAGTTCTATCACGAACTTCTTTATCCAAACAGATTCCTTTGCAGCATCTGATGCAGCAATATACTCAGCCTCTGTAGTGGAATCTGCAGTCGTGCTCTGTTTGGAACTCTTCCAACTGACTGCACCTCTATTACAAATGAACACATATCCAGAGGTAGACTTTCTATCATCGATATCTGATTGGAAGTCAGAATTAGTATAACCATCCAATTGCAAGTCTCCACCTTCATAAATCAAGAATAAATCCTTAGTTCTTCTCAAGTACTTAAGGATATTCTTGTGACTATCGATGTTCCAAACTGATTGGATTGATACCTGCTAGTCAAACTAACAACATATG